>NC_064627.1:761700534-762003564 GCF_023864275.1 Schistocerca cancellata
CTTAATCGAGAATAACCTTTTGATGCAATCACAAATCGACTAATACTTTTGTGGCATTATGTTTACAGATGCCTAAGCTTATTGTATTACACCTATGACGAACCACCCGAAACCCACTTGCCGCTATTGCCGTGTACAGGAAAACGGCGGAAGCAAAGTTGACCTAACAATAACGCACAGTTAGTTATTAGCCGCTCTCTGCTCCAGAATGTGCACTCTCTTGCTCTGGGGCATGAAAGGCAGCACAATACTGAAATCACGCCCATTGTCACAATTACGTGTGTGACAGAGCTCTTAGGTCTCGAATCAGATCGATGTTATGGAGTCCTTGGGCATGTCGGTGCAGGCTGTTTTCCAAACTTTCCACTGGGAATGGTTCTGTCGGCATAATTGCTACATTTGGCTTGACTCAATCGGTAAGATTTATTGTCATGACTAGATTTGTGTTTGTTGTGTTGGAATAAGAACTTTGACATGTATAGCCCGTCATATTCTCTTTCTCGCATTCTGCATCCTTGTGTTGGATGTGACGAAGTCTTCTGACCTTTGTCACTTCTTCTAGTTGTGCGCTTTAAAACTTACGTAAACTTTCTGTGAATTACATTTTGTTATGTTCTACGTAAGTGTTTCTTGGCAACCGCTTTCAGTAACTGTAACGCTTTTGTAATTAATTTAAAGTATCTCGCGGTGAGGAACATACTTGATTTTAAATTTTGCTGTAGAACTTTACGTTTATCTCGCTAACTCATATCGCGGCTCTGAAGTACGTCGTAGCTCTGTCATGTTGTTTACAGGACTCGTTTTGCTTACACCACATAAAGTTTCATAAGAAAAGGGTAGTTCAGTAAAGTGACAAAGATTATATCTCGCTGTTAGCAGCCACATTTAATGAAACTGCTGAGCGTCATATTCTCTGCGAACGGCTAAAAGAAAAATCTTAATTTCTTTGAACTTTACACTCATTCCGAACATAGGGCGCGTGCTGCTGGAACGAGTGTTGCGAATACACTTTTTTTTATTGCCGCCATTCTTTTGCGAGGAGACATCTCGCGAGAGGAAATTGCATTCTGTGTTCTGATTTAGGGAGCGTGAATTGAAAAAAATGAGGCAACCTGCAGTGGAGGACGCAATAAGTCATTTCGAAGAATGACATTTTCGAATCGTGCTGCTGTGCAAAACAACTAGTCGTGCAAGCTGCTATTGCGGTCACAAACTTTCTAGTACTAGCTGTTCAGATTTTGTTTCCGGTTCTGAGACTTCCATAATTCACGGTGCCACTTTATTCTGTGAAGGGAGTTCTGGTATGATATATCGTGTGCTGTGCTCCCTGTCTCTTAATGCTTCGAAACTAATTGGTTCTGTCTCGTAAAGTTATCATCAGCATCATCATCATCATTACCGCCGTCAACAACAACAACAACTTCTTCTTCTACTACTACTACTACCGCTAGTAATACTGACAACGTTCGTCCATTGCTGATTGACTGCCTCTTTTAGACTTCACCTTATGAAATCAACTCCAGTTTTACGCATACACCTATGTTGCACATAGTTTCTGGTGTCGTATTCTTCTACTAAGCCCCTGTATTTCTACTAAGCCCAAGGGTAGGTCGTTTCTGATGATGAATCTCTCAGAAACGTTTTCTTAGGCTCTCTTCTGTCAGTTTGCATGGCTGTGCCTCTTAGTCATCTCTATAACGTCCTCATCTCCTTTATTGTATCTTAAACATTTATTTATCTCTGTTTTCTTATTACTCTCAAAATATCTCTCACAGCTTTTGAATGGATGTCGCAATTGCGTAACGTGTATCACTGTTGTAGGTTAAAACCAGTAGCAGCCGTTAAAGAATTACAGTTGCAAGCAAAATGATAATGATGTTTGTGTATGGCAGCGTACACTGAGGTGTTAAGAACCATGGAATAGCATTATCTACGAGGTGCATTCAAGTTCTAAGGCCTCCTCCGATTTTTTTTCTAATTAACTACTCACCCGAAATCGATAAAACTGGCGTTACTTCTGGACGTAATCGCCCTGCAGACGTACACATTTTTCACAACGCTGACGCCATGATTCCATGGCAGCGGCGAAGGCTTCTTTAGGAGTCTATTTTGACCACTGGAAAATAGCTGAGGCAATAGCAGCACGGCTGGTGAATGTGCGGCCACGGAGAGTGTCTTTCATTGTTGGAAAAAGCCAGAAGTCACTAGAAGCCAAGTCAGGTGAGTAGGGAGCATGAGGAATCACTTCAAAGTTGTTATCACGAAGAAACTGTTGCGTAACGTTAGCTCGATGTGCGGGTGCGTTGTCTTGGTGAAACAGCACACGCGCAGCCCTTCCCGGACGTTTTTGTTGCAGTGCAGGAAGGAATTTGTTCTTCAAAACATTTTCGTAGGATACACCTGTTACCGTAGTGCCCTTGGGAACACAATGGGTAAGGATTACGCCCTCGCTGTCTCAGAACATGGACACCATCATTTTTTCAGCACTGGCGGTTACCAGAAATTTTTTTGGTGGCGGTGAATCTGTGTGCTTCCATTGAGCTGACTGGCGCTTTGTTTCTGGATTGAAAAATGGCATCCACGTCTCATCCATTGTCACAACCGACGAAAAGAAAGTCCCATTCATGCTGTCGTTGCGCGTCAACATTGCTTGGCAACATGCCACATGGGCAGCCATGTAGTCTTCCGTCAGCATTCGTGGCACCCACCTGGATGGCACTTTTCGCATTTTCAGGTCGTCATGCAGGATTGTGTGCACAGAACCCACAGAAATGCCAACTCTGGAGGCGATCTGTTCAACAGTCATTCGCCGATCCCCCAAAACAATTCTCTCCACTTTCTCGATCATGTCGTCAGACCGGCTTGTACGAGCCCGAGGTTGTTTCGGTTTGTTGTCACACGATGTTCTGCCTTCATTAAACTGTCGCACCCACGAACGCACTTTCGACACATCCATAACTCCCTCACCACATGTCTCCTTCAACAGTGGATGAATTTAAATTGGTTTCACACCACGCAAATTCAGAAAACGAATGATTGCACGCTGTTCTAGTAAGGAAAACGTCGCCATTTTAAGTATTTAAAACAGTTCTTATTCTCGCCGCTGGCGGTAAAATTCCATTTGCCGTACGGTGCTGCCATCTCTGGGACGTATTGACAATGAACGCGTCCTCATTTTAAAACAATGCGCATGTTTCTATCTCTTTCCAGTCCGGAGAAAAAAAATCGGAGGCCTTAAAACTTGAATGCACCTCGTACATACAAACGTGGCGGTAGCATCGCGTACACGAAGTATAAAAGCGCAGTGCTTTAGGGGGGCTGCCATTTGTACTCATGTGATTCATGTGAAACGGATTCCGACGCGATTATGGTTGCACGACGGGAATTAACATAGTTTCAACGCGAAATGGTAGTTGGAGCTAGACACAGGCAATATTCCGTTTCGGAAATCGTTGTGGAATTCAGTATTCCGGGATCCACAATGTGAAGAGTGTGCTGAGAATACCACCTTTCACCGCAGATAACGCAGTGGTCGACGGTCTTCACTTAACGAGTGAGAGCAGCGGCGTTTGCGAAGAGTTGTCAGTGCTAACGGACAAGCAACGCTGCGTGAAATAACCGCAGATATCAATGTGGAACGTACGAAGAACGTATCCGTTAGGAAAGTGCGGTGATGTTTGGCAGCAGACATCCGACGCGAGTGGCTCTGCTAACAGCATGACATCGCCTGCAGCACCTCTGCTGGGCTCGTGACTATGTCAATTGGACAGCAGACGAGTGGAAAAACGTGGCCTGGTCAGATGAGTCACCATTTCAGTTGGTAGAGCTGATGGCAAGGTTCGAGTGCTGCACAGACCCCACGAAGCCATCGCCCCGAGCTCTAGCAAGGTACCGTGCAACCGGGTGGTGGCTCCGTAATGTTGTGGGCTGTGTTTTCATGGAATGGACTAGGTCCTCTGGCCTAATCGCAGCGGCCATTGATTCGAAATTGTTATGTTCGGTTACTTGGAGACTGAAAATGGTTCAAATGGCTCTGAGCACTATGGGACTTAACTTCTGAGGTCATCAGTCCCCTAGAACTTAGAACTATTTAAACCTAACTAACCTAAGGGCAGCACACACATCCATGCCCGAGGCAGGATTCGAACCTGCGACCGTAGTGGTCGCACGGTTCCAGACTGTAGCGCCTAGAACCGCTCGGCCACCTCGGCCGGCTTACTTGGAGACTATTTGCAACCATTCATTGACTTCATGTTCCAAAACAACCATGGTATTTTTATGGACGACAGTGTACCATGTCACCGGGCCACACCTGTTCGTGATTGGTTTGAAGAACATTCTGGACAAGTCGAGCGAATGATTTGCCCACCGAGATCGACCGACATGAATCCTGTCGAACATTTACGGGACATAAGCGAGAGGTCATTTCGTGCACAAAATTGTGCGCCTGCAACTTTTTCGCAATTATGGACGTCTGTAGAGGCAGAATGGCTCAAGATTTCTGCAGGGTACTTCTGAGTACGTATTGAGTCCATTCCACGTCGAGTTTCTGCACTACGCCACGCAAAAGGATGTCCGACACGATATCAAGAAGTATCACATGACTATTCTCGCCTCAGTGTAAGGACCTAATGATCTCAAAGTCATATTGGTCTGCTGTTTACTTCTTATTGTCCATCCGTTGGTCATTTTTATTTGCCCTAAGTAAATGCTTTTGTTGACTGTTTCAATAACGCCGGATCGATGAAACTACATGAATATTTCATTAACTGTTTGATACAATTAGGAAATAAATGCTGAAATTTTCTGTTGTGTGTACTTCAACACTGTCTTTGTTTGTGGTTGTGACACTAGTAGATAATTCTCAGATCTGCCATTTTAGGTGACCGCCCTAAGATAATACCTGCATTTATAAACAGGTAAAGTAAAGTCTGTGGTGCAAACGATGACTAGGCTATCGGCTTCTCTGCTGGTCGAGTTTTGTCGTTCTTCGCCGCGGCAGTGGGAGGGAAATGGTAGCGGAACCATCGCCCTGGCCGATTTTAGCCCGCGGGAAAGATCCCCAGTAGTCATTGGATAGCATGCTGAATGGTCTTGGGTCCGTCCTGGAAGGATCGGAACGAGGAAAATATCTCTCCTCCTATCCGGGATTGAACCTGGGACTTTCAGGACTGGTACTTTAACGACTAGGCGACCATGGCCACCATCTACATATATG
The DNA here is from genome assembly GCF_023864275.1 of Schistocerca cancellata. Lineage (NCBI taxonomy): Eukaryota > Metazoa > Arthropoda > Insecta > Orthoptera > Acrididae > Schistocerca > Schistocerca cancellata. The sequence goes on from NC_064627.1 coordinate 761,705,753, forward strand.
TGCCGGGTGATTCATAAGTACCTATGTGATTTCAGAAGACGAAACCACAAGAAATCCAGGAAATAGACGCATGTCAGTGGATAGAACATGTCTCCAAGTTTTCAACTCGCAGTGCAGGTGATCAGTGTAGGCACGATTGTGACGCGGTAACATCAGTACCATAGTCAAACTAGTGCCTTATATGCGAACTTTCAGCATGCTGGAGTAACTTGGGTCAGCAACTTCTGTTAATCAATAGAACGAAAACCCAATCCAAGTTGCAAATATTTCACTTTTATTTCGATGACTAGTTTCAGATCGAGACTCATTTTAGAGTCAACCTAAAAGTCGAAAATGGCATTTCCGAAGATGTCAACAAAGTGTATAATGTACATTCAGAGTTCCGTAGACTTCCCAACACATCGTGGTCGATATTAGCAACTGCACTGAATACCATTCCTTGGAACTATTCCAAATGAAGTACCAGTAGAGTCCGGAACACGGGATGTATAACATAACCCCATAAAGAAGAAAACGCATGGAATTAAGTCAGGTGACCATGGAATTCACTGAAGAAGAGAAGAGAAGAGTCATGATGGCAAGCGTATTCAATCAAACGGTGAGGCAGTTTAGCCTTGAGATAACCTTGAACGTCTGGAAGAAAGTGTTGTGGACCGTTGTCTTGCTGCAAAATGAAGTGTCCACTGTCTTTCTGTAACTGTGCCATAAGTCATTACTGCAGCATGCCCAGCTTGACGAAACCCGTCACGGTTCTCTCCGTAACGAAAAATGGTGCATAAACTTTTGAAGAGGACATGGCACAAAAAAGTTAACTTCAGGTGAACCACGAATGTGTTCAAAATCTCATGTTGACGTTCTGTGCCCCAAACATGCATGTTCAGACGATTCATCTTTCTAGACATGTGAAACGTGTTTTCGTCACTGGAAAACAGCTTCTGTCGAAAACCCTCTGGCGGCCGAAGTGGCCGAGCGGTTCTAGGCGCTACAGTCTGGAACCGCGCGACCGCTACGGTCGCAGGTTCGAATCCTGCCTCGGGCATGGATGTGTGTGATGTCCTTAGGTTAGTTAGGTTTAAGTAGTTCTAAGTTCTAGGGGACTTACGTCCTCAGAAGTTAAGTCCCATAGTGCTCAGAGCCATTTGAACCACTTGAACATACTCTATGCCAGGGCTGGTCACAGTGTGCTAAATCTCACGTGCATGCCGAGGCTCGACCTGTCTCGGCTTTGCTCGGTTCTTTTCGGAAGTACCCGGTACAGCGCGACATTTCAGTTAGTATTGCGGTGTGGCATTTTCCAGTCAACACACCTCTCTTCAGTTCGGCAGAATCGTGGTGTCAGCCCTGCTTACCTTTCGTGGTATGAAGGACGTTCATAGGTCCAGTGACTGTTTACACAAAAGGAGGTAACACAAGTCTTTAAAAATGAATGGGAATGACAGAAGAGAGGCATGAGAAGTCTCAGTATTTATTAGGCAATTACATAATAGTCGGATGCTGCGAATTTCCTATGAAGCGACGTTATAAAGCCATTCAGGAAGAATTTAGACGTTTAATACAAAATTACAACTGTTATCACTTACAGCAGACGGTACGCCGAATGCGGTTGAAATCGCTCAGTTTTTAAATCGCATGGAGCTATCAGATTGGGAGGCTACTGATTGTTGCCTCTCATCCACTGTTGCAAACAGCCCCCGACAAAAATGAGAATGAGCGTATGCCATTGTTGGCCGGGAGCCCCATCCGGGGAAGTTCGGCCGCCAAGTGCAAGTCTGGTTCAGTCGACGCCACATTGGGCGACTTGCGTGCCTGTAATGAGTATGAAATGATGAGGACGGCACAACACATAGTGCATGAGCGGAGAAAATCTCCAGCCCGGCCGGGATTCGAACTCGGGGCCCCTTGCATGGGAGGCAAGCACGGTTCCATCCAACTAAGCAGGTGGACAGTCCCACACGTTTTCTTTAGGGTTAAGATCGGTTAACACAGTCGATCAGTGATAGGGTGCCTATGGTTCGTCAAAGCATGAACGTATAGTTGCAGCCTTGTTGACATGCCGGTTTTCACGTTTATTGGCGAATGTGTCCATAGCATACTCATCATGACAATGTTGAAGAAAGGACGACACTTGCACACCGAGATTGTTAAATAAACCTCTTGGTTCCTGTTTACGGTATCCTCAATGAGTGGGCCTTGTCATAGTACTAGAAACGCCCCTAAAATATCACAGAAGCTCGTGCAGCCTCAACTGCACCCTCCATGTATTGCGGTTTAAATACCTCAGTGGGCCGTCGGTGTCCTCGATGCTTGATATTATCTGAAAAGACGCAAAATCGAGACTCCGCACAACACGTAGGTTAGCTATTTCATGTTCCATGGATCATTTGCGATGTGGGACGAGTCATTTTACATTCACATCACAAATTAATTGGTAAATATGTCTACATTCTGAACATTGGTAAGTTTTTGCGAAAAAATGCCTTTATTAAATATGCGGATGTGGGTTAGTAATCTTTACCCACCAGCTTTTACACACTGCGTAACATTCTTCTTCGTGGTAAAAGAAGTTGTCAAGGCGAAATTTTTTCACTTTATTTTCAAATTTTACTTTGCTGCCTCTCAGACATTTTGTATCACTGTGTAAGTGATCAAAACTTTTAGTTGCGACATTGTACAAACCTTTCTTTGCTAAAGACAGCCTTAATGAAGAGTAATGAACGTCGTGACATAACGAATGAAAATAAGCAAAATAGCCGGCCGAAGTGGCCGTGCGGTTAAAGGCGCTGCAGTCTGGAACCGCAAGACCGCTACGGTCGCAGGTTCGAATCCTGCCTCGGGCATGGATGTTTGTGATGTCCTTAGGTTAGTTAGGTTTAACTAGTTCTAAGTTCTAGGGGACTAATGACCTCAGAAGTTGAGTCCCATAGTGCTCAGAGCCATTTGAACCATAAGCAAAATATGCCAACACACTGATTGGTCTCACGTCAAAATTTGGAATGTTTCTAGGTGAAATTTTCCCGTACTACGTTGTTTTTAGAGTTCCAAAATATGCTGTCTCTAGTTTAAATTATCATCAGTATTGACACCTAAGAATTTTGAAGTTTCCACACTATTTCTTATTTCCTCGCCATGTGTTACACTTATCATTGGTGTAGTGCCTGTAGATGTACAGAACTGAATATATTGTGTCTTTTTAAGATTGAGGGTGAGGCTATTGGCAGAAAACCAGCCATTGATACTTAAAAGAACCTTGTTTACTATTTCATCTGCTGCTGTATGGAAGCTTGGATTGATTGCTACAGTAGTGTCATCTCAAAAAACAACTAGTTCTGCTTATCGTACGTTAGACGAAAGATCGTTTACATATATGATGAACAATATCGGACCTAATATTACGCGTTGGGAAACTCCATATGTTATTTGTCCTCAGTCAGAATAATGGCCCCTGGACCACATTGGTTGAGTTACTAAGTACAAGTTTCCGCATTCCTTTGGTTAGGTATGACATTATCCGTTGGTTGGCTATACCATCAGTCTCATAGAACTTCAGTTTATCTAGGAGAATATTGTGTCATACAGTCAAATACCTCAGATAGGTCACGGAAAACACCATCCACCGCTATTTTGTTATTTAATGCCTGTAAAATTTGGACAGTGAAAATATAAATATTCTTAATACAGCAACTTTTCTCAAATATAAACTGCGATTTTCTGGGGATATTATTGTTGCTCAGGTTAGATACTATTCTAGAATATATCACCTGCTCGAAAATTTTGAAAAATGATGTCTGCAATGAAACGGGTCAGTTGTTATTGACATCTCTGTTAACACCTTTCTTAAAGACGTGCTTAACAACGGCATATTTCAGTCTCTGTGGAACATTGCCCTGAGTTAGTGATGCCTTAAACTGCATTACATATCATTCAGCTACTGCCCAGTGTCTTTGTTATTGCCAGCTGAAGACGTGTCAGTGCAAACAGTAGTATAGCATGGAGAGCTGCATCAAACCAGTCTTTGGACTGAAGACCACAACAACAACAACAGCAGCAGCAGCAACAACAACAACAACAACAACCTCATAGCAACCTTAGCATGAAGTGAAATGCAGCAATAAACGAAACCAGAAGACCCGTGTGAAACTTTTGCAGTTTTATAGTTAAAATACTGACAAAACGAATGACGCGAAATAATAATCATGTTTTATGATACGTCCTTGTTTATACATTTGCGTATAGATAATTTTGAACAAAAATTTTTACAGAGCATTACAGTATCTCGGTGTAAAAGATATTTGACGTAAGAATGTTACGTTCATGTAAGTTTTGTTTTTATTTTTTTTAGTGGATAAAAAATGTCATTGATTTGGTTACCATTGCATACTGTCCATGAGTAAAGACGGGATTTGGTAAATACTGTCCTGCTCTACGAAGAGTTTGTCCTTGCGACTTGTTTATAGTGATCGCAAATGCCATTTTAATAGGCAACTGTCTCCTTGTCAGTTGAAAAGGCATGCTTGGATCAGATGCTGTTAAGTTTTTTCCGTTGTATTATAACAGTTGTTCCAGTATCAATCAGGTGAGCATAAATTGTAAATAGGTGACACGAGCTGAAATTTTGCACTTTTATATTTCTAAATAATGACAGTATTTGGAATAAGTGTAGTCGTCGGGGTAAGGGTAGTTGTGGGAATGAAGAGGAAACATCTTTAAAAATTAACTGAATGACGTCAAATAATAATATTGGATTTATAATGCATCCTTTTATACACATTTTCCAGCACGTAATTTTGAACTAAATTTTTGTTTACTGTAAGCACGTTAGGTCGTAGTAGCAATAGGTAAATCACATTTCGCCGGCCGCTGCGGCCGAGCGGTTCTAGGCGCTTCACTCCGGACCCGCTCTGCTGTTACTGTCGCAGGTTCGAATCCTGCCTCTGGCATGGATGTGTGTGATGTCCTTAGATTAGTTAGGTTCAAGTAGTTCTAAGTCTCATATGTTAAGTCTCATAGTGCTTAGAACCATTTGAACCATTTTAAATCACATTTCATGGCGACAATGACAAATACGTGATTTCGGAACGTATATTCGTTTAGAAAAGTCAGCTTTTACGACAGGCAGAGATAATGGTGTACCGTAGTGGTCACGGCCATTATCTGTGACAATGCTAGAAAAAATTACCCTCGCACTTAGTGCTTCAAAACAAATAAAATCGTATTTATTATAAGATAATACGAAAATGGAGTCTCTTATTCGTGATTAGTAGGTTAGCTTCGTAAAGTACAGGTATGAGAAGCTGGAGTATTCATGATGCCATTTTTCTTACGATAGTTAAAAAGTCTCTTTTATGTTAAAATTTTCCACAAATAGTAAGTGTTAGTCCAAAATCGGTGTGCAACGTCAGAAACCGGCTAAGAAGCTTTTCTGTCGATTCCTCATTCATCCCTGTACGAGTAGAATGTGTTGACTAAAAAGGAATGTTGACTTGAGAAATAATATGCATGATAAGATAAAATAAAATATGTACATGATGATTAACTGAAACCCTCAGCTGCCGACAGGTGTTGTTGATATACCTCGATGTGGACAGCTGAAAATGTGTGCCCCGACCGGGACTCGAACCCGTGATCTCCTGTTTAAGTGGTAGACGCTCTATCCATCTGAGCAACCGAGGACAGAGATGAATAGCGCGACTGCAGGGACTTATCACTTGCACGCTTCCCGTGAGACTCACATTCCCAACTGTCCACAATTTTGCATATGTAATGTACCTTATAGACATTTGCCCATCCACTCATTACTCGCGCACATCCGTGAGACTCAGATGGATAGAGCGTCTTCCATGTAAGCTGGAAATCCGGGGTTCGAGTCCCGGTCGGGGCACACATTTTCAGCTGTCCACATCGAGGTATCAACAACACCTGTCGGCAACTGAGGGTTTCAGTTAATCATCATTTATTCCAGGGAAAAGCTGCACAGTCATCAACAGTATCTCTTCTTTCGAGAACAGTTACTGTCTTCAAAATATATACAGTGCATGCAAGCGGATGCAGTAATGCTGTAATAATTCACCCGACTTCCATATTAGCTGCCTCATAATAGAATGTAAACTGAATGCTGCTTCTATAGCTTTCTGTTGAATTTTTTGGTAATACTTTATTCTCTATAATCCATCTGATTTCGTCCATGAGGAAAGCACCTGTAGTTATGTCCCAGTACAGATGTAAGAAAACGACCTAAACGTCTTCGAGATGATTGTTGAAGCCTTCGAAGTAACTGTGCGGTCGTAGAGCCACGGCCTGAGTAATTAGATATTCTTGTGTCTGAAACACAGAGGCAGCGAAGCGCCGAGTTAGCGCAGTGAGTTTGGGAGAGCACGGCGGAGCACTTGGCGGTTGCCTGGTAACTGGCAGTGGGGGGGATGCGGCCCGCCCGCGACAGAAGACGCCGACCACAGCTGCTTAAAGCCCCCCTCCGGCCCGTCGTCGCCCGCAGACCTGCTAACCAACTGTTCCCGCCCTTAGTCGGACGCCGAGACGCCAAGACGCCGAGACACAAATAATTGATCCGAGCTGAGAACAAGGCGCGGCCGCCTCTTGTTATCCAAAGTGACGTCATTAATCTCGGCAAGTTTTAATGGCTGCCGCTCAACAGCGCATTGTGCAATCCCGCCGCGGAGCAGTGTCGCGCCAGAAATGCTGGTCGCCTGTTACACGTACTCTAGTGGCGTCCCGCGGCGCGGCACGCTTATTTCCATGTCCTCTGCAACAACAGCGGCCTCCATCGCCTGCGCAAAAAGTATTAGAGACTGGTATTTTTCGCGCACTTCGGAAACAAGAACAGAGGAGTTTCTGGCGGTTAAAATACGAGGTGTGTGAGAAAAATATTTTTAGTGATTTTTTATCTATCGGAGGTTTTACGAGGGTCACTCCAAAAGAAATGCACGCTATTTTTGTAAAAATACAGTTTTCATTCTGCATGTGTGAAAGTTTTACAGTGTGTGGATACATCCTTCCTGCTTGTTTTCAAACTTAGTTCAACCTGTTAGCCGTGAATGGCGCCGTCACAGCATGTCTTCAAGATGGCTGCTACACTTGACGTTCGTCAGAAGCAACGTGCTGTCATAGAATTCCTGTGCTGTGAAAACGAGACAGTGGGAAACATCCACAAGAGGTTGAAAAAGGTGTATGGAGATGCTGCTGTCGATCGCAGTGCAGTTAGTCGGTGGGCAAGCAAGTTATGTGATGAAAGAGGGCACGGCAATTTTGAAGGTTGTCCTCGCAGCAGCAGGCCTCGTACTTCACACACTCCAGACAATGTGCAGAGAATTAACGCATTGATGACTGCTGACAGACGCATCACAGTGAACGCATTGTCACGCTACGTTGGGATAGGGGAAGGAAATGTTTGCAGAATACTGAAAGTGTTGGCGTTAGAAAAGGTTTGTGCCAGGTGGGTTCCCAGGATGTTGACAGTGGCTCACAAAGAAACAAGAAAAACGGTATGTAGCGAACTTTTGAAACCGCACGAGAATGGTGGAGATGAAGTTCTTGGAAGATTTGAGACAGGTGATGAAACATGGCGTCATTATTTTTCACCAGAGACGAAGGGGCAATCAATGGAGTGGCATCATGCAAATCACCCAAGAAAGAAAAAATTCAAAACCACACCTTCATCTGGAGAAGTTATGGCTACGGTGTTTTTCGATTCCGAAGGACTCTTGCTTGTGGACAACATGCCAAGTGGAACCACCATAAATTCTGATGCATATGTGACGACACTGAAGAAATTTCAAGCTCGACTGAGTCGTGTTCGACCACATCGGCAAAAGCAGGATGTTTTGCTCTTGGACGACGATGCACGGCCACATGTCAGTCAAAAAACCATGGAAGCGATCACAAAACTCTGATGGACAACACTGAAACACCCGCCTTACAGTCCTTACCTGGCTCCATGTGACTATCATCTCTTTGGGAAACTGAAAGACTCTCTTCGTGGAATAAGATTTGAAGATGATGGCTCCGTTGTGAACGCTGCCAAACAGTGGCTCCAGCAGGTTGGTCCTGAATTTTACCGTGCGGGTATACAGGCGCTGGTTCCAAGATGGCGTAAGGCAGTTGTGAGGGATGGAAATTGGGTGGAGAAATGAAAGTATTGTTCCTAAAGAATGTCACTGTAAAACTTTCAAACATGTAGAATAAAAGATGGATTAAAAAAATAGTGTGCATTTCTTTTGGAGTGACCCTCGTACTTTTTTCAGTTGCAATTGTCCCCTTCAAAGTAGTTCCCTTCGGAGTCGTTCTGTCTTGGCAGCAGCGGTGAAAGGCTTCCACTGGTATGGCCTTTAGCATGTCGGTCACATTCTTTTGAATGTTCTCAAGAGGCACAAAATGACGTCCTTTTAAGACAATTTTTCAATTTCAGGAAAAGAAAAAGTGACAAGGACTCAGATCAGGTGACTAGGGGGACTGTAGAACAACAGGAAATCCGTTTGAGGTCAAAATTTCCGTGATGGAAGTGGCCTGTGACATAGGGCGTTGTCATGATGCAGCATCCACTTGTCTCTAAGGTCCGGTCACACTCCGTTCTCCCTTTTCCTGAGCCTTGCAATGACATCTTTGTAAAACACTTGGTTGACAGTCTGTCCTGGAGGAATAAATTCTTTATGCACGATATATTATATATATTATCTACTGTCCAAAAAGGAAATCAGCATTGTTTTGATGTTTGATTTGCTCATTAGAGCTTTTTTTCGTCGAGGAGATGTCTCTGTGTGCCACTTCTCACTTTGCCGCTTTGTCTCAGGATTGCACTTAAAAATCCGGGGTTCATCACTTTTGATCACCCGACTGAACCATTAGTGATCATTGTCAGTCCTCTGGAGAAGATCAACATGCACATTTCTCCGATTGTACCTCTGCTGAGTTGTGAGGTTTCTCGGCACAAACCTTTCGCCTGTGCAAACTGTCGGTCAAAATTTATTGTACAGCCAAAATGTTTAACAGGTCATCCAGCATCCTTACTCAAAAACGTCGGTCTGATCTCACAAAAGCACGCACACGTTCGACATTTTCGGCGGTTTCGGAAGTCGAAGGTCTCCCTGTGCGCATTTCATGTTCAGCGTGTTCTCTGCTTTCCAAAAATGATTTTTGCCAGCGAAAAACTTGTGCTCTTGCCAAGAAATGTTCCCGACAGGCCTGTTTAAACTTTTCAAATGTCACGTTCGCGGATTCCCCAAATTTAAGAGAACATTTTATGGCATAACGTTGCTCTACATTCCACCTTTCCATTTTCGTAACACACAACTTCACTGATGGCGCTCTCAGAAATAACTTGATGGCTGTACTGAGCATCTGGAAGGGATGAATACACTGGTCCACACAAGTGGACCAACACGGCGTTGCCACATAGCCCGCAGTGTTCTCAGTCTCATTATTTTTGTCACACACCTCGTATGCCCGTACGTCTCGTCTTCTGTCTGTGTGTCACGAATTCTCGTGCGTAAAGGCAAGTGTTTAGACTGACTCCTAATTTTAAGGTGTGAGATCGAAACGCAACTCCAGTAATGACACACTTCCATGCCGTAACTGATAATTCTAATTGAATCTACATATGCCTGGTCGTGCACGTACTGGGGCTATTTCCACTTCGACAAACTTCAATCTTATCGAAATCGAATAAGTTTTCCATTGTAAGTAACATCACTTGTGACTGGTGTTTGAATGGTACTGGTAAAATTAATAATGCTTGCTGTAGCGCGATTAGTAAAATTTTGTTCAGCAATTCTGTTTTTCTTTTTTTCATCAATACTTTGACTAGTCTGATGAGGTTCCCCACAAATTCCTCTCCTGTGCTAACTTCTTCACGTCAGTTAGCAGTTCCACCGTATGTGGGATGTATTACAATCTCTATCTTCTCGTACAGTTTTTACCCTCTATAGCTTCCTTTAGAACTATTGACGTTATTCCTTGACTCCTAAACACATTTATTATCGTCCTGTCCCTTCTTCTTGTCAGTGTTTTCAGATACTAGTTTCTTCTCACATTCTGCGGAGAACCTCCACATATCTTGTTCACTTAATAAACTTCCGTCTGTAGCACCACATCTCAAAAGTTTTAATTCTCTTCTTTTCCGATTTCTGCATAATCCAAGTTCCACATCCATGTATTGCTGTGCTATAAACGTAAATTCTCCAAAACTTTTTCCTCGACGTTTAATATTAGCATACGTCTTTCGGCCAAAGGTGCTCCATTCGCTTGTGGTAGTCTGTTTCTCCTTGTTTTGTAGTCTGTTTCATTGTTTTGCCGGTTTCACCCTCTACGTGCTCCACAGTTTTGGTGTTTGAAGGGTTACTAATGTCATTTCTCCTATACCTCTGTAGTTTCGTATTTCTGCTGTTTATTGTCAGCTCATATTCTGTGAGCTGAGCTGTTCACTCCGTTCAGTAAAGGTTGTAATTGTTCGTTACTTCCACACAGGATAACAATGTCATCAAAAAATCTAATCACTGATATCCTTTGACACTGAACTGTAATCTCAGTCGTGGAACATCCTTTTATAAGTTTCTTTGCTCTTTCGGTGTAAAGATCGCGGTTACCTCTTTTTGGATCCAGGTACTTCTCGCTAGGTCTTACATTGTCATTTTTGTTCTGTTCGTTCTTGTGTATATTGTATATTCCTCCTTACCTATGGCGTATACCTAATTTCCTAAGGATTTATTAGACTCTGCGCCATTTTACACTGCCTACCGCTTTTTGTAGGTTGAAAAGTCTGAAAGTATCTTGCTTCCACTGTCAAGTGCAACGTCATAACTGCCTCTCTAGTGCCTTGAACTTAACTAAAACCAAATTGATCGTTGTCTACCAGATCCTCGAGTTTTCTTACCCATTCTCTACATCTACATCTACGTGATTACTCTGCTATTCACAATAAAGTGCCTGGCAGAGTGTTCAATGAACCACCTTACAACTGTCTCTACCGTTCCACTCTCGAACGGCACGCGGGAAAAACGAGCACTTATATTTTTCTGTGCGAACCCTGATTTCTCTTATTTTATCGTGATGATCATTTCTCCCTATGTAGATGGATGCCAACAGAATGTTTTCGCAATCGCAGGTGAAAACTGGTGACTGAAATTTCTTGAGAAGATCTCGTCGCAACGAAAAACGCCTTTGTTTTAATGATTGCCACTCCAATTCACATATCTTGCTTGAGAGACACTACCTCCCCTATTTCCCGATAATACAAAACGAGCTGCCCTTCTTTGAACTTTTTCGATGTCATCCGTCTGTCCTTCCTCATGCGGATCCCACACGGCACAGCAGTACTCCAGAATAGGACGGACAAGTGTGGTGTAAGCAGTCTCTTTAGTAGAGCTGTTGCAGCTTCTAAGTGTTCTGCCAATGAATCGCAGTCTTTAGTTTGCTGTATCCACAATATTATCTATGTGGTCGTTCCAATTTAGGTTATTTGTAATTGTAATCCCTAAGTATTAAGTTGAATTTACAGCTTTCAGCTTTGTGTGACTTATCGCGTCATCGAAATTTAGCTGATTTCTTTTAGTACTCATGTGAGTAACTTCACACTTTTCCTTATTCAGGGTCAATTGCCACTTTTCGCACTATACAAATATCTTATCTAAATCATTTTTCAAGTCGTTTTGATCATCTGATGACTTTGCAAGACGGTAAATGACAGCATCACCTGCAAACAATCTAAGACGGTTACTCAGATTGTCCCCTTTGTCGTTAATATAGATCAGGAACAATAGAGGGCCTTTCACACTTCCCTGGGGAACGCCAGATATTACTTCTGTTTTACTCGATGACTTTTCGTCTATTACTACGAACTGTAACCTTTCTGAAAGGGAATCATGAATCCAGTCGTACAACTGAGGCGATATTCCATAGGCACACAGTTTGGTTAGAAGACGCTTCTGAGGAACGGTGTCGAGGGCCTTCTGAAAATCTAAAAATATGGAATGAATTTGACATCACCTGTCGATAGCACTTATTACTTCATGAGTATAAAGAGCTGTTTGTGTTTCACAAGAACGATATTTTCTGTAACCGTGCTATGTGTCAATAAATCGTTTTCTCCGAGGTACTTAATAAAGTTCGAATACAGTATATGTTCCAAAACCCTACTTCAAATCGAAGTTAGTGATATAGGCCTGTAATTCAGCGGATTACTCCTACTTCCCTTTTTGGGTATTGGTGTGACTTGAGCAATTTTCCCGTCTTTAGGTACGGATCTTTCTGTGGTTGTATATAATTGCTAAATATGGGGCTATTTTATCAGCATACTCTGATAGGAACCTGACTGGTATACAATCTGGACCGGAGGCCTTCCCTTTATTAAGTGATTTAAGCTGCTTTGTTACACTGAGGATAGCTACTTCTATGTTTCTCATCTTGGCAGTTGTTCTTGATTGGAATTCAGGAATATCTACTTTGTCTTATTTGGTGGTTTCAGAAAATCGTGTTCAATAACTCTGCTTTAGTGGCACTGTCATCAGTGACTTCACCATTGTTATCGCACAGTGTATGTATTGATTACGTCTTGCCACTGTTGTGCTTTATGGATGACCAGAATCGCTCTGGGTTTTCTGCCAGATTTCGAAACAGAATTTCGTTGTGGAAATTATTAAAAGCATCTCGCATTTACGAACGCGCCATATTTCGAACTTCTATAAAACTTTGCCAGTCTTGGGGATTCTGCGTCCTTTTAAATTTGGCATTCTTTTTTCGTTACTTCTGCAACAACGATCTGACCCGTTTTGTGTACCATGGGGGTTTAGTACTATCACTTATTAATTTATGTGGTATTTATCTCAATTGCTGCCGATACTACCTCTTTGAAAACATTCCACAACTTTTCTGCACTTACATGATCAGATCGGAAGGAGTGAAGACTGTCTCTTAAAAAGGCGTTAAGAGCATTTTTATCAGCTTTTTAAAATAGATATACTTTGCGTTTCTTTTTGATTGTTGTAGGTATTGCGGTATTCAGCCTAGCAGCAACTTCCTTGTGGTCGCTAATCCCTGTATTCGTCACAATACTCACTATTTGTCCAGGATTATTTGTTGCTAAAAGGTCAAGTATGTGCTTAGGTTAGTTAGGTTTAAGTAGTTCTAAGTTCTAGGTGACTGATGACCTCAGATGTTAAGTCCCATAGTGCTTAGAGCCATTTGAACCATTTTTAACTGCGTCATCTGCAACTGGTTCGGCATTCCTCGGTGGTGTGTTGATAGATCCGGGAAACTCAACCTTACTGTACTGGCGTCGTCTGCTGACATGGCTTTGTCGATTAGCTGTTACCGTTTGCTTTTTGCTTCGTGTTTACTTCCCCTGGCAGACATAGTTCCTTGTTTACCGTGACTTGAGAGAGAGTACTCTCTCGTCAAAAATGGCATGTCTCCTCAAAAGGATATCGTGTAGTAATTCTTTGTAGTTAATGCGGTAGTCATCATTTGAGTTCAGCGTTCCTCCCAGTGTACTCAAAAACCAAAGGGATTTCTAGCTTATGTTTGTCTTTCTTGTATGTGCTGTTTTTGGCTGTTGGATCATTAGCACCAAAACATCACGGCGTAAAGACTGTAATGTGACGGTAGTGTCATTCTGTACAGTGTATGAGTGTGTTCCTCTGGAATAGATTTATTAACAGTGACGATGTGTGTGATATACTCTGAAGCGACATGGAATACCTCTTAATATCGTGTGGGACGTCAACTCGATGTGGCATGAACACGAAACGTTGTTGGAAGTCCCGTGCAGAAATATTAAGCAATGCTGCATCTGTAGGCGTCCATAATAGCGAAAGTGTTTCCGGTGTAGGATTTTGTGCAAGGACTGACCTCTCGATTAGGTCCCATCATTGTTCGATGGGATACATATCGGGCGATCTGGGTGGCCAAATCATTCGCTCGAACTGTCCAGAATGTCGTTCAAACCAACCGCAAATAACTGTCGCCCAGTGACTTGGCACATCGTCATCCATAAAAATTCCATCGTTGTTTGGGAACATGAAGTCCATAAACGACTGAAAATGATCTCCAAGTAGCCGAGCACCCAGAGGACCCAGTCCATTCCATGTAAACACCGAACACATTATTATAGAGCAACCACCAGCTTGCACAGTGCCTTGTTGACAACTTGGGTCCGTGGCTTCGGGGGTCTGCGCTACAGTCGAACTCTGGCATCAGCTCTCACTAACTGAAATTGGGACTTATCTGACCAGGCCACGCTTTTCCAGTCGTCTACGGTCTAACCGATAAGGCCACAAGCCCAGAAGAAGCGCTGCAGGCGATGTGCTGTTAGCAAAGGCACTCGCGTCGGCCGTCCGCTGCGATTGCCCATTAACGTCAGATTTCGCCGCACTGTTCTAACGGATACGTTAGTTGCACGCTCCACATTGATTCCTGCGGTTATTTGGCGCAGTGCTGCTTGTCTGTTAGTGCTGGCAACGCTACGCAGACGCCGCTGCTCTCGGTCGTTCAGTTAAGGCCGTCGGCCATTGCGTTGTCCGTGTTGAGAGATAATACCTGAAAATTGGTATTCTCGGCACACTCTTGACACTGTGGATCTCTGACTATTGAATTACCTAACGATTTCCTTAATGGATTGTCCCAAACGTGTAGCTACTACCATTCCGCGTTCAGAGTCCGTTAATTCCCGCCATGCGTCCACAATCACGTCGTACACCCTTTCAAATGAATCACCTCAGTACAGCTGGCAGCTCCGGCAGTGCACTGCCCATTTATACCTTGTGTACGCTATACTATCTCCATCTGTATATAGGGTGGTCCATTGATGGTGACCGGGCCAAATATTTCACGAAATAAGCATCAAACGAAAAAACTACAAAGAACGAAACTCGTCTAGCTTGAAGGGGGAAACCAGATGGCGCTATGGTTGGCCCGCTAAATGACGCTGCCGTAGGTCAAACGAATATCACCTGTGTTTTTTTTTAAATAGGAACCCCCGTTTTTTATTACATATTCGTGTAGTACGTAAAGAAATATGAATGTTTTATTTGGACCACAGTTTTCGCCATGTGATAGATGGCGCTGTAATTGTCACAAACGTATAAGTACTTGGTATCACGTAACATTCCGCCAGTGTGGACGGTATTTCGTTCGTGACACATTACCCGTGTTAAAATGGAACGTTTACCATTTGCGGAAAAGGTCGATATCGTGTTGATGTGTGGCTGTTGTGATCAAAATGCCCAACGGGCGTGTGCTATGTATGCTGCTCGGTATCCTGGACGACATCATCCAAGTGACCGGTCCGTTCGCCGGATAGTTACGTTATTTACGAAAACATGAAGTGTTCAGCCACACGTGAAACGTCAACCACGACCTGCAACAAATGATGATGCCCAAGTAGGTGTTTTAGCTGCTGTCGCGGCTAATCCGCACATCAGTAGCAGACAAATTGCGCGAGAATCGGGAATCTCAAAAACGTGGGTGTTGAGAATGCTACACCAACATCGATTGCACCCGCACCATATTTCTACGCACCAGGAATTGCATGGCGACTACTTTGAACGTCGTGTACAGTTCTGCCACTGGGCACAAGAGAAATTACGGGACGATGACAGATTTTTTTGCACGCGTTGTATTTAGCGACGAAGCGTCATTCACCAACAGCGGTAACATAAACCGGCATAATATGCACTATTGGGCAACGGAAAATCCACGATGGCTGCTACAAGTGGTACATCAGCGACCTGGGCGGGTTAATGTATGGTGCGGCATTATGGGAGGAAGGATAATTGGCCCCCATTTTATCGATGGCAATCTAAATGGTGCAATGTATGCTGATTTGCTACGTAATGTTCTACCGATGTTACTACAAGATTTTTCACTGCATGACAGAATGGCGATGTACTTCCAACATTATGGATGTCCGGCACATAGCTCTCGTGCGGTTGAAGCGGTACTGAATAGCATATTTCATGACAGGTGGATTGGTCGTCGAAGCACCATACCATGGCCCGGACGTTCACCGGATCTGACGTCCGCGGATTTCTTTCTGTGGGGAAAGTTGAAGGATATTTGCTTTTGAGATCCACCGACAACGCTTTATCACATGCGTCAGCGCATTGTCAATGCATGTCCGAACATTACGGAAGGCGAACTACTCGCTGTTGAGAGGAATGTCGTTACGCGTATTGCCAAATGCATTGAGGTTGACGGACATAATTTTGAGCATTTATTGCATTAATGTGGTATTTACAGGTAATCACGCTGTAACAGCATGCGTTCTAAGAAATGATAAGTTCACAAAGGTACATGTATCACATTGGAATAACGAAATAAAATGTTCAAACGTACCTACGTTCTGTATTTTAATTTAAAAAACCTACCTGTTACCAACTGTTCGTCTAAAATTGTGAGCCATATGTTTGTGGCTATTACAGCGCCATCTATCACAAAGAGATTAAAGTGGT
The DNA here is from genome assembly GCF_023864275.1 of Schistocerca cancellata. Lineage (NCBI taxonomy): Eukaryota > Metazoa > Arthropoda > Insecta > Orthoptera > Acrididae > Schistocerca > Schistocerca cancellata. The sequence continues at coordinate 761,722,204 of NC_064627.1, forward strand.
CCAACTAATACATTGATATTGCTTTACGTACTACACGAGTATGTAATAAAAATGTGGGTTCCTATTTAAAAAAACGCAGTTGATGTCCGTTTGACCTATAGCAGCGCCATCTTGCGGACCAACAATATCGCCATCTGGTTTCCCGCTTCAAGCTAGACAAGTTTCGTTCTTTGTAGTTTTTTTGTTTGACGCTTATTTCGTGAGATATTTGGCCTGGTCACGATCAATGGACCTCCCTGTATATTCATATCGCTATCCCAAGCCTCTTGGCACATCGGTGTAATTAAAGCACCTACCTACCTTCATTCAGATCTCAATATGCGTCCCACAGTTTAAAATTGCAACAAGTCATGACAATTTGACGTTTCTTGCATGCCCTCTTGATGGTGTTGCTGTAGTAATGGCCAACAGTGTAAAAAAAAAAAAAAAAAAAAAAACGTTGCAAGTAACAGTGTCGTAAGAATCTGGTATTTATAGCAGTACACCAGGAAGCCTGCCTCTTTATTCGAGACCTATATGTGTATTTATCGTGTAACATGTGCACTAGGAACTGGGAGAGCACTTGGCCCAGGGAAGTGGCTGGCTAGCCGCAAGCTGTTTTGCGTCGTGTGCCGGGCCGCTCCTCGGCAAGCTGAGCAGGCGCCGTAGAGCGCCCCTGGGAGTGTCTGCTACCAGTGCTGCATCTGTGAGCCGCTGGATGCTGCGGGCACCACCCTTATTCTAGTAGGCCAGCGCTCTCTGATGGTCCAAGAGCCGTGATTTACACTGGTGGGCCGAGAAGCACAGGCCGCTGAGGGGCCACCGAGGGAAAGTGAAGAACGGTGTAGTAAGGTTGCTTTTGTTATGCTTGTTGTAAAATGTAAACAGCCTGGCTCGCTACTGACTGCATCGAAACTCCGTTTGCAGGTGCTCCTGCGCCGTGACTTGACGTCACATGTTTTGAATACCAGTTGGCCGTTCTCAGTCGCCCTCGTACGCTGCCGCTATCGTCACGTGATGAAACACTGGGACACATCTTCTTCAGAACTGGGATACAATTGTCATTCAGTTCCACGCCTTCCTCTTTCCTGTTCAAATTCCTGGGGTGATTGACAATCTCTATTGCTTATCCTTGTAGCTTTCCATGGTATCTGTTTGTGGCTGCCAGTAATTGCGTCTTGTCAAAATGAATGTGGTGGTCTCCTAGCTGCAAAGCATGTTCCATAACAGCTGATCTGTCAATTTTCCCCCCTTCTGCAATTGCCCTCGAGCTCTTCTAGTTACTTTTTGACCGTTCTGTTTGTAGTAGCCACCTATATCTCCCCACAACTACACGGAATACAATAAATTAGTATATTTTCCAGCGGTTTGCGAACAGCTTAGGCCAATTTTAGATGATCCTTTATCTCCCAGGTGGGTTTGTAGATTACCCGATGATCGATTTTTCAAGATTTTTCCTATGCCGTCAGTAACGTCCTTAATGAAGAGCAGGAAAACTTCCGATTTCACAGGCGCTTGTGCATCGCCATGATTTCTGTGCGGTGGTCTTAACACTCCATTTATCTCGGCGGGGAGGTGTACGTGGTTACTACAATAAGAACGGTCAAAAAATTATTAGAAGAGCACAACGGCAATTCCAGTAGAGGGGAGACTGACAGATCACCTATTGCGACACATGCTTTGCAATCGGGAGACCACCACATTCATTTTGATAGGAGTCAAGTACTGTCAGCACTAGTGGCTACCATGAAAGGCTGTACAAAGAATTCTTAGAGGTTTTTGAACACCTCAGGAATTTAAATAGGAAGGAGTAGGGCGTGGAATTGAATGCCGTATGCTGAAGATGATGTGTACCAGTCTTCCAGCATGGGGCAATAGTAATATCGGACGACTGTAATCGAGAACGGCCAGTTGCGCTCTGGTATTTAAAACATGTGACGTCACGCCACTGCGCGGGTGAATGCGTAAACGTAATTTTCCTGCAGTCAGCAACGAGCGAGGGTGTGCATCGGACACTCAAAGAAGCTACGATTCCCCTTGAAAATATCCTCCGCAGATGGGGACGAAACTTTGGCTTTAAATGTGAAATCCATTCGACCTCGGCATAATAGCCCGGAACATTTGATTAATAGTGAGGATGCTTGTTATCACACTCCGACGCGTTTCTTTTCGAGCTATACCTGCAAATCGCGAAGTGTTCGGCAAATTCACGACGAAATAGCTGCAGGAACAAAGCTGTGCAAACTGATGAAAATACTTGAACGAACATTTATTTTTTTAAATGATGCGTGCGGAAAGTTCTTGACGCATCCGTACTGTTGTGACCAGATCAAGCGTTTTAAATACATCATAATATTACGTGACGAAGACTAGAGAGAGGCCTGGGAGACTTTCGATACCGACTATCACTATGTGCAGTGTGTTCGTTCGCCGGAGAACAATCCGAGGGGCTGAGAACTCAGTGCTCATCTGCTCACACAGTTTAACGGGTAAACTCCACACGAACCGTTGCACTGCATAATTATTTCCAGATTGCTGACGAAGCACTAGAAAGGCGGTCACATCAATGCTAGTCAGGAGGTGGCGTGAAAATAAAAACGCGGCGAGAACATTCTGAAAATTATTTTGGCAGGAGGCGAGACGTTGATCTACGAATAAGACGTGGAAATGAAATTGCAGACCTCACAGTGAGCTCCGAATCAGCTCCATCCAGAATGTTGGTGCTTCACTTAGAAAAGCCTCGAATGCTATCATTCAGTACGGCAATAACACCCGTCTTATATGGTGGCAACAGGCATAAAAAAATTAATTCTTTTAGAAAAATTAATTCTCTTAGTCTTCAATTTGAATAATCTGAGCGATTATATTTGATTTATGCAGCAGGTTCATATACCATCAAAATAAAAGGTAGCCTGAGTAGCGCGTATGAAATTCCCTTCTTCCGGATGGAAATTAGCGTTTGACGTCGTTGGCCGGGAGGCTCCTTGCGGGGCAGGTCCGGCCGCCTTGCTGCAGGTCTTGTTACATTCGACGCCACATTGGGCGACCTGCGCGGGATGGGGATAAAATGATGATGAACACAACACCCAGTCCCTGAGCGTAGAAAATCTCCGACCCAGCCGGGAATCGAACCCGGACACGTAGGACGGCAATCCGTGACGCTGACCACTCAGCTATCGGGGCGGACGGTTTTTCCGGATAAGATCACGAAACTGCACTTTATATTTAATTTAGACGAGATTCAATAATTTAGTGATGAGGATAAATAAATATTTCACAGGTATAGTTTATAGCAATTATCTTTCGCTTTATTGACCTTAAACTTATGTCACTTGGAATGCAGTCCGCATAGGTACACTGCGAAAATAAACTAAACTTTTGACTTGAAACAGTTTTCGAGGCATATACTATTTGATCGATGGAATAAACTTTAATGTTGAAATAAGGCCTAAACGAAATCTGTTGCAGAAGTGATACTTATAAAATGGCGGCTAGGTCTTTTAAATTTTGCCGGCCGGCGTGGCCGAGCGGTTCTAGGCGCTGCAGTCTGGAACCGCGCGACCGCTACGGTCGCAGGTTTGAATCCTGCCTCGGGCATGGATGTGTGTGATGTCCTTAGGTTAGTTAGGTTTAAGTAGTTCTAAGTTCTAGGGGACTGATGACCTCAGTAGTTAAGTCCCATAGTCCTCAGAGCCATTTGAACCATTTTTAAATTTTCTAGTAGTCAGCAAGTAGAAAGAAAATAACTACGGTGATGTTTGAAATACGCACGCAAGCGTGTCTGGAACCTAACCGACTGACAGTTAAACATAAGGAAAACGCTTACAAATGACTCAAATTATATGTTATAAATTGATGTTCAGTAGTATCACAGACGGTAGAAAGCGATCAAATCGCTGTAAGTTCATATAGTTATTGGACAAAAAGAGAAAAAAATTATCAAATATTCTTCCATTTTTAACTAATAAAATATGTAGAAAAAGTACAGAAAACGTATAGTCTGAAATACAGGCAGTGACAGCTGTCTCGGAGTGTGATGATTCGAAGAAAGAGAGTATTTCACTCACTCATGTTAGCGGAACACGATAATGAAGAGCAAACAAAGAAGGCTTAAAACGTAGAAACTAATTTTGAACATAGCAACGACTGTACGAAGGTAAACAATGATTCATCTGAAGCACTTTGTCTAAGAGGTATCACCTCACCAAGAACATTCTACAGCGTCAATATCTGGTTAATTCTCAGGCTCAGCGTTGATTTTTTCTAGTGTTGTACGTTACGCGGAATAACACATCTTTCATCAAGGAGAAATACTCATTTAATATACGAAACTAAGCGTGGATGCTGCAGTACACTTGGTGTTAGAAACAAACACAAAAAAGTATAGAAGTGGAAAACAGCTTTTTGTCTACAGGGAAATGATAATGTATTGTCACGAGCTTTTATACTGCGGTGGTGTGCTACATATGTCAGCACGCGCATTAATTAAAACCGGAGATTCTAAAATCTCCTGAGGCCCAGGGCCGCAACATTATTAATGGCGGACTTGGTATAGTCACATAAATAAGGTGAGCGAATAAAATATTATTCACCCCTTTAAAGAGTACCGAGTCGATATGGAGTGCTGTAGATAATGTGAGCCTCCATCACTGGCGCAAGTCATGGAAGAGAAATGGTGTGTGTATCTACATCTACATCCATACTCCGCAAGCCACCTGACGGTGCGTGGCGGAGGGTACCCTGAGTACCTCTATCGGTTCTCCCTTCTATTCCAGTCCCGTATTGTTCGTGGAAGGAAGGATTGCTGTATGCTTCTGTGTGGGCAATAATCTCTCTGATTTTATCCTCATGGTCTCTTCGCGAGATATACGTAGGAGGGAGCAATATACTGCTGGACTCTTCGGTGAAGGTATGTTCTCGAAACTTTAACAAAAGCCCGTACCGAGCTCCTGAGCGTCTCTCCGGTAGAGTCTTCCACTGGAGTTTGTCTATCATCTCCGTAACGCTTTCGCGATTACTAAATGATCCTGTAACGAAGCGCGCTGCTCTCCGTTGGATCTTCTCTATCTATTCTATCAACCCTATCTGGTACGGATCCCACACCGCTGAGGAGTATTCAAGCAGTGGGCGAACGAGTGTACTGTAACCTACTTCCTTTGTTTTCGGATTGCATTTCCTTAGGATTCTTCCAATGAATCTCAGTCTGGCATCTGCTTTACCGACGATCAACTTTATATGATCATTCCATTTTAAATCACTCCTAATGCGTACTCCTAGATAATTTATGGAATTAACTGCTTCCAGTTGCTGACCTGCTATTTTGTAGCAAAATGATAAGGGATATTTCTTTCTGTGTATTCGCAGCACATTACACTTGTCTACATTGAGATTCAATTGCCATTCCCTGCACCATGCGTCAATTCGCTGCAGATCTTCCTGCATTTCAGTACAATTTTCCATTGTTACAACCTGTCGATACACCACAGCATCATCTGCAAAAAGCCTCAGTGAACTTCCGATGTCATCCACCAGGTCATTTACGTATATTGTGAACAGCAACGGTCCCATGACACTCCCCTGTGGCACACCTGAAATCACACTTACTTCGGAAGACTTCTCTCCATTGAGAATGACATGCTGCGTTCTGTTATCTAGGAACTCCTCAATCCAATCACACATTTGGTCTGATAGTCCATATGCTCTTACTTTGTTCATTAAACGACTATGGGGAACTGTATCGAACGCCTTGCGGAAGTCAAGAAACACGGCATCTACCTGTGAACCCGTGTCTATGGCCCTCTGAGTCTCGTGGACGAATAGCGCGAGCTGGGTTTCACACGACCGTCTTTTTCGAAACCCATGCTGCTTCCTACAGAGTAGATTTCTAGTCTCCAGAAAAGTCATTATACTCGAACATAATACGTGTTCCAAAATTCTACAACTGATCGACGTTAGAGATATAGGTGTATAGTTCTGCACATCTGTTCGACGTCCCTTTTTGAAAACGGGGATGACCTCCGCCCTTTTCCAATCCTTTGGAACGCTACGCTCTTCTAGAGACCTACGGAACACCGCTGCAAAGCCGGCCGAAGTGGCCGAGCGTTTCTAGGCGCTACAGTCTGGAACCGCGCGACCGCTACGGTCGCAGATACGAATCCTGCCTCGGGCATGGATGTGTGTGATGTCCTTCGGTTAGTTAGGTTTAAGTAGTTCTAAGTTCTAGGGGGCTGATGACCTCAGATGTTAAGTCCCATAGTGCTCAGAGCCATTTGAACCATACACCACTGCAAGGAGGGGGGCAAGTTCCTTCGCGTACTCTGTGTAAAATCGAACTGGTATCCCATCAGGTCCAGCGGCCTTCCCTCTTTTGAGCGATTTTAACTGTTTCTCTATCCCTCTGTCGTCTATTTCGATATCTACCATTTTGTCATCTGTGCGACAGTCTAGAGAAGGAACTACAGCGCAGTCTTCCTCTGTGAAACAGCTTTGGAAAAAGACATTTAGTATTTCGGCCTTTAGTCTGTCATCCTCTGTTTCTGTACCATTTTGGTCACAGAGTGTCTGGACATTTTGTTTTGATCCACCTACCACTTTGACATAAGACCAGAATTTCTTAGGAATTTCTGCCAAGTCAGTACATAGAACTTTACTTTCGAATTCATTGAACGCCTCTCGCATAGCCCTCCTCACACTACATTTCGCTTCGCGTAATTTTTGTTTGTCTGCAAGGCTTTGGCTATGTTTGTGTTTGCTGTGAAGTTCCCTTTGCTTCCGCAGCAGTTTTCTAACTCGGTTGTTGTACCACGGTGGCTCTTTTCCATCTCTTACGATCTTGCTTGGCACATACTCATCTAACGCATATTGTACGATGGTTTTGAACTTTGCCCACTGATCCTCAACACTATCTGTACTTGAGACAAAACTTTTGTGTTGAGCCGTCAGGTACTCTGTAATCTGTTTTTTGTCACTTTTGCTAAACAGAAAAATCTTCCTACCTTTTTTAATATTTCTATTTACGGCTGAAATCATCGATGCCGTAACCGCTTTATGATCGCTGATTCCCTGTTCTGCGTTAACTGTTTCAAATAGTTCGGGTCTGTTTGTCACCAGAAGGTTTAATATGTTATCGCCACGAGTCGGTTCTCTGTTTAACTGCTCAAGGTAGTTTTCAGATAAAGCACTTAAAAAAAATTCACTGGATTCTTTGTCCCTGCCACCCATTATGAACGTTTGAGTCTCCCAGTCTATATCCGGCAAATTAAAATCTCCACCCAGAACTATAACATGGTGGGGAAATCTACTCGAAACATTTTCCAAATTATCCTTCAGGTGCTCAGCCACAACAGCTGCTGAGCCAGGGGGCCTATAGAGACATCCAATTACCATGTCTGAGCCGTGACCTTCACCCAAATCATTTCACATTTCGGATCTCCGTCAATTTCCTTCGATACTATTGCACTTCTTATCGCTATAAACACGCCTCCCCCTTCACTGTCCAGCCTGTCTCTGGGGTATACATTCCAATCAGAGGTTAGGATTTCATTACTGTTTACGTCTGGTTTCAGCCAACTTTCTGTCCCTAGTACTATATGGGCGTTATGACCGTTTATTAATGAGAGCAGTTCTGGGACCTTTCTATAGACGCTCCTGCAGTTTACTATTAGCACATTAATATTGTTATTCCCTGTTGCATTTTGCCTACTCCTACCTTGCCGCGTCTCAGGAGGCGTCTTGTCGGGCCTAGGGAGGGAATTCTCTAACCTAAAAAACCCCCATGTGCACTCCACACGTACTCCGCTACCCTTGTAGCCGCTTCCGGCGTGTAGTGCACGCCTGACCTATTCAAGGGGACAAACTGCCTATTGGATTCTGTCTCGGGTTCTTCGGCCGACGTTCATCTAATGATTTTTCTGACGTTTCGCCAGCACGAGTGGCTGGCATTGTCAAAGCTTCACCCTCCATTGCCGGTGGTGAACTGGAGGCGAGCTTGCGGCCGCAGGCGAGCTCGCCTCCAGTTCACCACCGGCAATGGAGGGTGAAGCTTTGACAATGCCAGCCACTCGTGCTGGCGAAACGTCAGAAAAATCATTAGATGAACGTCGGCCGAAGAACCCGAGACAGAAGCCAATAGGCAGTTTGTCAACAAGTGGCCACGAAAGCCTTAACAATTTTGTATTCAGGGGGACCCTACATTTCTCCACCCGATAGCGGAGGTCGAGAAATTTGCACCCCAGATCTCCGCAGAATCGTCTGAGCCTCTGGTTTAAGCCTTCCACTCGGCTCCAAACCAGAGGACCGCGATCGGTTCTGGGAACAATACTACAAATAGTTAGCTCTGATTCCACCCCGCGAGCGAGGCTTTCCGCCTTCACCAGTTCCGCCAACCGCCTGTACGAACTGAGGATGACCTCTGAACCCAGACGGCAGGAGTCATTGGTGCCGACATGAGCAACAATTTGCAGTCGGGTGCACCCAGTGCTCTCTATCGCCGCCGGTATGGCCTCCATCACATCTCGGATGAGACCCCCCGGCAAGCAGACAGAGTGAACACTGGCCTTCTTCCCCGACCATTACGCTATTTCCCTAAGGGGCTCCATCACCCGCCTTACGTTGGAGCTCCCAATAACTAATAAACCCCTCCCCCCGTGTGCCTGCTCGGACCTTGCTGAAGGAGCAGCCACATGTTCACTCACAGGCAGAGCGGGCGATGCCACACGGCCAGCCTCCACATTTACCCTCCGCCTAGTGCGCCGCGAACGCCACTGAACCCGCCACTCCCCTTGGGGAGAGGGTGGCCCAGCCGCGCCCGGTACCCGCGAAGATGTCTCGACAGCAGGGACAGTGGGTGAAGCATGTAACACCTGGAGTGTATCATGCGACGCACCAGACTCCCCACTGCCGCTACACTCCGAGGCAGCAGCCTGAAGACGGCTTACCGCGGCCATCAACACGCTCAGCTGTTCGCGAACAGTGGCCAGCTCCTCCTGCGTCCGTACACAGCCGTCACACATCCTATCCATCCTAAGGAATCAATTTACTGAAGAGAGTTAATAAACTTTTAACTAGACTGCTAATTCACTAAAGGCCGCTGACTATTGACTAAACTGTGATTGCTAGCCAGTTCTTGTAGAAAACAATGAAAATAGCACTACCTGTCTCTGGACTGTATTGAAAACAAACACTAGCACTACTGGCACTATGGTTGACTAAAGGGACTCTGACTGTATTCAAAACAAACACGAAATCTATGGAACACTATTAATAGCACTCGACACATAAAGCTTCCTAAAAGCAAAAACACACGGAAGAAGAAGTGACAAGTAAGAAAAATACAGTTACTACTTAAATTAAGGTAGCTCGCTGCACAGCAGACGTGAAGCAGATGGCGGTTAGGACGGTATGCTAGCGGATTGTTCGGAATCAACTTCAGTACGAGGTGTCAACGTGTTAGAAAGGAGCTATAGGGTTTGGACGTATGCATGACTACACCGTGAATGAAGTGGCCCAATTTGCTACTGTATAAACGAGGATTGTCCAGCATGATACAGAGAATAGTGTGCCACTCACGGCCATGTGACATGGCGTAAGAAAATCCTAAGGGACAGAGGCCGGAATCGAGGGTAACGCGTTGTCAACTGCAGTTGGTTTCAAACCCGACATCAGTTCTGCTATCAGTGAATGCAGGTCCATATCGATCGGTTCCCGAGCGGCCATTGCGAAGGAAAGAGAACCTCATCAGTGGACATTTGGAGTCGGATACCTTACAGAAGTGCGTCGCTCGCAGTGGCACACAAAGCTTCACGTCTTCAGTGGGCCAAACAACACAGAAATTGGAGAGTGTCCGAAGGAGTAGTCCGAGAGGCGAGTCGCGATAGTACTTCTTTTGCAAATGATGCAAGGCATCTTAGAGATGATTCAATGAGGCGTTTAACTTGTAGTAAGTGGAGCATGTAGTTCAGGCCGGAGGTGAGTGTTTATTGTACCTTGGCGTAGCCTCACTCATTCTAATTACCATGAACATTCTCGGGGACCAAGTGTTGCCCTCTCTTCTATAGCTTCATGATCAGTGTGCTCTGGTCACTCCTGTCACCCAGGTTGGCGACAGTCGTGTTACCAAGGCTTTACACTTACGTTCCTGGTTTAACTAATAGTCAGGCAATCTCCACTGGCCCGTTCAGTCATGTGAGGTTAATCACATAGAAAATGTCTACGACTGTTTTGTACACCGGGTGAAAAGTAGTAATCAGTATTCCCCCAGACTGGTAGCTCTACCTGACCTATTCATCAGTGAGTTACTTCAGTTTTATACAGCGAACCTGCGTGGTATCTCCTGGCCATAATTAAATTTTTGTCCTGTGTATTTACTACCTTAGCGCAAATGAGTTGAGACTGCGCACATAATTAAGAAACTATCTCGGTATATCCATCGTTAAATAGAAGGAGAGGACCATAGGCGATAGGAATATTACAATTTTCGACACTGTCGTCAGCTATAATTTCATTATCAATTTATTGGCAACCGGTTTAGGGAATACACATCGTCATCAGGCCATCTAAATATATAGTGGCTGAATTTTCCAGAAAGACATCAGTCAAACAGTCCCACCTGAAAATAACCTATAAGTCTCACATGGTGAGACTGCAAAACACCGGTGTGTGGTTTCTTACTACAACAGCTGATGAGGATACCGGTCATTTTCAGGTGGGACATTCTGCCTAATGTCTCTCCGGAAAATTCAGCCGCTATATACCTACAGGGCCTGTTGATGAAGAAGTGTATCGTCGAATTCGGTTGTTAGTAAATTGATAATGAAATCACAACTGACAGTAGTGCTGGAAACTGTAATAAGAAACTATCTGACGTGACGTATTAGTATGCGACTGTTTCACGACCTTGAGCTGTGTTTTCCGCTTTAACAAGTTCCAAAAAAATGAATTTCCGTAGTGCGAATGGACAATCAGTGTACTGTAGACCTGTAACATTGTTTCGGCGGTATAAAACCGAGTAGGAGGTCTGCACAAAAGAAGCAAGACTAATCCTGCTAATTGGTGTGCGTACCCAGCATTTTCAATTACTGGTAGTTTTGTTCCAAGTAAGACCTATTTTGATGAACATACTTTTCCATTCATCGTTCAGCTGCTGTATGTAATTTTCCATGAAAACCGACGTTTGCTATCCACTCGAGCGCTTAAAAAAAAAAAAATCACTGGTGCGCTTTAGTAACCCGAAAAAAGTAGTTCTTTAGTCATCAGAGAAGTCTCATTTTTGTGCCAGAGTAGCACTCTTTTCATTTATGTAATAGTTATTGTTCATCGGCAAATTTATAGAAAAGGAAATAATGTGTGAACACACTAATAGAACTCTCTCTACTGAGTGAAAACAGATAAGCTATTTGATTTTTACGGCTTTTGTTTTGGAAAGCAAGGAGCGGATGCCTTCTTAGAAGTCGATGTTTCAGCTCGTAATCCTATTATAATTTTTTTTTTTTTGGTGGGAAATGTCTCGTTGTCTGTGAATTATTGATTTCCTAATCATGTTAAGAAGTCTCAGGGCGTCGGCGTCGGCGAGTCGTTATGAAAACAGCAGAAGAGATCTACAGTTATCAATACTTATATAGCCAGAAATATGTTACGAAGTTATGCACGAAGAGAGATTTTTAAATCTAATTCGTGAGATTTCAAAATTACAACAATTAAATTTACGTGAAATTTGGGCAGTGGAATAACGTCGTATACGCTTCGCTGCTTTTCGTTTCTGCAGTGTGCTGTTCATCGTCCTCACACATCTTCAAGTAGGGAGCTTTTTTTTCATTTCACAGTTCGTCGGTTGAATTACGCGTGAAAGATACGAAGTGAAAATAAAATGTGGAACGCAAACCGACATGTATGACTATTCGGCGAGGCAAGATACGTTTCTCAGAATATTACTCATAAGAGTTTTCGGATTGCGACTGTCGCACTATAACAAAACATTTCTGTTGTAGTTTTCGGTCAGTGCACTGAACGATTAAAATGGGTACTGTGCGGAAGCACCACAAACTGACATTAGAGAAGGCGCTTATACATTTAAGGAAAAATAGTAATTTTACCGTTAATAATTCCTTTGTAAAAAAAAGTGTTATAGTTTCATCACACCTGCAAGACAATTTAAGCTCAGGAACAAGAAATGAAGACTTTAAGGTTTGCGGAAGTATCGACGACAATGCAATTCTGTCAGAGACGGCAGGGGACTTTGAAGATCAGTTGAACGGAGTGGATTATGCCTTGTAAAGAGGCTTTAAGATAACCATAAATTAAAGAAAAACAAGAGTAATGAGGAAACTTCGGAAATTAACGTTCTGTCGCTGACAAGGTCATTAGAGACTGATCACAAGCTCTGATATGGGACGGATAATGTAGGAAGTCGGCCGTGCCCTTTCAAAAGTACCATCCCAATATTCGCCTTAAGTAATTTAGAGAAATCATGACAAGCTTCAATCAGGATGGTTAGACGGGGAATGCGAGACTAGTATTTCAACCACTTAGTCATAACGGTCCAGTGACGTTAATGTGACCACTGCCTGTCTTCGACATCAACGTATAATAACCGCTCAAGACGGCTGTTGGCAGCACTAGAAGTGGAGGGTATACACAGCGTGTCGGAGAGACGGAGAAAACGATGCCGTCGTTGTCGTAATGCGGAAGCAGAGAGATTTATCTGACGTCCAAAAGGGCTTGATCACTGGCTTTCGTAACAAGGTTGGAAGCGCTTACGAAACGGCTGAGTTCGGAAACTGCTCGTGTGCTGCCGTGGTTAAAGTGTACTCTGTATGTCAAAATGGCTCTGTCAAAAACCGGGAGCTAGGCAGCTGTGGTGCGCCACGGGCCACAGATGACAGGTGTGAACGACGGCTGTGGAGATGTGTATGGGCGAATACACTTGCAACTGTTGTGCAGCTGACTGCCCAGATGAAGTAAGGGGCTACCAACCGTGTCTCTTCAACAACTGCTCAGCGAATTTTGCGACGTATGGGCCTCCGCAGCATGTGCCTGATTCATGCGCCCATGCTGATTGCTGTTTATTATCGGCTAGAAGGCTGGAATTCGCACGCCAGTACCCCAACTGGACAGCCACTGAGTGACGACATTAGGCCTTTTCAGATGAATCACGTTTTATGCTCCATCAGACAGATGACCGTTGGTGTGTACGGCGTGACCGTCTGAAACCAAACAAGGAGTAGGTCTGGGGAATGTATTCGTGGAATACCCTGGGTGATCTGGTCATTCTGAAAAGCACAGTGGATCAACATAAGTATGCTTCTATCCTGTGGAACCATGTCCACTCCTACATGTAGTTTGACCGAGCGAGGTGGCGCAGTGGTAGGACACTGGACTCGCATTCGGGAGGACGACGGTTCAATGCCGCGTCCGGCCATCCTGATTTAGGTTTTCCGTGATTTCCCTAGACCACTCGAGGCAAATGCCGGGATGGTTCCTTTGAAAGGGCACGGCCGACTTCCTTCCCCATCCTTCCCTAATCCGAGCTTGTGCGTCTCTAATGACCTCGTTGTCGACGGGACGTTAAACACCAATATCCTCCTCCTCCTCCTCCTCCTCCTCCTACATGTAGTTTGTTTTTCCTTCGCTCGATGGCACCTACCAGCAGAACAATGCAACGTCTCACACTACTCACAATGTGCACGCGTGGTTCGAACAGCACCGGCCACCAAACTCCCTAGATCTAAACACAGTCGAGAGTATGTGGGACAGCCACCATCGGGCTGTTCGCATCATGGATCTTGTGCCCGGAAACCTAGCGTAGCTGGCCACGGCATTGGGGTCGGCAAGGCTACACATTCCAGTCGGTACCTTCCAGAAACTCACTGACACTCTTCCTGCGTGTCCCACAGCTGTCTGCGCTGCGAAAGGTGCTTATTCAGATTTTTGACAGGTGGTTACAGTAATGTGACTGGCTAGTGTAAAGTAAGGGTAATGGGAATTAGATTATGAAATAACATGCTGGAGGTACAAAGCAAGTTTGGCTGTATGGTCAGAAAAATAACTGGCGACAACAGTAGTAAAGACGATATAAAATACAGACTGGCAAAAGCAAGAAAAGTTTTCATGAAAACTGGAAATACGTTGACATCTAATACAAATTTAAGTATTATGAAGTCTTATCTGAACAGCCGTTTCTAGATTGTGGGCTTGTGTGGATGTGGCACGTGGTCTGTGACCAGATAAGGATAGAATAACTTCTGAAGTGTACTATGGCATGAGGCTGCTGAAGATTAGATCGGTGGATCGAGTAAATAATGAAGAGTTACTGAATCGAAATAGAGTTTTATGGTACAATGTGACTAAAAGATGGCATAGGTTTATTAGACACGTGTGGAATTATCAAGGAATAGGTAGTTTCGTAATGGATAGAAGATTGGTTGGATAAAAATTGTCGAGGGCTTGTATACAATAAACATGTTAAAATGCTCTTATGTGTAGGGGTCAGTAATTATGCAGTAGTTGTGCAGTGATGAAGATACTTGCACTGGACAAAGAAGCATGGAAAACTGAAAATCAACCATCGTACTAATGATTACAATAACAACAAAATTCAAAGAAACGAGTGTTTAATGTAATTACTGACCTAGGCACTTACACAATGTATTAGTTTGCCGTTGTCTTGACTTCACGTTTGCACACAACTTGGTGTAAATTCATGTGGTCCAGTGTCGTTTACATAGCGCAGATATCTTCGCCGATTTGGATGATTATTGCCCGATTACTCTTTGCTTCTCTTTTTCGTGGAACAGAGATGCTTCTTGGGTATTAAGGTTTTCTTATGTTTTGTTAGGGAACTTTCAACTCTATGTTAAGCTGATTAAGTCTCTCACGTTAGCGACTGTTACATTTAAAACGGGAGCGTTTCAGACTGAAGCTACCAGTCTCTAGTTTGAAACGACTTCGTACGGTGTGTTGTGGACATTTCCGATGTGATTCAGATATAATTAAACGCCCAGTTACATTCATTGGTTCCTGGTAATATAGTAAATACAGGAGGATGAGTATCTTTTGTAGCAACTGTACTACCGAAATAAACTAATGTAAATAATGTCTAGCCTAACTGACGGGACATATTCCGAGGTGTGGAGTCTGCTTGGCAGTTCCATTCTTCTGTACGATATTGTGATGATTGATGTAACCAGCGTAAAAAGCAAGGGTTGCAGATTTGTTGTATGCTCGTCCAATAGCGTCATACAGAATACAAGTTATTACACTTTAATACGATTTAGACCTTCTAAGACTACCTATGTACCGCAAACAGTATGACTGTAGTATGCTGTATGTGTGGAAAACTACTAGGACAGTTGCGTAGCTTTCCAAGACACGTCGACTGGGCGTTGCATCGTATTAAACCGTGAAAATAAGTTATTAACTAACCACCATCTTGGTTGATCAAGATGTCGGAATCGGACACACCATGAACAAGGACTGAAAGTTCAGTTCAAACAATATTTGCGATCCGATACTCAATTTACTAAACTCTCGTCTGCCATCTGATACTTTATAACGAGGAACCGACGTGTTTCGGAGCTCCATCGTCGAGGGAAAAAAAAACACCGTCCGAACAGGCCTTGAAGGCCCGAAGGTAGCGACGACCGGCCGCCGTGTCATCCTCAGCCCTTGCGTCACCGGATGCGGATACGGAGGGGCATGTGGTCAGTGCACTGCTCTCCCGGCCATTTTTAGTTTTCGTGACCGGTGTCGCTGTTTCTCAGTCAAGTAGCTCTTTAGTTGGCCTCAGAAGCCGCTGAGTGCATCCCGCTTGCCAACAGAATTTGGCAGACCCGATCGGTGACCCTTCAAAGTGCTAGCCAAACCCGACAGCTCTTGAAACTTCCTGGCAGATTAAAACTGTGTGCCCGACCGAGACTCGAACTCGGGACCTTTGCCTTTCGCTGGCAAGTGCTCTACCATCTGAGCTACCCAAGCACGACTCACGCCCCGTCCTCACAGCTTTACTTCTGCCAGTACCTCGTCTCCTACCTTCCAAACTTTACTGAAGCTCTCCTGCGACCCTTGCAGAACTAGCAGTCCTGAAAGAAAGGATATTGCTGAGACATGGCTCAGCCACAGCCTCGGGGATGTTTCCAGAATGAGATTTTCACTCGTTGAGCCGTGCTTGGGTAGCTCAGATGGTAGACCGCTTGCCCGCGAAAGACAAAGGTCCCGAGTTCGAGTCTCGGTCCGGCACACAGTTTTAATCTGCCAGGAAGTTTCATATCAGCGCACACTCCGCTGTAGAGTGAAAATCTCATTCTGCCGACAGCTCTTAACTTCGGTGATCCGAGGGAGCCGGTGTTACCACTGCGGCAAGTCCGTTGTCGCCGATGACGATGTTTGGTTTGTGGGGCGCTCAACTGCGCGGTCATCAGCGCCCGTACAGAGTCCCATTTTTGACACAGTCCAATTTTTACAGAATCCAATCTAGCTACTGCCACGAATGATAATGATGATGAAATGATGAGGACAACACAAACACCCAGTTCCCAGCAGAGAAAATCCCCAACTTGGCCGGGAATCGAACCTGGGAACCCGTGATCCAGAGGCAGCAATGGTAGCCGCTAGACCACGAGCGTCGGACTCCGTTGTTGCCCAGGAACAAGCGCGCATTTAAAATAAACGTCATAAGGCTGGTCCCTGATATGGAACTTTGGTATCAATAGCGACGAACTGCCAGCAACAACTCGCACTCTGAATTCCAAATACCAAGTCTAGGAGAATCACTTTCATCAGACGACAAAGAAGATTACGTGAGTCGTTATATTTTACAGAGCAGTGGGATCTTCAATCCCACTGAAAATGGAAGTACGAGGGCTGTTCGTTTTTCCGCAGTGGTCCGATCGGTCGCTAAATGAAAACCACAGTGAAAACCGAAAATATTTTTTTTGCAACATTTAGCTACACTTTCCGAGTTAGACATTTGTCGTAGTTGTAGCAACTTGGCAAACCCCCGCGTCATAGAAGGTACCCGCCTGTGCTTTCCGCCAATTCTCTACGCTGGTCTGCAGCTCCTTGTGTTTGGCAAAATGATATCCTCATAGCCAGTCGTTCATGTGAGCAAAGAGATGAAAATCTCGATGAGCCAAGCCCGGGCTATATGGTGGGTGATCAAACACTTCTCATCAAAAACCCATCTTTGTTGCACCTGCAGTGTGCGGCGGAGCATTGCCAAGAAGGACAATGCTTGTGGCAACACTGCTCTCCGCTTGTCCTGAAATGCCCTTCATAGACGATTTTCTCGAATTACCTATTCCTCTGGCAGAACCAGATCATCGTTTGACAATCGCTTCCTGCCCTGACCGTCTACATCGCCTGTACGTTTTGCTTCAATGTTCCTGCAACATTGCCGCACTTTGCTGCCACGAGTGTCGGTTACGTTATATAGGCGTAATAAAATCAGAGAACCCCTTAGCATGAAGAAATCGAATGACAGCCTGCACATGACACATGGCAGGAAACTATATCGTACTAGACAGCTTTTCGTGCCCACTACACACTCAGAACTGAAAAGTGCGACGTAACGCGATCGAGAGGCATACTCGAGACACTGCACAACACATTTTCGGATTTAATCACGCTACATGTCATACTTGAACAACAAAAAATTTGCCATCGTAGTAGTTACAGTCGTGATAGTGACAGTTTTGAAATCGATATATCAGAGGAACAGCGAGTTCGGCATACGTTTCATATTAGGGAGGATGAAGGTTCAAATTTGTGTCTCGCCATTCTGATTTATGTTTCTCGTGATTGCCATTAATTTCTTGAGCATATTTGAAAGTGCTCATTCGATTTCCTTCGCCGTCCTTTCACAATCCTTGTTTATGGGCTCTAAGACCTCATCATCGTTGGGGCGTTAAGTTCTAATCTTCCTTTTTATTTGTATTCTGCTCATACTTATGACAAATTTCCATTTAACTCCTCATTTTCCATATATTGTACACTCCTGGAAATGGAAAAAAGAACACATTGACACCGGTGTGTCAGACCCACCATACTTGCTCCGGACACTGCGAGAGGGCTGTACAAGCAATGATCACACGCACGGCACAGCGGACACACCAGAAACCGCGGTGTTGGCCGTCGAATGGCGCTAGCTGCGTAGCATTTGTGCACCGCCGCCGTCAGTGTCAGCCAGTTTGCCGTGGCATACGGAGCTCCATCGCAGTCTTTAACACTGGTAGCATGCCGCGACAGCGTGGACGTGAACCGTATGTGCAGTTGACGGACTTTGAGCGAGGGCGTATAGTGAGCGTATAGTGAGGCCGGGTGGACGTACCGCCGAATTGCTCAACACGTGGGGCGTGAGGTCTCCACAGTACATCGATGTTGTCGCCAGTGGTCGGCGGAAGGTGCACGTGCCCGTCGACCTGGGACCGGACCGCAGCGACGCACGGATGCGCGCCAAGACCGTAGGATCCTACGCAGTGCCGTAGGGGACCGCACCGCCACTTCCCAGCAAATTAGGGACACTGTTGCTCCTGGGGTATCGGCGAGGACCATTCGCAACCGTCTCCATGAAGCTGGGCTACGGTCCCGCACACCGTTAGGCCGTCTTCCGCTCACGCCCCAACATCGTGCAGCCCGCCTCCAGTGGTGTCGCGACAGGCGTGAATGGAGGGACGAATGGAGACGTGTCGTCTTCAGCGATGAGAGTCGCTTCTGCCTTGGTGCCAATGATGGTCGTATGCGTGTTTGGCGCCGTGCAGGTGAGCGCCACAATCAGGACTGCATACGACCGAGGCACACAGGGCCAACACCCGGCATCATGGTGTGGGGAGCGATCTCCTACACTGGCCGTACACCACTGGTGATCGTCGAGGGGACACTGAATAGTGCACGGTACATCCAAACCGTCATCGAACCCATCGTTCTACCATTCCTAGACCGGCAAGGGAACTTGCTGTTCCAACAGGACAATGCACGTCCGCATGTATCCCGTGCCACCCAACGTGCTCTAGAAGGTGTAAGTCAACTACCCTGGCCAGAAAGATCTCCGGATCTGTCCCCCATTGAGCATGTTTGGGACTGGATGAAGCGTCGTCTCACGCGGTCTGCACGTCCAGCACGAACGCTGGTCCAACTGAGGCGCCAGGTGGAAATGGCATAGCAAGCCGTTCCACAGGACTACATCCAGCATCTCTACGATCGTCTCCATGGGAGAATAGCAGCCTGCATTGCTGCGAAAGGTGGATATACACTGTACTAGTGCCGACATTGTGCATGCTCTGTTGCCTGTGTCTATGTGCCTGTGGTTCTGTCAGTGTGATCATGTGATGTATCTGACACCAGGAATGTGTCAATAAAGTTTCCCCTTCCTGGGACAATGAATTCACGGTGTTCTTATTTCAATTTCCAGGAGTGTATATAATGCCTTGTTTTGCAATCCGCTTTCCTTTCGTTTTAAGATTAATTGGAACTTTGCTCAAGTTTCAATGCAGAGCAGTAACATGTACTCTTTGGTCCAGGGTGGTACTCCAAATATGCAAAGTATTTGTTTACGCTTCTACAAATAAAAAAAATGCAAATTGATGAATAAATCGCCAAGAGAGTATAATACTGATGCATTTCGTTACTGACCTTGATATAAAAAGAAGAACACGGTTCCAGAACACTGCGACCACAGAATAGTACTTGTGAAAGTAAGTTGACCTGAAGTAAGTGCTAGTTCAGGTAACGTAAGAAAGCAAAGAGAGCTTTCGATGCTTTTCTGAGACTTTTTCCGACACATTACTTCCGTACAAGTCCTCACTTCAGGCACACTCACCTACGAGAATCACCTCAGAGACCATCTCCAAGTGACTTTAGGCGTAACATTTTCTGTCGATGACGTCCCAGAGTAGTGAATCAATAGGCAAGTAGTCTGGAAACGTAAGACAACGTTTAACGTCTTGTCGACAGCGTGGCCATTGGATACGGAGCATTAGCTCTGTTCTCCAACGTTGAAGGAATGAAGTGCTGGTGTCCTGTTTCAACGAACCATTTCAGCAGGCATCGTGAGTGATGTGGGTAAATAATGAGAAACTAAACGAGAATGGGCCGTTTGCACCTGCCCCTCGAAAATTCGAGTCCAATGTTTTAACAACTCCGACATCTCTCTCAGACACTGTGCAGCGAAACTGAGGAGAATATACGGCAAATATTGTGTTTGATGTTTACCTTATTGGATGTAGTATTGGTCAAACATTTTCTTCCGGAAGTCAGCACTATGGATTTGTAGACTCAGATCGAAAGAGCGTAGCAGGTGATACAAACCTGTCAAGCGCCATTCCGACAGTCAAGATTTGGCGTCATATTATACCTAATTTTTGAAACTTATATAATTGTCTTAACTGTAGCCTCATTCGTTTAATGGCACCATCTTGTGGCATTTTTTTTTTTTTTTTTTTTTCTTCACAGAATCTCCAGCTTATTCCTTTCCTAGACTCATCTGTCTTACAGAAAGGAGTGGTCAGACAATTGTCTTCTGTTTTGTTCCTTTCGTTAAGGATGTTGGCCAGTTTTTCTGTGACGCATTGTTCTCCGCTGTCACCCACTTGACTCGTTCCAGGCAGAGTGCACTCCTTTGGCGCTATAGGTTGTTCACCTTCGTAGAGTAGTGGTTTATGCACTGGACTTTTGTTTTGGATGAGGCGAAGGAGAGGCAGGGATGGAGGATGGGTCAGAAATCAAATCCTTCTCCAGCGATTCAAACAGAGATGTCTGGAGCCTCATCAAAGATAAAAAGTCAGTCGTTAGCTGCACAAGAAAACCTTTGTTTGGTTCACTTAACAGATTTCGACAATGTAGACTGTCATCTCTATAAGTGAAATAGGCTGAAATCATTGGTAAAGCCAATGTCAAAATAAGAATCTGACGGTTGTGCCCTACAAGGGATTGGAAAAAGTAAATATATGAAGCAAGTATTTTAGAAGCAGATGTACAAAGATTGCACAGCAGAAGTAAAAAAGGTTTGTTAAAACAGACGTAAAATAGTTAAGCTTAAGAGCTACAACGTAACTTTGCTACAGAGTCAATAAAACAGAGTGACATCTCTAAAAATACATGATACGTGCGATGAGTGCAAACGATTAACTGTCAAATTTCACATCGTACATAGTATGTGCGAGAGAAGTCAACCACCAAACTGATGACATGAAGGGCTTTGAACACGTTTATGTACGAAGTTGGAGCGCTAGTGTTCATACAAACTGTAATATATTCTGCGATAGTTGAAACAAAAGTAAGCTTTAAATCTTATAAAACTATATAAAATCTTTAGCAAAAGACAGTAATCCATGGACCAAGTGCTAAGCAAACAGACATATAAAAATAACGCCATTACTACGTAAAGGGATTAACGAAGGAACGTAAGCTGTTCAGATTTTATCATCATTTAATCGTGGCGCCATGGGCCATTGGAACAACGGCGATACGTTGAACTGATTCAGTATCTTGGAGACGAGGCCGGCTGCTGGACGGGCGTTAGCAGGAAACACAAGTAAGTGAGCTGCAGTCTGGCTTCTGCAGAAGGGGGTGGTCGCCGCTTAGTCGAAGGCATGGCGGGGGCCCCAGCGCGTATTTACAAGTTGACTCGTTGTGCGGAAAAGTGCCTATAGCGTATGTAGATGCTAAGTAAAAGTTGGTGTGTGGGGAAATAAACCTTGGTAGGAGATTATGAACAAAATCTTGTTTCGAATTCTTCATTATGCACAATTTTTTGTCGAAATGAAGCTGTGTCTCTAATGACTACATTGTCGAATGGAAGTTAAGTCTGTTAATCGCAGGACGTACAATGAGGATAGAGAGTTTTATTTTATTAAATTACTTATAATAATGAAGGTGAATAGGTAGTTTGCTCTGTGAATAGAAATTAATGTGCAGGACGTGGAGTGGGGTGGGTGAACATGGGAAGGGAGGTGGCGAAATAAAAGAGCAAAGTAAAGAAAACGAAGTGCTTGGAATAAAGAAAGGGCTTGCCCTGGAGGCGAAGGTGAAGTTTGACTGCCAGTGTAGGAGTTTGGACAAAGAAATGAACGGAATATGAAACGGGAAAGGTGGTATGTGACATTCGTGTGCCTGGTGGCCCATCCCAGTGAGCAGGACCAGCGGCAAAAGACGAGAGCCCTCCGCTCTTGCTGACCGTCCGCAGGACGAGAGAGAGGCGGAACTGTCGCCAAGACCCTGCAGCAACCACACACGCTGGGACTGCTTCCCATGTACCCTTTTGGTTAACAAGTTGGCGTGGGTATGCTAGTTTATTCAGCAAGACGCTGGTAGGGGCGGCGTGACATTGACTACAGCAACTAACAGGAAATGTGGCACGGTGGTAGCTCTGCGATTTCCAGGCAGGTTGGTACTGTTCAAACTGGCGATGGTGGATAATTTGAAAAACTTGGTGGAAAGACAGAGTTGGAAATTAAATTTTTGCATAAAAATCGTAAATATTTCCAGACTGGCTGGTCATCCTGTAATATAACAATATCCGGGAGATACTCCATACAGCTTGTCCGCAGCTCGTGGCCTGCGGTAGCGTTCTCGCTTCCCACGCCCGGCTTCCCGGGTTCGATTCCCGGCGGGGTCAGGGATTTTCTCTGCCTCGTGATGACTGGGTGTTGTGTGATGTCCTTAGGTTAGTTAGGTTTAAGTAGTTCTAAGTTCTAGGGGACTGATGACCATAGATGTTAAGTCCCATAGTGCTCAGAGCCATTTGAACTGTACAGCGTACGTCGTAACTGATTGCGACACGCTGCCGATTCATTCTTCTATCAAGAATAAACAATATCACACCGACGATTAATGTGAAAGGGATGAGTAACGCCTCGTGAAACGTCAGTGTGTGAGAAATGTCAGTGTGTATGATGTATTCTGAGTAGTAGGTTGCGCGTAGGAAATGATGAATTCCCAAATCGATTATAAGTAACGCACTACAGGAAAAAAATAAGTTCAACATAAAGTAGCTTCTGAATGGTAGAACTGAAAGGATCCACCTGATCTGACATGCATCTTTCGAAGTCACATGTCTGTCGTGACGCAGATCAGGACGGTAACTACTAAGGACGGGTTCACACGGAAGAATACCAGGTCCGGTGACAACAACTCCGGGAAGGCCGGCGTCAGAGGAGACGAGTCCGAGGTAGTGATTGGCGGATCGGTGTGTATTATGTTGCGTATCTTGGGTGGACGGCCGCCGAGGTATCGTGTCTGCAGAAGGCCAGCGTCGGACGCGAAGGCTTCGATAGCGACGGCTGGCGGAACGCCATAGCGCAGCTGATGTGTGAGCTCTGATTGATGGGCCGGGAGGGCCAGCGTTAAGCCCGGAGCGTTGGCTTGCGTGCTGCTGCCTGCCTGCTTTGTTTTTGTTTATCGTTATTTCATCCACCCGTGTCTCATATAGCAGGACGGGTGGGCTGTCAGCGGTAAAGGCAACTCGTTTTTCAGCCAACTGACAATAAAAAATTAAATGAGACGAAAAACAAGAAACAGATAGGAGAGATATTTACACTGAATTTAAAACTTTTTAAAGGTGAAAAATGAAATGGAAGTTTTTGGTATACGATAGATGACTTCTTGAAGTGGTAGTTAAAAACAATAATAATAAAAGGTAAAATGAAACACAATAAGCACCCTTACAAACATCTAAAACATGTTTCGAAAGTACTTCCGTGGTAAGAAACTGGAAGGACCTGCAATGGCATAACGAGTCCGTTATTGAAGGGGAAAAAGGTTGGCCGGTGGTGAGGGTAGGGATGTGGTGGTCTAGGGATGGGGGATTGGTGCTTGGCGCCGGTGGTGTAGTAGTGGCTGTTGGGACAGATGAGGAGGTGAAGTGGAGGGTCGAATTGGTGACACTAATACTTGTTGGGAAAAGAAAGGCAGATAAGGAAAAAAGGGGGTAAGGAATGTCGGGAGAGAGGGATATGACGATGATGACGATGATGTTTGGTTGGTAGAGCGCTCAAAATGGTACAAATGGCTCTGAGAACTATTGGACTTAACAGCTATGGTCATCAGTCCCCTAGAACTTAGAACTACTTAAACCTAACTAACCTAAGGACATCACACACATCCATGCCCGAGGCAGGATTCGAACCTGCGACCGTAGCAGTCGCGTGGTTCCGGACTGCGCGCCTAGAACCGCACGGTCACCGGGGCCGGTAGAGCGCTCAACTGCGCGGTCATCAGCGCCCGCACAAAGTCCGAATTTTTACACAGTCCAACTTTTTTCACAGTCCCGTCTACCCACTGTCACAAATGATGATGATGATGGTGGTGATGATGATGATGAAATGATGAGGACAACACAAACATCCAGTCCTCGGGCAGAGAAAATCTCCAACCTGGCTGGGAATCGAACCCCGGACTCCGTGATCTAGAAAAAAAAGTGTGTGAAATCTTATGGGATTTAACTGCTAGGGTCATCAGTCCCTAAGCTTACACACAGCTTAACCTAAATTATCCTAAGGACAAACACACACCCATGCCCGAGGGAGGACTCGAGCCTCCGCCGGGAGCAGCCGCACAGTCCATGACTAGAGCCTCTAAGACCGCTCGGCTAATCCCGCGCGGCCCGTGATCTAGAGGCAGCAAAGATGGCAGAGAGGGAGGTGACTCATGGGGTGGACTTATAGCTGGTAGGATGGATAAGTGTCGGGGCGGAGTTCATGATCTGAGTGGCGGTGATGATTCATATTTCTTTGGGAGAGCTTGTGGACGATGTATAGGTGGAAGATTGGTGGGAGTAGTTGATAAAGGCGCGGCAGCATATGAGGAATGGGAAGTAGAGCGTAAAGGATAGGATTAGGGGTGTCGAGTTTGCGGATGGTGTCGATTGTTCGGAGTGAGGAGAGGCGGGAACTTGATGTGTTGGTAAAGGATCCTTGTTGGGGAAGGTTAACGGATGAACCTGTCTGCGACTGAGCGGCGTTTAAAGGCAGCGGACGGAAGATTGTCGCGCGACGCTCGGCGAGTACTTGACGCGGGCGCAACGTAGTCCAGCGAAGGCAGCGCCGCTGTCGCCCATGAGTTCTCTGCTGGAGAGCGAGGCTGGCAGCTCTAGCGGCGCCTGCTAGAGGTCGTCGTGTCAACAGGCGTATTACGGTTTGTTTACAGTAACGTTTCCGCGGTGTACCAACGATGCTCGACGCATGACAGTCTGCAGTGCAGGAGCGCCTGCGGTAGTGGAGCAGACTACCCGCTCGTCGCGGTCGGTGTGCGGGAAGTGGAAGTGATGGGCGTGTGGCCCGGTATATGGTTATTGCTGAAACAACCGGTTTCCAGTTTTATCTATATTTCACTACGTCAGTTTAACTCGACTGTCAAAATCAGTGTAACTGGTTTCCGAAATAACCGATTTCGGTTTATTATTCCTGTTATTTCCTGTAATAAACGTACAAATAAAAAAAATGAAAAATTTGGCTCTCTCTGTTTCAACATATATAGAGTCAAAATATCAAATTAATTGATAAATAAAAGAAAACCTCATTCGCCCACAATTCACAGCTTTTCTCGAAAAGTGATGAATGGTTGAATACGACAAAAAAATCACCAGTATTCTTCTGCTGATTCTGATGTTTTGAAAATCTGCCAAAAATGATGCTGTAACAGAGTCCATACTATTACTTGCGCATTAGAGTAATCAGTGCTAAAGAGCGAAAACTGAGGTTGAAGAACTCTGTTTTTCGTGTTAATAAGTATGTTCTCAGTGGCTAGAACCAGATTATGGCGTATTACGTACACAAAGGCAGCGTATCAGGTATATTTCTGTTGTATACTGTGAATGAGTTGATGTTAAGTTTTTAATTTGTAACTGTTACCGCAACTTCTTCCCTCTCTTATTGTTTCATAGAAATGACAGATCACAGCTTAATCTTTTAAAGCAAATGGCGTATTGGACTTCATTGCAACATCACTCTCTAAAAGTATTTCCAGGCTATGGCTGGTGCCATTCTGCAGTGCAACAGCAAGAAACTATCGTGTAGACCTCATTGGGTAAAGTCTCGCACACTGCACATGCACGCGTACCTAAATCCAAGGCACATGCTAAAAGTGATGTTATTGTCTCAGCAGTGCTGTACCGATTCTGATACGATGTGTCTTCTGCTGGTTTCTGTCGGCATTGTTGTTAAAATGGTACTCATCGCTTTTCCTATTTGCTAGAAGAACGCAATATTTCAAACTAGTGCGAATGTTACGAATAAAAGTCACTACTTCTTTTAAAACAAGCTTTATTTAAAATCGAAAAAATTTAACACTGCTGTTACGATAATTGGTATTTCGGTTTTTTTACTTGGTTGTTAGCAAAAAATAAAGGGTACCTGTTATAACCGAGACCAAACAAATACAGTGAAATACCGGTTATACAGAACTTAAGTCTGCCGGTGTGGCCGAGCGGTTCCAGGCGCTTCAGTCTGGAACCGCGCGACCTCTACGGTTTTAGATTTAAGTAGTTCTAGGTTTTCTACGGGACTGATGACCTCAGATGTCAAGTCCCACAGTGCTCAGAGCCATTTGACCAGAACAGAACTAAAGTATCGATACCGTTTTAACCGGTCGGTTTTTCCGATCTCTAGTATATGACAGTGTTGTGTACGATTGTTTCAAACTACTTCGGTCACGGAAAAGAAACATTATGGTGCGACGTGAGTCCATTGTCGTCAAGCATAACGGCAGACAGTTTGAAGAAAGATATTACTTGCTGTTGGAAGCACGGTGATTTCCATGCGATTCCTCCCGGAAATATTGGGAATTTACAAGAACAGCGTAAAGGCTAACAATTGTATAATATAGAATGAATGGACATCTGTTGCCATTTTATTCCAAACAAACCGACCTTCAAGGAGAGCCCAAATTAGATGGAAATGGTTATGGATTTCATTGACAGACTGTAACACAAGAACACAAACCCTTGTATGTATCTAAGTATTCCTGCATGAGACAGTCTCTTATACAGTGCCAATGTAATGTATTTAATTAGAACAGATTCGA
Source organism: Schistocerca cancellata (assembly GCF_023864275.1). Lineage (NCBI taxonomy): Eukaryota > Metazoa > Arthropoda > Insecta > Orthoptera > Acrididae > Schistocerca > Schistocerca cancellata. The sequence continues at coordinate 761,749,189 of NC_064627.1, forward strand.
CAGTAAGAATCAGTGCTATAAAAAACGTAAAAAATATATTATTGTCTGTCACTTCTTTTATTACTTCAAACTTCGAGAACTGATCTGTTTTTTTTTTTTTTTATGTGTAGTGTATAGCTCACTTTTCTGATAAGGTAGAAAATAGAAATGTAAATAAAGAAATATTGAAAATGATACTGGACAAGTGGGTGGTGCAAATCGCTTACCGTGTTTACTGGTTTAAATGGCTCTGAGCACTAGGGGACTTAACTTATGAGGTCATCAGTTCCCTAGAACTTAGAACTACTTAAACCTAACTAACCTAAGGACATCACACACATCCATGCCCGAGGCAGGATTCGAACCTGCGACCGTAGCGGAAGCGCGGTTCCAGACTGTAGCGCCTAGAACCGCTCGGCCACCCCGGCCGTGTTTACAGTAACAGTTTCATAGTTCCAATTTAGTTATTTTTTCATGACCCTTCGGCGCCCTCTGTGGTGTTATTGTAATTAAGTAGAACAGTGATTCGACATATGAATAAGTGCAATAGAAAACGTAAAAAAAGTAATTTTACAAAATGCATTACATTGTGCTGTCTGTGAAAGTCATAATTGTTCTGCTACCGGTTTCGGCCCTGAACCATCTTCAACGGTAGAAAACTTATCGCAGATTTAACACACGTCATACACGCTGTCATACAGCACAATTTAATGGATTTTGTAAAATTGTTACGTGCTGTTGAGTAGCGCCAAAACAAGATAAAAAAAGTGTTGGCTATCACGTTACCGAAGAAGGGTGAATAACGTGGAATCTGAGTTCTGAAAAGTACAATACCTTTGCTCTTCACATCCCTAAGGCAGCTCAGTCCCTGGTATCGAATTATAAAGATGACATTAAAAACATGTACACACTTTCACTGTACTTGTCAAGGTGATCTGTCGGTGGCAGCGAAGAAATAACACTCGAAATACGCTAAAATGCGCCGTCCGAAAATCATGTGCCTTGCAGGAGATGCTACTGACAGAATTCTCGTTCTACGCATCCGAATGCTCACTCCATAGATATTTGTAGCCTATAGCGTCCCCGCACATCGCTGTCGGCATCTGTCGGAAACATGCGACGTTGCCAAATGTGAGGCACCGGCGAGGGTGGTGTCTATCAGTGATACCACACTTGTGAATTTGGTGTCGTACTGCTAAATGGACTTTGCTCGAAGAGAGAGCCGTTGTTGATGGTTGGCGTGTCTCGTTGGCACGAGTATACGTCGCCCGGCGTGTTCTCGTTTTCTCGCACACCCGGCGGCGGGCTCAGCTGCTGAGCTCGCCGATTAATCACTCGTCGCTCCGCGGCCGGCGTGCGGCCGCCCTTATCCCCGCATCGTCTCCGAGGCTCAGGCCGGGCGCCCTAAGAAAAAGCGCGCCTCGTCCCGAGACTTATGACGTGCTTGCGGCCGAGGGGACAGGCGGCGGTAATTCCGGCCGGCTAACTGCGCGGCTCTTTCGACTGCGGGCTGCGGGGTCATTACAGATAGCCATCACGCGCGCCGCTGCGCCGCTACACCTAATTCATCGCGTTACTTGCCCGAGCGGGCTGCGCCGGTCCGGACGTGAGCTCATTATACACAGAATTGTACCCGCTACGTGATCGGACCACGGCCTGTTTGTGTGCCGGCTACTGAGCTCTGCTGTTTAAAGGCCGCGGGCGGGGGGACGGGGCGCAGCGGGGGCGTAATCCCTACTGTGTGTGTGTATGTCTCTGTGTGCGCTCCTGCCTCCCGGTATCTTTTTCAATTTGCAGTGGGCCGTTCACTACCCCTCTCGTGGAGGAGGGGCGGTCGCCGAGCCGGGGCACACAACACAAGACGACGCCAGATCTCTACCCTGCTCGTGGGAGCCGAGCCGCCTTTATAATTGCGTCTCGAGAGGATAAAAATCGGACGGCATTAGGCAGTCGTCTGTCTGCCGCTCTTCTCGAACAGATTCCGCCCATTTCTTGTCCGAATCGGCGAACCAGAAGAACAGCAATCCGTAGCTTTAGGACTGAGGGAAAATTTCACTGCATTAAGGAACGCGAAAGATAGGTGGGTAGATAAACCGATACAGAGTTAGCAAGGAAGAAAAAGGGGAACACGACATAAAGTCTGAATTGGATCGAGAGAACAAATACGTAAATTACGTCGATCTGTAGTGCAATTTGCTCGTATAGCGTAACGTGTTCTGTGCTGGCTAGCGAGACTGGGGAATGAGTCACACTCGAACTGACGCCAGCTATATCAGCCAGGGAGAGTGCGGTTTTTAGGCTGTTTTCCATACTCGTTAATGCAAATACCGAGTATGTTCCTGACAGAAACACTGACAAACAAAGCGTTAAAATGTAAATACACACAGACCAAAGCTTGCATCATTCTTAAGCAGATGATCCACATGAGGTTTATACGAAGGATAACTGTCTAGTGTGGATATAAAGAAAACTACTCATATGGATACATATTTTTAAAATGCCACATCATAATAATCCACTGATACATGGCAAGACTAAAGTAGAAGGAAAATTAAATGTTGTCCCATAATTGGAGAGGCTTCCTTTTAACCGTAAAATGCACAATGTAGGCGATTAATTAGTCAAGTATAACCGTCACTTCATCTGCTATTCCCTGTAGGCCACGGTCTATTTAATACCCATTTCCACCCTAAACTTAATATAAATGTCGTGTTGCAGTCTTCTTTTCGAAAACTTTTATTTACCACAATCGCAAGGAAGCATACAATTACTAGTTTCGACCAGTTAAATGGCCATCTTCAGACATGAAAGTATGCACAAGACTACAGGCCGGTATTCATTTGATAAAGAATAGACGAAATTAATTGTTTCGTAATAGTTGCAAGGGTACTTACCACATAATAGAAAGCTGTGTCTCTATCGGTTGTTAAAGCGAGACGCTTTGTAAGTCATGTTTACAGTTCCAAACTGAAAGATGAAATCGAGTAAAATATGTGGAAATAATCCACATTATTGGTAAAATGTTAAGCACAAAAAGATTGTTGGAATACACCTATCTCAAAAATTGTATGTACAATATATGTACGCTACGCACCATTGCATTGTGCGATATAATAGATACATCAGAATGGTGTGAGGCAACATAACGAGCCATCTTGTCTGTTGACATCATCAAAAGAACCTATCCAGCTGACAGCAATCGGCAGATTGACCGTTACTGTGTACACCGTCCTTCGATTCATCGAAGCTGCCACCAGGCTGCAGTTCAGTAAACATGCAGTAGTTTTATAGGGGCTAAAAATCTCTTTGTACATAACTTTTTCTCCACGGATGTGGATAATTTCCGTGTATTTTTGTCTGTTTTATATTCCAGGGTGGAATGGCAAACATGACTGACAAAGCGTCTCGCTTTAATGACTGATTACTTTCTATTATGTGATATGTACTCTGTGGTGTCACCGCCAGACACCACACTTGCTAGGTGGTAGCTTAAATCGGCCGCGGTCCATTAGTACATGTCGGACCCGCGTGTCGCCGCCATCAGTACTTGCAGACCTAGCGCCACCACATGGCAGGTCTAGAAAGACGGACTAGCACTCGCCCCAGTTGTACGGACGACATTGCTAGCGACTAGACGTACGAAGCCTTCCTCTCATTTGCCGAGAGACAGTTAGAATAGCCTTCAGCTAAGTCCATAGCTACGACCTAGCAAGGCGCAGTTAACCATATCTGGAGAGAGTCTTACTTGTATTCACCATAAACGATGTATACCAAAAGGATGGATTAAAGTTAAGTATTCAAGGAGCTGCATTCTTTTCTTATAGCATTAATTAAGTATCCTGTTCCAGAACTCACGCCAGCCGGCGTGTGTGTACGCGTGCCTATCGGTAACCTCACCCTGTGTCTAGACTGTCTTGTTTAGACACAACATACTCTTGCAACTATTGTGGAACCGTTAAGTTCGTCTATTCCTTATGATATGGATATTGGGTAGTGCTCTTCATTATCTGTGACACATTTGCCTATTCAAAGTAGAGAGTAAAGCAAGGAGGACTAGGGCCTAACCTCCCATCGAAGACGAAGTCAGTATAAATAGAGCTCAAGCTACAAGTGGATAAGGATCAAGAAAGAAAGCAGCCCTCTCGTTCTCAAAGACAGCATTCTGACATTTGTCTGTTACGATTTAGGAAAACCGCTATAAAACCTAATCTTGATGACCAGATTTTGAATTGAACCTTGTTTTTCCCATATAGAATCCAGTGTATTAATCATTCGCTGGGTCCCAAGGGACCACACCTTTTCTATATCGATAATTTAATGTTTATTTTAGTGCATAAAATTACAAAAACAGATGTGCATATTGCCTGGAAGCGTGTAAACAAGTTTTACGTCTATTGACTAATTTTCTGAGAATTAATAAGGTAAAACAAGTATTTTCCCATGTATCCTTATAGTTACGATCATTATTCATTTATTTACTTTTTTGATTGAGGAATAGTGTTGGGAAATATGCGTGACTAATTTCTTACTACGATCGAAATGTGGCTGGATTCAACTAGTATTTAATGCACTATGCATGTGTAAACAATTTTCCTGAAGATCGTTAGCTACTCGTACGTACATTTCGAGATCACTCATAACAATGCTCTTTTCATTAAATATAAGCATTTCCCATTCACCTCATCCACTTACCCTAAGTTTTAATCAACAGTCTTTTGGTGTGTTTCCTGTACAGTGTATTAGGATGCAAACTGACTCCATCTGTTTGGTAATATCAGAGAGGGAATAAGTAGCGGAGACACGTTGGACTCTGGGGAGCAATAGTCTACATCTACATTTACATCTACATACATAGTCCACAAGCCACCGTATGGTGCGTGGCGAAGGGTACCCTGTACCACCACTAGGCATTTCGTTTCGCATAAAGAGCGAGGGAAAACGACTGCCTATATGCCTCCGTATGAAACCTGATTTCTCGTATCTTATCTTTGTCGTCCTTACGCGAGATGTATTTGACGGCAGTAGAATCGTTCTGCAGCCAGCTTCAAATGCCGATTCTCTTTATTATCTCAATAGGGTTCCGGGTAAAGAACCGTCGGGCAGCCTCTCCGTAACACTCGCATGTTGACTGAACCTACCGGCAAAAGATCTAGCACCCCCCTCCCCCCCCCCCCCACTCTGAATTGCTTCGATGTCTTCCTTCAATCCGACCCGGCGATACTCATGAACGGATCACTCTAGTCTTCTTTATGCTGTCTCCTTTACAGATGAATCACACTTCCCTAAAATTCTCTCAATAAAAAGAAGTGGACCAATCGTTTACCCCACTACAAGCGTTACATGCTCATTCCATTTCATATATCTCTGCAACGTTAAACCTAGATATTTAATTGACCTGACTGAGCCAACCAGCACACTACGAACATTCTGCGATTATTTTCACTGCTTACATGCACTAAGTTACACTTAGAGCTAGCTGTCATTCATCGCACCAACTAGAAATTTTGTCTAAGTCATGTTGTATCCTCATATAGCTACTCAATGATAGTACCTTCCCATTGACCACAGAGTCATCAGCAAACAGCCGGAGACAGCTGCTCGCCCTTTGGGGATCAGGCCATGTATGTACACAGAGAATAATAGCGCCACTATCACACTTCCCTGGGACACTCTTGAGATACCCTTATCCCTAATGAACACTCGCCGTCGAGGACAATGTACTGGGATATAGTACTGAAAAAGTGTTCGAGCCACTCTCGTACCTTGGAACCTATTCCGTACGCTCGTACGTTCCCAGTGCTTCTTCCTATCGAGAATATGTGTTTATGCCTAATGGTGTAAGATGTGTTCATACACTACTGGCCCTTAAAATTGCTACACCACGAAGATGACGTGCTACAGATGCGAAATTTAACCGACGGGAAGAAGATGCTGTGATATGCAAATGATTAGCTTTTCAGAACATTCACACAAGGTTGGCGCCGATGGCGACACCTACAACGTGCTGACGTGAGGAACGTTTTCAACCGATTTCTCATACATAAACAGCAGCTGACCGGCGTTGCCTGGTGAAACGTTGTTGTGATGCCTCGTGTAAGGAGGAGAAATGCGTACCATCACGTTTCCGACTTTGATAAAGGTCGGATTGTAGCCTATCGCGATTTCGGTTTATCGTATCGCGACATTGCTGCTCGTGTTGGTCGAGATCCAATGACTGTTAGCATAATATGGAATCGGTGGGTTCAGGAGGGTAGTACGGAACGCCATGCTGGATCCCAACGGCGTCGTATCACTAGCAGTCGAGGTGACAGGCATCTTATCCGCATGGCTGTAACGGATCGTGCAGCCACGTCTCGATCCCCGAGTCAACAGATGTGGAGGTTTGCAAGACAACAACAATGTGCACGAACAGTTCGATGACGTTTGCAGCAGCCTGGACTATCAGCTCGGAGACCATGGCTGCGGTTACCCTTGACGCTGCATCACAGACAGGAGCGCCTGCGATGGTGTACTCAACGACGAACCTGGGTGCACGAATGGCAAAACGTCGTTTTTTCGGATGAATCCAGGTTCTGTTTACAGTATCATGATGGTCGCATCCGTGTTTGGCCACATCGCGGTGAACTCACATTAGAAGCATGTATTTGTCATCACCATACTGGCATATCACCCGGCGTGATGGTATGGGGTGCCATTGGTTACACCTCTCGGTCACCTCTTGTTCGCAGTGACTGCACTTTGGACACTGGACGTTACATTTCAGATGTGTTACGACCCGTGGCTCTACCCCTTATACGATCCCTGCGAAACCCTACGTTACAGCAGGATAATGCACGACCCCATGTTGCAGGTCCTGTACGGGTGTTTCTGGATACAGAAAATGTTCGACTGCTGCCCTGGCCAGCATATTCTCCAGATCTCTTACCAATTGAAAATGTCTGGTCAATGGTGGCCGAGCAACTGGCTCGCCACAATACGCCATTCACTACTCTTGATGAACTGTGGTATGTTGAAATTGCATGGGGAGATATACCTGTACACGTCATCCAAGCTCTGTTTGACTCAGTGCCCAGGCGTATCAAGGCCGTTATTACGGCCAGAGGTTGTTGTTCTGGGTACCGATTTATCAGGATCTATGCACCAAAATTGGGTGAAAATGCAATCACATGTCAGGTCTAGTATAATATATTTGTCCAATGAATACCCGTTTATCATCCGCATTTCTTCTTGCTGTAGCAATTTTAATGGCCAGTAGTGTAGTTATTATGAGTTTAGGCAGGGTCGGTACTGACCTTTGTGGTATACATATTAGAGCCTCTGTAAGCCTGAATTTGTGCTGATTTGTGGACAGATGATTTTCCGACTCCAGGAAATTTATTATTTTCTAACTGAGGATATGTTCAAGAATGCTGCAACAGACCGATGTTGCCTTATTGGTCTTTTCTAGCTTTAGTCCACCAGGCTCTGTGCACTGTCAGCACTTTACACTGCGCAGTGAGTGTTGTCATTGTTACATACCGATCATCTATCCGTCGACTGAGAACAAGTAAAATCGTTAGTGCTAATTTCATTTTGTTTCAGTGACAACGATCTATACATGTCTATTTATGGTGATGCCGTTGTGAATCATTAGACCAGGTTAGACTGAGCAGTATGCCCCGTAGTGGAGCTAAGTAACCAAGCAAGGCGGATGTGGTCGATGAGAACTATGTTCTGCCATTGGAGTGGCATGGGAAACATTCATTGAAATGTCATGGGGAACCCCATACTTTAGTGTAGTGGCTGTTAAGCAAACGACGATGACCAGTATCCTACATGTAACATGGTGATTTTTCAACTCTAATACTTCTTTTTTCGTCGTTGAGCATTCATACGCTTGAATAAACAACATAAAGATCTAATTTTTGCAGTCATGTCTAGAGACGCAAACAGCTACAAGAATACCATTGTACCATTTGGGTTTAATACGATTCGAGGGTTTTCAGCCGCTTTGTTTTATTTGGAACATTTTTAGTATGAGAACAAGACAGAAGGGACTTAGGATATTGTTGTCGAGATAGAGCAGAGCGAAGTCCTGTTCCGAATGGGTCTCTGCAAGATAGGCCATTTGCGGTGGTAGCGACGCAACCGCTTGAGTTAACTGCCTCTTCGGAAAGCCATTCCGGCTCCTTTATTTCTGGGAAGCGAACATAAAACGATTTACGTGCCAGTTTCCTGAAGTGGGCAATACGTCAACTTGCAGTTGAAACTCTCAGCGATAACTGTACTTAAGGGAGTATGCACATAACTACTGAATAAATGTTTTTCTTTGTGTTGACTCAAAGCTGCATAAAGAATTTTCAGTTAATCCTGTTTGTTTTTATGGAACTTATAATTTTTGGGAAATATTGCACCTCTCATGTTGAGTGGAAAGAGCAGTTTTAAGCTCATTTGCATCTAATTAATTCTGTCTTGGTGTAATGTGTGCGGAAGGAAACATCGGTCGGCTTCTGATCGAGCATGCAGAATGTCTGGGAAACTAGAGAGGCGGCAGACAGAAGCGGTTCAGATGTGTAGAATGCGATTCGCGTTCTCTGTGTTGACTATAGGCCGCTATGGAAATACAGAGTGCTCTGAAATGTAGATCAGTTCCCGGAACAACCGTCGTCCTCATCTCGAGAAATATCGATAACATAACTCGACGTCCACAATCTCCGCGAGGACTGCAGGATTCCCTGTTTCCTTGCATGTGTGGCGGTGGCCTAGTGTTCCTGCGGCTTATGGTGTATGTCTTGAGAGATGTCTTCCTATTTGAGTCAACTATTACTCTGAAGCTAAAAGAGTGATGCTATTACTTATAGTGAATACATCTCGTAAATACTTGTTTACGGCGCAGAGCCGCCAGTGTGTGATCCTGAGAACACGTATGCGATGATTCGCTTCTTCTTTAGCAACATAGCAACAGTGATAGACAGGACAGTTTCATTTACATTCATTAGACTGATAACAAAATTCAGGCAATAAAATCGGAGCTCACAGTCCGTGAGACACACTACAAAAGGAAATAGTAAATGATTCCTACCTAGTGTGATGGACAGGAGTTGATACAGTTTATCTACTTTTCAAGGAAATATGTGTACCTCGACCTCTTCAAACACTGAGAAAATCGCTGTGGCGTTGCAGCATCATGCTGAAAAATTATGCACTACTCTTGCTTTCTCCAACTGGTGGATCATATGCACTTGAGGTACGTTGTAGGAAACGCCATCTCTAACTGTATAAATAAAGTAATTCCGCGATCAGGCCCAGAGGACCATACGATGCCAACTGGCCGTCATATGATCCCTTGTCAAATGTTGTTATTCGGATGGAAAATGGTGTCGTTCATATATCAATTGCTATCATTTTGATATCATATGGTGTCATTCGCATGTCATATGGTGTCATTAGAATGTCAAATGGTGTCATTTGGATGCCAGATTGAGTCATGTGGACGTCAAATGGAGTCATTCGGATGCGATATGGAGGAGTACGGGCTCAGTACTCCCCTATCCCAGCTGTTTTCTGTTTTCCAGACCTTGGATCAGATGTTTTCGTTAATTCAGTTGGCCTCACGAGTGAGAACTTTTCCAGTCCACCCACGAAGCAAATATCCCTGGCACTAGATTAAGCTGATCCATTATGAATATTTTAGAACCGTGGTTCCGAAATTTTTCTATCTGGTGCCCCGTTTTACTACACCAGAACAATTCATCCCCCCCCCCCTCTACTCTATGTTTTTTTTTTGCTTCTTTCGAAAAACTTTGTTTGACAATGCTCTGTAATCCACACTTTAGTAAAAGAGGATTATCACATGCAGAACAGCACGAAACTATAATGTTTCAAAGGGCTCGTGACAGCATGTTTCTAGTTTCTTCTGAGCTGCCTGTGACTCCCCCCACGACGATGCGCCGCACCCCTCCCCTTAGGATGCGCCATCATTCCCCATCGGTATGGAACCACTGTTTTAGAACTGACTGTGTACTGAATAAAAGTATAGAAAACAGGAGCCAGTCACTTTCTAACTATTTCTTTATTCCCAAATACTAATTTTCGGGCCTTTTCAGGCGTATCTTCAGATAGGGCATACAGAAGTTACAGTTTTATTGTCTTTGCGGGATGCAGGATACTGGATTTCAACACTGTTGCTACTATCCACCAGGTATCATCCGTCTTAATTGGCTATTGGACACACATTAATCTCATCAGCAAACAGTGTAATGTCGCTGTCAATACCATCAACTAGATCGTTTATGCAAGTCGTGTAAAAAGCAGCGGACCTATTACGCTGCCCTGGGGGCTCACCTGAAGTTACGCTTGTTTCTGTTGAAGTCACCACGTTCAGGACGACATACTGCTCCCTGTCTGTTAGAACACTTCCTATCCAACCGCACATGTCAGCGAGTCGACCGTATGCGCGCACTTTTTGGTGGAAGCTACAGTGCGGAACTGAGTCGAACGCCTTTCGAAAGCCGAGAAATATGGCATCAGCCTGGGAGGCGGTATCTAGAGCCTGTTGTATATCATGCACAAAGAGGGCCAGCTGTGTCACGCATGACCGCTGTTTCCTAAAACCGTGCTGGTTTGCGCAGATGAGCTTCTCAGAGTCTAGAAAGGTCATTATGTCTGAACACAAAATATGTTCCATGACTATAGCAACAAATCGATGTCAGTGAAATTGTCCAATAATTATGTGCATCCGATTTTCTACCCTTTTTATAGATTGCTATGACCTGGGCCTTCTTCAAGTCCCGTGGAACTTTCCGCTGTTCCAATGATCTCTGATAGATGATGGGTAGGAATGGCGCTATATTTGTAGCACAGTCAACGTATAATCTTACGGGGATACCGTCTGGGCCAGATGCCTTACTGGCGTCTAAGGATCTTAACGTTTTACAATCCCAGATATGCTAAACACTATGTCAGCCATTCTTGCGTTTGTTCGATAATTTAAAGGGGAAATGGTGCTGCAGTCCTCTATCGTAGACGAGTTTTTGAAAGCTAGAATTTTGGCCTTCTTTTTATCATCATCAGTTGTATTACCCGTACTTTCAGCGAGAGAATGTATTGAATTATTTGTAGCGTTCATAGATTTTACGTATGATCAAAATTTTTTGTTTATTTTTAGAATCTGGAGGTAAAGTATTGCTTTCAAATTCATCAAAAGAATCCCTCATTGTCCTTCTGACAGCTGCTTTCATTTCGCATAATTTCAGTTTGTCAGCGGGGCAGTGACTGCGTCTAAAACGACTGTGCGAAAATTCTCTGTTGTCTCAGCAACTTCCTAATAAGTTTGTTGTACCATGGTGGATCCTTTCCCTCCCCTACATTTTTGCTAGCCACATACATCTCTAGCACATGGTGGACAATACCTTTAAATTCCGACCAAAGATGCTGATTATCTCTGTATCCTGGGGTGAATGCTTGGAGCTGACTTTGAAGATATTCATTAATGACACTTGTTTTTGCTTTCCCAAACAAGAAAACTCTACGCTGTTTCTTTGTTTTTTTTTTTTTTCAACTTCCACTGACATAGAAGCTACAACGACATTATGGTCGCTAATACGTTCTTCTAGATTAACTTCCTCCAAAAGATCAGGTCTGTTTTGTCGCCAAGATATCTAATATGTTTCCATCTCGGGTTGGTTTTCTAACCAGTTGCTCAAACGTGTAATTTTCCCTGTCAATGGATGCCAGATTAAAGTCTCCACCTGAAAATAATGGATAATTTGGATATTTATTTCCTATGTACTCAAGACTTTCTCTGAAACGTTGTGCGACGTTTGTTGCGGATACTGGTGGTCTATAAAAACATCCTAATACAATTGTCAATCCTTGTCTTATTGAAAGCTAAATCCAAACTATTTCACAGTCCGACCCAGTATCGATCTCAACTGCGTTTAAACAGCTTTTAACCGCAATGAACACACCACCTCCCATAGCATCAGTCCTATCCTTCCTAAACAATGTTCAATCAGAGTTCAAAATTTCACTGCTTTTTATGTCTGCTTTCAACCAGCTTTCGGTACCTAATACAATATTGGCATTGCTACTTTTTATTTCGGAGAGTAACTCGGGGATCTTGCTACAGATTCTTCGACAATTTACTGACATTGAGCAAGGGACTTGGAAGAGCAGTTGAACGGAATGGATGGTGTCTTGAAGGGAGGATATAAGATGAACATCAACAAAAGCAAAACGAGGATAATGGAATGTAGTCGAATTAAGTCGGGTGATGCTGAGGGAATTAAGATTAGGAAATGAGACACTTAAAGTAGTAAAGGAGTTTTGCTATCTGGGGAGCAAAATAACCGATGATGGTCGAAGTAGAGAGGATATAAAATGTAGACTGGCAATGGCAAGGAAAGCGTTTCTGAAGAAGAGAAATTTGTTAACATCGAGCATCGATTTAAGTGTCAGGAAGTCATTTCTGAAAGTATTTGTATGGAGTGTAGCCATGTATGGAAGTGAAACGTGGACGATAAATAGTTTGGACAAGAAGACAATAGAAGCTTTCGAAATGTGGTGCTACAGAAGAATGCTGAAGATTAGATGGGTAGATCACATAACTAATGAGGAAGTATTGAATAGGATTGGGGAGAAGAGAAGTTTGTGGCACAACTTGACCAGAAGAAGGGATCGGTTGGTAGGATATGTTCTGAGGCATCAAGGGATCACCAATTTAGTATTGGAAGGCAGCGTGGAGGGTAAAAATCGTAGAGGGAGACCAGGAGATGAATACACTAAGCAGATTCAGAAAGATGTAGGTTGCAGTAGGTACTGGGAGATGAAGAAGCTTGCACAGGATAGAGTAGCATGGAGAGCTGCATCAAACCAGTCTCAGGACTGAAGACCACAACAACAACGAGGTTAAGCATATTTAAATCCTTTGGAATGAACTGTTTAGGCGAACTAACAATTTTTAGAGTTGGCACACCCACATCAGTGACATGGACTGGTAATTTTTCGGGCCAACGGTTTGTTTCGCGTAGGGAGATACCTAATCTAAAAAACTCCCATGTACTGTGCTACCAATGTAGGTGCTTCCTGTGTGTAGAGCACCCCTGATCTATCGGGGGGCGTCCTAAAACTTTCCACTCCATAGCGTAGGTCGAGGAATTTACAACCATTTTCATCACAGAGTCAACGTAGCCTCTGGTTTAGATTCTCCACTCGACTTAAACCAGAGGTCCCCAGTAAACCCTAGGTACGATGTTGCAGATCGTCAGCTTGGCTTCCACTCATCGAGAGATGGAGGCCGCCTGCACCAATTTAGCCAACCGTCGAAAGGACCCAAGGATTTCCTCGGAACTCCGACGACAGGCATCGTTGGTGCCGACATGTGCAACAATCTGCAGCTGGCTGCACCCCGCACGCTCGATAGCCGCCGGAAGAGCCTCTTCCACATCCTGGACAAGGCCCCCGGCAAGCACACCGAGTGAACGTTGGACTTCTTCCCCGCCTTAGCCGCTATGTTCCTGAGGGGCTTCATGACCCGCCTATCATTGGAGCTCCCAATAACTAACAAACCCCTACCCCCACGTGCCTGTCCGGTCCGTGCTGAAGGAGCAACCACTATCCTGCCAGAAGGTACAGTCTGATCCGGCTCAGCCCCCCCCCCAGCATCAGATAGCACACGAATCTATTAGCAAAGTGCATGGAATTTGGCAGGAGCCTGCGTCCCCCATGCAGCCTTCGCCTTGAGGCTCGAGACCTTGACACATTCTGCCACCCACACTGAGGTGAGAGTGGGCTGGCCGGCTCAGTCACACCTGAGGTTGGCTTAACGACAAGCAGCTGTGACATCCCCCCCCCCCCCCCCCCTGCACATCTAGTACAGCAGCGGCTGCCCCAGGCACCCCATCCCCACCGCACCTCAAGGTGGCACTCTAGAGTCTGTTGACTGTGTCCAACAAAGCTTCCAGCTACGTTTGGACTGTGGCGAACTCCTGCATCCTCAGACAACAGACACAGTCCCTATCCATCTAGCTAATAACTGATTTACTGTAAAAATCTTAAGAAAACCTATTGCCACACAAGGTTAACAGCTACACTCTAGTTGGCAGAAAGGACACTCAATAATGAAAATAAAAATTTATGGTAGAAGCTAGATCTGGTGCTTAGTTTCCAGCTAAGGGCTGTTTAGTGAATACTAAAGAATAAGACAGTGACCTACAGTTAACTGCTAGGGGCTGTCTAGTGAATATTATTAACGAATAAAATCAGTGACCTACGGTAAGCTACACCTACTGATTATCCCTTGTATTTGCCATTTAAACAAGCGTTTACGTACACGCAAAAGAGACCTAATAAAACTATAAAAACCGCTACCTTAAATATACCGAGTCTAAATGACACTGATAAACGTACTACTGAGTATTGTACACTGACACTTTAGCTAACAATAAGAGTCCAGAATGTAAAGCATAAATATGAACTCTACTTTATATTAACCGATGGGCTTACAGTACACGATCACTGAAGCCCACAACAAGCTAAGCAATTTAAGCCGAGTTAAGGCGAGTTTTAGCTTTCTGCTAACTAAACCGTATGTAAGAAGGGCTCAGAAGTAGTATTGTAACACTGATTTACTCAGATATTGTAGTGTAATACTAATTTACCACGTATTTTACGTTTGCTTTAAGTGTTAACGATCGCAGGTTGCGCTAATCAAACGTATAGAAGTGAGGTTAGAATTCACTATCAGAGTATCACTATTCCTAATAATACGTATAAAACTGCTACCTTCAATGTATCGAGTCTAAATGACGTGAATACTGAGTATTGCACAAAATGGCTCTGAGCACTATGTGACTTAACAGCTGAGGTCATTAGTCCCCTAGAACTTAGAACTACTTAAACCTAACTAACCTAAGGACGTCACACACATCCATGTCTGAGGCAGGATTCGAACTTGCGGCCGTAGCGGTCACGCGGTTCCAGACTGGAGCGCCTAGAACCGCTCGGCCACTCTGGCCGGCTGTGTATTGTACACCAACTTAAACTGATTAACCCTCGTATTTATAATGTAAACAAACGTTTAGGTACACGTGAAAAATAACCTAATAAAACGTATAAAAACTGCTACCGTCAATGTATCGGGTCTAAATGACACTAATAATCGCAAATACTGAGTGTTGTGCACTGAATTAATTGATAATCCCGCGTATTTAAAGTCAGTAGTGTTAACAAACGTTTGCGGAAAAAGGAAACGTACACCAGGAACATGTTTTCCACACGGTAACAAATTTGAAAATCTGATGAATAAAGTCCGTGAAATTAAAAAATTCCCGTTACTTTTTGATCAAAACTGTATAGTAGTCCTCCCTCGTGAATATATGTCTAGAGGTACTCGTCTCACAAGGAGAAGTCAGTTTAACTCTTATTTAATTTTTTAAATTTTTATATAATTGAAATGATATTTAAATGGACACCCTAGCTGCAAACAGGCGTTGATGAACTTCATTGGGGACATGTTGAAAATGTGTGCCCCGACCGGGACTCGAACCCGGGATCTCCTACTTACGTGGCAGACGCTCTATCCATCTGAGCCACCGCGGGCACAGAGGATAGTGCGTCTGCATGGAGTTATCCCTTGCACGCTCCCCGTGAGATCCACATTCCCAACATGTCCACACCACTACATTCGTAGTGCGCCTAATAGATGTTTGCCCATCATACTCATTACTCGTGGCAGATTAATCTACCAAGTCCCGTACGAGTTCGGGCATAGCGTGTGCGTTCGCACAAGAAGGTCAATTGCCGGGAAGCCATATTTTTTAACTATATCTGTTCCAGAAAGAACAGTTACCGTGGATGACCTTGCAGCTTTTGCTAGAAATGAAATGATAATGAAATGGACACCCTAGCTGCAAACAGGCGTTGATGAACTTCATTGGGGACATGTTGAAAATGTGTGCCCCGACCGGGACTCGAACCCGGGATCTCCTACTTACATGGCAGACGCTCTATCCATCTGTACGTGTCTGCGAAATTTCAGTAGGGGCTCACTGCCACACAAGGTTAACAGCTACACTCTAGTTGGCAGAAAGGACACTCCCTACCGCCTACTTGTAGCCGATTTCACTTAAGACCACACGCACTATCAGGTATTAATTTGCACTTGTCTGCTACTACTTACCCATATGTGTAGTATATGCAGAGTATTTAAATTTGAAGTTCCAAAGTACTAATTTTTACAGATTATATAATTTGTATCCCTGTTTATTTAGTTTAGTTTTATAAAACTTCTGCTGTCCAGATTTTTTCTCCCAATATAATGAAATGATACCTACACGAAACTCAGGCGATCCACATAAAAAATAAAAATGAAAATCGCTAACTTTACTCATTTTCATGCACAGCTCACGCATGACCAAAAATTTGATTATGGCAAAATTGTTTTCACAGAAAAGCACCTTAAGCTTCCTAAGGCAGTTTCTCTGTGTCTCGTACGGATTCATATTTTCCCAGTTAAAGAAAACACTCTGTGTTTGTAGATAACTCGGCTTCTAGGCTGCGTATAAAGTTGAAACATGTACGAGATTTTAAGCCACACCTCCGATAACTGTGAAAACCGTATCCAGTTTCGTGCAGCAGTTTGTGCGTGATGCGTGTACAAACATATGGACAGACAGACAGACAAAGAAACAAACAAAAATTCTAAAAGTTATTGTTTTGGCTTCTATTGCTGTTATAAAGAGCCCTCCTTCTAAGTTTTCTTAAATATCTCGTATGTACAGACATCGGTTAGTTACAATTTTATTATATGTATAGATATAAATAGTATGCATAAATATTCCATTTAGCCTTTGAAAGTTTTGTATAATCGAAATGCGTAAAACAGCTCTAATCAACAAATAGCGTGGCTAAGACAGTTTGAAATTAGAGTCCAGCATGGCTGCTAAAATCGGTTTGTTAATACTGTTGTCGTAGCAATAAAGGAATTAGCAGGAAAAAAAAATCTCTCCGGGCAGCGTTAGAAGAGCACACTGGTCGCTCTCGGGTTCTATAGATGTCCTAGAACTGCTACGAAACGGTTACGTGACTCTCCACTGTCAAGTCATGGCAGTGGAATAGTGGGTATGAGCTAATCGCTTGTATGGAATCAACGATAGACATGAGTCGACGAGGAAACATGACAGAATGTCATATAGGAGCCATCGTGCCTGGTTCTGCTCAAGATCATACTGTGAATGAAGTCTGTCCAAACTGTTGGTGAACCAGCACTGACTGTTCAACAAGTCTACAAGGAGTGGTGCACCATTCGTAACCAAGTAGCACGGCGTTTGAACAATGGTGGTAAAAAGATCGTAGTGGACGGGGAAAGCAGACAAGGGTACGCTGTCAACGGCAACCAGTTTAAAACTCGACAAGAATTACTGCTGTCAGTAAACTCAAGTCCATCTCAACTGGTTTTTGAGCGAAAACTGCGAAGGGAACTACATGCAATAGTCACTTCATCTACATCTGCATTGATCACCCTTAAGAGCCTGGTAGAGGGTTCATCGAGCGACCTTCACATTAATTCTGTTATTTAAATCACGAACAGCGAGCGAAAAAAACGGACACATGTATCTTTCCGTGCGAGCTCTGATTTCCCTTATTTTATTATGATGATCGTTTCTCCCTAAGTACGTCTACGTCAGCAAAATATTTTCGCATTCAGAGAAGAAAGCTGGTGATCGAAATTTCGTGAGAAGATTCCGCCGCAACGAAAACCACCTTTGTTTCAATTATGTCCACCACAAATCCTGTATCATGTTAGTGATACTCTCTCCCGTATTTATCGATAATACAAAACGTGCTACTCTTCTTTGAACTTTCTCGGTGTACACCGTTAATTCTATCTCGTAAGGACTCCACACTGCGCAGCAGTACTCCAAAAGAGGACGGACAAGCCTAGTGTAGGCTGTCTCTTTAATAGATCTGTTGCATCATCTGTGTTCTGCCAATAAAGCGCAGTCTTTGGTTCGCGTTCCCCACAACATTTTCTGTGTATTCTTTCCAAGTTAAGTTGTTCATAATCGTAATTCCTAGGTACTTAGTTGAATTTTTGGCCTTGATATTTGACTGATTTATCCTGTAACCGAAGTTTAACGGATTCCTTTTGGCACTCATGTTGATGACGTCACACATTTCATTATTTTTGATCAATAGGCAATTTTATCACCAAATGTCGTTTCTAAATCGCTTTGCAATTTGTTTCGATCTTTTGATGACTTTACTAGATGATAAACGACAGTGTCATCTGCAACAAAGCCGCGCGGGATAGCCGCGCGGTCGTAGGCGTCTTGTCGCGGTCCGCGCGGTTCCCCCCGTCGGAGGTTCGAGTCCCCCCTCGGGCATGGGTGTGTGTGTCGTCCTTAGCGTAAGTTAGATTAAGTAGTGTGTAAGCTTAGGGACCGATGACCTCAGCAGTTTGGTCCCATAGGAACTTACCACAAATTTCCAAATTCCAAATCTGCAACAACCTAACACGGCTGCTCGGATTGCTTCCTAAATAGTTTATATAGATGAGGAACAATAGAGGGCCTATAACGCTACCCTGGCAGAAGGTACTTGGTACGTGGAGTGATGAATGGCGCACGGCGCACCCTGTCGTCACCCAACCAACTTCGGATCGTCAAGGAAAGGAGACTACCGGTGTGTTGCGCTCCGCCTTGCGGGCCTCTCGCAAGGACTCCGTTGTACTCCGCCGGCTACGCATTGACCACACCTGGCTGACGCACGGTCATTTATTGCACCGCGCGACCCCGCTTCTATGTCGCTGCGGATCAGCATTGACAGTGGTCCACAACTTGTTGGACTGTCCGCTTTTCACTGCGCTCAGACAGCTGTTTGCGCTGCCTGATATGCTCCTTGCTCTTTCAACGGGTGACGCTGCCGCGGTAGGCTAGGTTTTGAGTTTTATTCGAGGTAGGGGCAACAAAACGACTATTCACGTTGGTGTGTAGAATATATGAGTCTGGCGATATACCATCTGACTTTCAGAAAAGCATCATCCACACAATTCCGAAGACGGCAAGAGCTAACAAGTGCGAGAATTATCGCACAATCAGCTTAACAGCTCATGCATCGAAGCTGCTTACAAGAATAATATACAGAAGAATGGAAAAGAAAATTGAGAATGCGCTAGGTGACGATCAGTTTGGCGTTAGGAAAAGTAAAGGGACGAGAGAGGCAATTCTGACGTTACGGCTAATAATGGATGCAAGGCTAAAGAAAAATCAAGACACTTTCATAGGATTTGTTCACCTGGAAAAAGCGTTCGACAATATAAAATGGTGCAAGCTGTTCGAGATTCTGAAAAAAGTAGGGGTAAGCTATAGGGAGAGACGGGTCATATACAATATGTACAACAACCAAGAGGGAATAATAAGAGTGGACGATCAAGAACGAAGTGCTCGTATTAAGAAGGGTGTAAGACAAGGCTGTAGCCTTTCGCCCCTACTCTTCAATCTGTACATCGAGGAAATAAAAGAAAGGTTCAGGAGTGGAATTAAAATACAAGGTGAAAGGATATCAATGATACGATTCTCTGATGACATTGCTATCCTGAGTGAAAGTGAAGAAGAATTAAATGATCTGCTGAACGGAATGAACAGTATAATGAGTACACAGTATGGTTTGAGAGTAAATCGGAGAAAGACGAAGGTAATGAGAAGTACTAGAAATGAGAACAGCGAGAAACTTAACATCAGGATTGATGGTCACGAAGTCAATGAAGTTAAGGAATTCTGCTACCTAGGCAGTAAAATAACCAATGACGGACGGAGCAAGGAGGACATCAAAAGCAGACTCGCTATGGCAAAAAAGGAATTTCTGGCCAAGAGAAGTCTACTAATATCAAATACTGGCCTTAATTTGAGGAAGAAATTTCTGATGTACGTCTGGAGTACAGCATTGCATGGTAGTGAAACATGGTCTGTGGGAAAACCGGAACAGAAGAGAATCGAAGCATTTGAGATGTGGTGCTATAGACGAATGTTGAAAATTAGGTGGACTGATAAGGTAAGGAATGAGGAGGTTCTACGCAGAATCGGAGAGGAAAGAAATATGTGGAAAACACTGATAAGGAGAAGGGACAGGATGATAGGACATCTGCTAAGACATGAGGGAATGACTTCCATGGTACTAGAGGGAGCTGTAGAGGGCAAAAACTGTAGAGGAAGACAGAGATTGGAATACGTCAAGCAAATAATTGAGGACGTAGGTTGCAAGTGCTACTCTGAGATGAAGAGGTTAGCACAGGAAAGGAATTCGTGGCGGGCCGCATCAAACCAGTCAGTAGACTGAGAGCTTGTCTCGTTTTTGTGTTGAGTCTGGTCTTTGGCCTACGGTTTTAGATTGGGGTTTTTAGTGTGTCTCTTGGTGGTTAGCTTTCCCTTTTTTTGTTTCCATGGTCGGTCAACCACTGTAACACTCTGTGTGTTTTCAATTCATCTTTCCTGATCTTTGTGTATGCCTTTCTTGTTCTGTGTCGTCCCTTGTCATCACCGTTGCTTGTTTTTGTTCCTTGTGGGTGTTACATGGTCGTGGAAAAAGGGACCGATGGCCTTTGTAGTCTGGTCCCTTCAACCCCACAAACCAACCAACCAACCAACCAGCTACCCTGGCGAACGCCAGAAATCGCTCTTGTTTTACTCGATGACTTTCCGTCAGTTACTATGAATTGTGACTCCTCTGACAGGAAGTCACGAATCCAGTCATATAACTGATACGATCTTCTGTAAGCATGCAATTTGACTACAATCCACTTGTGAGGCACAGTTTCAAAATCCTTCTGGAAATGTAGACGCCGGCCGTAGTGGCCGAGAGGTTCTAGGTGCTTCAGTCCGGAACCGCACTGCTGCTACGGTCGCTGGTTCGAATCCTGCCTCGGACATGGATGTGTGTGATGTCCTTAGGTTAGTCAGGTTTAAGTAGTTCTAAGGCTAGGGGACTGATGACCTCAGATGTTAAGTCCGATAGTGCTCAGAGCCATTTGAACCATTTTTTTGAAATGTAGAAATACGGAATCAATCTGAATTCCCTTGTAAGTAACCTCTACACATCGTGTGAGTAAAGAGCTAGTTATGTTTCACAAGAACGTTGCTGTTTAAATCCGCGTTGACTGTGTGTCAATAGACCGTTCTCTTCGAGGTAATTCATAATGTATGGAATGGTGTACCTCTTAAAAGCACATCGCACGCAACGACATATAAAGCTGCACGTCATCAATGCGCCGAACAACATAAAAACTGGACTGTAGTGAATCGCCGCGTGCAGTGTGGTCCGAAAGTCGCGATATAGCTTTTCAGGGATCGCTGTACGTAAGCGTCAAGTGCTCCGATGGGTCACCGATGCCTTCAATTCACAGTTATGGAACCTGTAGTTCAGGCGGGAGGTTGATCTTTTATGTACTGTGTGTTTTTCGTAGCATGATTTAGACCGCACCATTAAGGTTAGAGTGTTTATGAACCATGTAGTTTATTTCAGTGTGGTCGATTTTCGGTGAGCAGCTGTTTGCCTGTCTTTTACACATCCAAGACGGGTATGCTGTGACAGCAGCCGTGTCCACAAGACGTGTCGACGTTCCTTTTTTGACGAACTCTCAGGCGTTCTGTCGCTCCTCGACTTGCTCGCTAAATCACCTAATTTGTACCTGCGGTGTCTGTTCTTTTCGACATGTCCGAAATAACAGACACCACACACATAAAAACGGGGGAGGATCGGAAAGTGGCGCACAATAATTGTTTTCTCCAGTGGTATTGCGGCTGGAGTGTTGAAACTTCACGACGATATAGTTTGAGGTTCGTGCTACAGAGAGTATTTTGTTTCAATGTGCAGCTCTAGCAAGAGGGGCCTGAACTAAACAAAAATAGAGCGCATGTTACTGTCGTCAATTTGTGAAGAGCAGCAAAGTGCAGTTCGATATTTGTGGTCCGAAGGACATAAACCGAGTGCAATTCAGAGGAGCATGGGTGGCGTGAGTGGGAATCACTGTGTGGACGGTAGAAATGTCTCCAGGTGGTATGCGTTTTTCCAAGACGGCCGTGTGAACATTAGTGATTAGCCATGCTCCAGGCGGCTGATAAAAGTTGCAACGACGCAGTACGTCGGAGCCAATGCGGCAGCAATTTTGAACGATCGGCGCGTGTAGCTGCAAAACTTATCGCGGCAGTTCATTATTTCCTGTAGTACGATATTTTTCGTCACACTGAAATTTCGTTGAGTTAGTGCTCGCTGGGTGCCTAAGAGCCTGACATACAACAACAAGGGCCAAATTTGGGTGGGAGGTGCTCCACCTTCCACTATACCTCGCACCGTCGGACTTTCATCTGTTTGCTCCCATGAAGAAATTACTGGCCGGCCAGCGATTTGAGACAGATACGGAAGTGAAATCAGTCGACTGCAGATAGCTATACTCCAATCTAACGGAATTCTACCAACAGACCATATTTACACTCCTACCACGATGTGAGATATATGTTGAGGACATTGGTGAGTGCCGGCCGCGGTGGTCTAGCGGTTCTAGGCGCTCAGTCCGGAACCGCGGGACTGATACGGTCGCACGTTCGAATCCTGCCTCGGGCATGGATGTGTGTGATGTCCTTAGGTTAGTTAGGTTTAAGTAGTTCTAAGTTCTAGGGGACTGATGACCACAGATGTTAAGTCCCATAGTGCTCAGAGCCATTTGATTTGACATTGGTGACTATATAGAAAAGCAAGTAAAAATGTAAGTCCATTTGTGATTTTTTTGTTTACTATTAAACTCTTTAGTAGTAAAATTATTGTGCGTTACTTTCCGATCTTCCCTCGTATATGCGCCTTGACCGCAAATGATGACGCCTTCAGTGCGGATGCACTTTTCGTTCGACCTCTTACAGGAATCTGGTGAGGCTGCGAGCCATGAGAATAACGGACAGGGGACGCTTCGTATTTAGTGTGCCGTTTATGGGATTTTGGGCTGAACGGGAAGCGTGTTCGGATAACCACAGTTATTAAGACAACCGCTCACGACAAGCAGGAAGTTCAGGTTTGGGTCCCGGTCTGCCATAAATTTGATTTACGTCAGTGTCCAGTTGCACCTGATTTCTGTTTCGTCATGTCAAATCACTTAATCTTAAAACACAGAAAATATCTAATACAATTTGGAACTGCAGGTGAAACGTAGCGCTCCGTATCCCCTTAATTATGTAGCTCTGTAGGAATTAATCACCAGTGAATGGCTTCAACTGGACAAGTCATTCTTGAAGAAACGGTTAGACTCTCTTCGTTCGCGAACTGAGACCACTATCAAGGTTGGACGCTGCGTTACGTGGTATTAGACTGATGTGCCCTGAGCAGAGTGGTTCTTTTGCCTGGCATGCTTGTTTCGCTGAATACAGTAAGTAAAATAAACAATAATATTTGTTAGATATAAACATAAAGTTTAGGTGAACTAAGGATTCCTCAGCTGGACACTGGTCAGCGGCGCGAACCCGATGTTTCCGTAAACTTCTATGTGCTCCAGAGACCACAGTGTCGCAACTCTGTGTCATATCGATCGGAGGCCTCCGCGCAACTGCCTAAATTGATTGGAAAATTGAGTATGAGTATGACCTGCGTGAGGGGCACAAGAGTATTGAGGCAGTCTTTAGTGTCTAAATACTAGTATGGATTCTGTTGCACGTTAGTTGTGTTAGTCTTGCGCAGATTATCAGGAGGGATTAACCTTCGCGATTCTCTCTCTCTCTCGAAGAGTCAAAATTTTGCGTTCTCAAATCCATAGCATTCCGCCGGATGGGTATACCAGATTCCAAATAGAGAAAAGATTTCTGATGGGAGTAACGACAAAAAAATTGCTCGTTATAATCATGTGCAAGACAACAACAGGGCTGAAAATGCAGTGTAGCACTCGTTGTTTTCAGGACAGAAGAGAAGTCAATTGGAAATTTGCTCTTTTTATGTATCTACATTGAATTGGAACCAGTCACTAAGACGTGATAGGAGTAAAATGACTTCGAAAAGAATTTTCCTCTTTTAGGCAAGTATACTACTGCTGTAATGTTTAACATCCACTTTTTTAAAAATGATGTCGTTACCTGCTCTGAAATAACTGATATAGAGAATGAAGTAACTGATATGTTGAATGAAAACTACCATTTGTTTTCATCTTGAACGCATCTGTTTTCCTTCAGCACATAACGAAAAGTTCCATCTACTCGAAATTAGACCTTACGTACCACATCCTTTGAGTTAGTTTAAATGTCAGATATTAGGAGATAAAGCTGCTTTTGGTATATGATGTTATGCGTGGCAAGTGCGGATTATCAACCGAAAAAGTACAATCGTGCCTCCTCATACACGTGTGTTAACTATTCAGCTTTCATACACTGTGAGGCAGAGAAGAAGGCGACATGGAAACCTCTTAGGCTGGATAAGGCTAAAAAGATGATCTCTAAGACAAAGTAAAAAATGTCTACCGCTATTTCGTCTAACAAGGAGAATTACTTACAAAGAAAAAATTTTAGAACCATTAAAATATTTTAACTTAGTAACTTAAGTGAACCTTAAAATTTAGAAATTAATATTTAGCCTAGCATTTCCCTTAGTTTTGTCGTTCGTGACACCATAGCACTGACAAATAACACACACAGGCAGCTTTGATACTGGCACCTGCTTCTTAAGAATCTCTTTGTCGTGCCAATTTCGTCACCCGTCGTGCATACTTCCCAGTACCTGTGTCGTTCTTCACCTTGTTCAGGCGGTTGCGTGTTGTTGAAAGCACCATATTGGCAGTGAAACTGACCTCAAATACTAACTGCCGTCACAGCACTCAGAATATTATAACACGCATACTGCATTTTGCTGTGGGCTTCCGTCTTCATATGAATTTTTGGTCAGTCCACGGGTAACAATGCTTAGTGACACCCTGTGTATAAGGTCTGCGGTTGCTGCAATTTTGGTAACACGACCACTCTTTACCAGACGATTGGCTTCTCTGATGCATTTTATTCCTACAACCCATGACTGCAATGTTCACTAATAATCTCTACTGAAAGAAACTTCATGCTCTGCCATCTATTTGTGAACAGTGTGGCCTTTATTCTCTGACTGCTATATTTTGATTATTTCAGGATATGTATTTCAGGTGGCAGTTGTTAACGTGGCTACAAGAAACTGCTATAGCAAATAAATGAATAATAGAAACAAAAGAAAGGAGGAGAAATAATGTTCTGTGCTCGTTGTTCTGATGTTTTGAGTAACTGTGTGGAGTGCAACGCGTTCACCAACACAAAAATCATGCAGTTAAACCATTCATATGCTGACAGTTTATGGCGCTTACAAAATTAACCAGGCGTGAAACACACAAAAAAAGCGTCGTTACTCTTCGTTTTATGAGGTACACGCTATTAATTTTCAGAGTACGACGGAAGAACCGCAAAATTTTGTTACATGGTATATACGCATTTATTGCGATACGGCTTTTTCAGAATATTCCATACAAATATAATGTGATGTTTATTGTCTCTCAAGGCGCTGTGGATTCACAGACTGAAATGATAGTCATTCTGTTACATTACGAGATGAATTTCATTTTTCACGAAAAAAATTACCCTGGGTTTCTTGTCTTAGTCAGGACTATTTATCTGAAAACGATATATAAATGACACTAACACAATTTTCTTTTCCGTTGCACGATATAACTTTCATACGTTTTGTACTTGGGAAAAGAAGCGTTTTCCGTAGCTTAGTCCTCTCTTTATGGAATGGAACACTGTGGAATATTGATATTTCATGTCTTTGTCATAATGCAGAGCTGTGTGAATCTCGTAACATATCGCTTTGAGCCACCATTAATCTCGCATACTTGTCTCCACTACGCTGAAATTTCTTTGCGTATTTACCAGAAAAATATCGCAGTATGAATCATTTCCACGAGAGAATACTGGAAGCTGTTTGCTGAGATAACGTCTGGCATGATCCAAGGTGTGCAGAAACAATATACCGTTTAGATTCATATCGTGATACACTCGTAGAGTATAAATATCAGTGGAGTGAGCATTCGGATGTGCAGAATGAGACTTACGTTCGCAAATCTTCTACAGCTCAAGTCATGTGCTTTTGGGACGGTGCACTATATCCCGTATAGCGCTTAGCTTATTTTGAGTGTAATCACATCGCTGCTACAGATAGATCACCTTCAGGAACTTTGTGTACGCCTTTTACAGACATCTTAACAATTTGATACCAGGAACTGAAGTTGGCTTAAAGATGTGAAGAGCAGTGGCATAGTGCTTTTCCGTCGCAGTATCATAGCTCAGATTCCACTTTATTTACGTTTTCTCGGTAATGAGATAGTGACAGCCAACAATGTTTTTTTACGTTTTCTATTGCACTATTCTATTGTTGTAATTATGTTGTTATAATTAATTACGTTACAATGACACTGTAGGTGGTGCCGAAGTGTCACGAATTTAACGACGCATTTCGAACTATGAAATTGTTACAGAAAACACGGTAAACGATTTGTACCGCCTGCTTGTCCATTCCTACGTTAAATTTTTCTTTATGTACGCTTCTGTTTTTTTGTAGACAAGTAAAATACCTGTAACATTTTTTTGCCATCTCATCAGATAAGTAAAGCCATACACTATGCATAAAAAAACAAAAAAAATCAAGATCAATGTTTGAATTTTGAGCTAATAAAAGAAGTGACAGCCAACAATATTTTTTTACGTTTACTGTAGCACTGATTCATATTGTCAAATCTATTCTAATTAATTACGTCACAGTGACATGTATAGAAAACTATTTCCTGCAGAAATACTTAGATACTCAAAAGAGCCTGAGAACCTAATAGACTGAAGGAACTTAATCAGACTGTCATGTAAAAATTTTATCTGCTTGTTAACCCAGCACCGATATGTATACACTGACTGGCGGCTTACTCAAAAGCACTTGCAGATGTATCTAGCACTTGTCTCGTAAACGCATGACCATAAAATCGCAGAAATTATCTCTACACTAGAAGTCTTTATCATACCATGTCTCGATATTTTTCAGCACGTAAAGACATTTGTATATACCTATGCAACGTAACTGATCCTTCTCTCACATACTTCTCTTCACATCCGTGGCAACGACAATATCGTACCATAGCTGTTAGTGAAAGTCAAAAACAGGCGAATACGTGTAATGTACAAAATTAGCTATTACGACAAATTGTAGACAAGCAGCAGCGTCCAAAAATCACTTGACTAGCCCAGTTTGATGTTGAGATCGTGAGCAGTAGGCTATGCTCATCCCGTATGTATATACACTCTATGGATACAGCCAGTGAGCATATCAAAATTCACTTGGTAGCAATCTGAATTTTTACACATTAATCAAGGTGATATTTTGTTGCTCATTATCAGCGAAGACAACATTCTTATTATGAAAGCTCAATAAAATATTTTTATTTTAATTATTGACATACTTCTGAATTGCTGATTTTCTGTCACAGGGGTTAAAGCATCTGACACTCGCTGAGAAGAAAGTGAAGACCAAATCAGATTGACAGCAGGAAGAAGTTACACTGTTCTCCCGACAGCTTTCAGAGGTATGTCGATTTGTGTCTTACACTGCCTGTTCATTAGTTGTGTTTTTTGTCTTGCTTACAACTACTTCTCTGCTCTCCTTCCTGCCCATCCCACTCCCCCGTTCTAGAATCTTATACTAATTAAGTTCGCGATCACGATTTAATTCGGGACCAAGTGCGCCGTTGTACAGAGTGCTTTTTGCAGAGGAGCGATATGACCAGGTGGTTGAGCGGCATAGATACAATATGCTGGTGCGGCAGGTTTAGTCTCACCCCTGAGTGCCTTTATAACGACAGTCTTTGTGCTGACGCGAACGGGAACGACGACTTGCATTCAGTTGCTGATGTTATTACCTGTTTGACGACAGGAAACACTATGACAATGTGCGTTTTCACAACTGACTCTCACTGGGCGGTTTTATCGTTTCTGAGAGTGTTTCTGAACTGTTTGTATATCAATTTTACGGACGACAACTTCTCACAAGTTATAGATTTACGCGCCCTATACTGGTAGCTGGCCATCTTGGTGGCCTGTAATTACGCACGTAAACTATTGCTTGTAGATGGCGTATCATCCGAAACTGACCAGTTGTGTGAAATAAACAAGAATTACGGCGTGTGGCTGAAATGCTGTTGTTTCAGAAATTTTGTGTGGCTGTGGTGCCTGACTGTGAAGAAAAGCAGCTTGCTATGGAGCCCATTAGTACCTTCATCAATGGCGGCAGCCACCATTGTCTGTTGTCAAGTGCGATTCGAGATAACTGCAGTGTGTCTTAACGGTATTTTTAGTATACCATAGCGACAAGTCAGTCTGCACATTTCAGTCATAATCTTTATCTCACAGTGAGTTTCCGCATCGCATCTACTTGTGCCGTTTCACACCTCTACACTTTCACCGAGTTTAATCGAATTCGACACTTAACCCTGTAATCTTTACGTTTGTGGTTTTCCTTGGATTTGCTGAGACCATCAGAATTCAGTAATCCAGCGGCGATCTCAGATGTAATATAATGACCCATCCCCGTGGCTAGCAGCAAGAGTTCCGTAATCATCGTTCATACGATACACAACACGCTCTCTTATCGCATGATGCCTCCAGAGGAGTATCATGGATACACGTAACTCAGTAGGTTCAGTTTTCCAGACGGTGCCAGTCGACACTATTAAAAGAATACGTTTGTATGGAATATGTAAACACATCTGCGACTGACTTGATAAAATCTTTGAGAAGCAAAACGCAGAAAGTTGTTATCGATGGAGAACTGTTGTCAGACATAAGAAATAACAAAACAGAATGAGAATTACACACACGAAAGATTGGTGTTTTATCTACACACCATATTTTTCCACGTAATCTCCATCCCGTTCTATGGCCTTCCTCCAGTGCGAAACAAGGGCTCGTCTTGGTGGCGGAGCCAGAGCTACATTGCATGAATCGCTTCCTCATCGTCCTCAAAATGTCTTCCACAAATGGTGTCCTTTAAAGACCCAAACAAGTGGAAGTTAGAGGGGGCTGGGCCAGGTGTGTCAGGTGTGACAGCCGTGGATGGCCTCCCCGACCGCTGCAAATCGTGGAGTTCCCCCGAACCTCTTTCTGATGACCTCACTCTCCCTGCCCAGCGATTAACTGTACTTCTGTAGACAGCAGATGCTCCATAGACTTTTCACAAGCGTTTGTGAATATTCCCCACAGTTTCTTCCTCTGCAGTGAGAAATTCAATGACGGCACGTTGCTTGTAACGTACACCACCAACAGACGCAAATTTGAGACTGTCCTGCAGCTACGCTATCTGTCGAAGGGACGGAAACTCGGCGCGCTCACTCAGTAGACTTCAAATAACACATACGTAAGGTTTCGCGTTCGTAGCTTTTTTTTCGGCTCAGAAAAAAAATGCGGTGCGTTAGTTTCTGGGTAACCCTCGCACTTCACGAAGTTTCATGGGGTTTACACAGGTAACGTGACCGTAACTTGGGGCAAGGTATAGGCGTTACTTCATCAAAATCGATTCACGAAAAAAACCGTAATTTAAAGTTTTATCTAAAATCGTCGTGTCTGTCTGTTTGAACACGCTAATCTCCAACCCGTGGTCTACGGGTAGCGTCTTTGATTCATAATCAAAACGTCTTCGGCCCCGGGTTCGAATCCCGCCGCTGCTTAAATTTTGTTTAATAATCGGCATTTTCGGCCGAAGACTTCCAGCATAAGAAGTCACCCCTCATTCTGCCAACGGCCTTGTCAAAGAGGGCGGAGGAGCGGACGGAGGTTCTGGGAACTCTCTTGTCCTAGGGTGGGAAACTGCTCCTACAGGCGGAAGAATCAGCAATGATCAACGGCATGAGGATGCAGAAGGCAATGGAAACCACTGCATTAAAGACACGTAACGTGTATCCACAGGACATGTGGCCTGTAATTGAAGAAGTGTCATGATGATCTCTGCATTGGCAAAAGATTCCGGAATAGTCCCCCATTCGGATCTCCGGGAGGGGACTGCCAAAGGGGAGGTTACCGTGAGAAAAAGATTGAATAATCGACGGAAGGATAACATTCTACGAGTCGGGGCGTGGAATGTCAGAAGCTTAAACATAGTAGGGAAACTAGAAAATCTGAAAAGGGAGATGCAAAGGCTCAATCTAAATATAGTAGGGTCAGTGAAGTGAAGTGGAAAGAAGACAAGGATTTCTGGTCAGATGAGTATAGGGTAATATCAACAGCAGCAGAAAATGGTACAGCGCGAGTAGGTTTCGTTATGAATAGGAGGGTAGGGCAGAGAGTGTGTTACTGTGAACAATTCAGTGATGGGTTTGTACTTATCAGAATCGACAGCAAACCAACACCGACAACGATAGTTTAGGTACACATGCCGACGTCGCAAGCTGAAGATGAAGAGATAGAGAAAGTGTATGAGGATACTGAAAGGATAATACAGTAGGTAAAGGGATATGAATATCTAATAGTCGTGGGAGACTGGAATGCAGTTGTAGGGGAAGGAATAGAAGAAAGGGGTACAGGAGAATGTGGGCTTGGGGAAGGAATGAAAGAGGAGAAAGACTAATTGAGTTCTGTAACAAGTTTCAGCTAGTGATAGCGAATACTCTGTTGAAGAATCACAAGAGGAGGAGGTATACTTGGAAAAGGCCGGTTGATACGGGAAGATTTCAGTTAGATTACATCCTCGTCAGACAGAGATTCCGAAATCAGATACTGGATTGTAAGGCGCACCCAGGAGCAGACATAGACTCAGATCACAATATAGTAGTGATGAAGAGTAGGCTGAAGTTTAAGACATTAGCCAGGAAGAGTCAATACACAAACAAGTGAGATACAGAAGTACTAAGAAATGACGAGATTCGCTTGAAGTTCTCTAAGGCTATAGATACAGCAATAAGGAATAGTTCAATAGGCAGTACAGTTGAAGAGGAATGGACATATCTAAAAAGTGCCATCACATAAGTTGGGAAGGAAAACGTAGGTACAAATAAGGTAACTGCGAAGAAACTATGGGTAACAGAAGAACAACTTCAACTAATCGAAGAAAGGACGAAGTACAAAAATGTTCCGGGAAACTCAGGAACAGAGAAATAAAAGTCGCTGAGAGCCGAAATAAATCGGAAGTGCAGGGAAGCTAAGACGAAATGGCTGCAGGAAAAATGAGGACACATCTAAAAAGAAATTATCGTCGTAAGAACAGACTCAGCATTCCACAGTTAAATACAGAAGAGAGAGTGGATAGGTGGAAAGAATACATTGGAAGCCTCAGCGGGGGAGGGAAGATTTGTCTGATGTGATAGAAGAAGAAACAGGAGTCGATTTAGACGAGATAGGGGATCCAGTATTAGAATCAGAATTTAAAAGAGCTTTGGAGAACCTAAGATCAAATAAGGCAGAAGGGATTAATAACATTCCATCAGAATTTCAGAAATCATTGAAGGAAGTGGCAACAAAACGACTATTCACGTTGGTGTGTAGAATATATGAGTCTGTCGACATACCATCTGACTTTCGGAAAAGCATTATCCGCAGAATTCCGAAGACGGCAAGAGCTGACAAATGCAAGAACTACCGCACAATGAACTTAACAGCTCATGCATCCAAGTTGCTTACAAGAATAATATACAGAATAATAGGAAAGAAAATGGAAGAAGCGTAAGATGACGATCTGTCTGGCTTTAGGAAAGGTAAATGCACGAGAGAGGCAATTTTGACGTTGTGGTTAATAATGGAAGCAACACTAAAGATAAATCAGGAGACGTTCATAGGATTTGTCGACCTGGAAAAAGCGTTCGACAATGTAAAATGGTGCAAGGTGTACGACGTTCTGAGAAAAGTAGGGGTAAGCTGTAGCGAGAGACGAGTAATATACAATATGTACAACAGCCAAGAGGGAATAATAAGATTGGACGACCAAGACGAAGTCTTCGTATTAAAAAGGGTGTAAGACAAGTATGCAGCCTTTTTCCATTGTTCAATATTTACATCGAGGAAGCAATGATGGATATAAAAGAAAGGTTCAGGACTGGAATTAAAATTCAAGGTGAAAGGATATCAATGATACGATTCGCTGATGACATTGCTACCCTGAGTGAAAGTGAAGAAGAATTACATGATCTGCTGAACGGAATGAACAGTCCAATGAGTATAGAGTATGGATTGAGAGTAAATCGAACAAATAGGAAAGTAATGAGAGGTAGCAGAAATGAGAACAGCGAGAAACTTAACATCCGGATTGATGGTCACGAAGTAGATGAAGTTAAGGAATTCTGCTACCTCGGCAGTAAAATAACCAAAGACGGACGGAGAAAGGAGGACATCAAAAGAAGACTAGCAATGGAAAATGGGCATTCCTGGCCAAGAGAAGTATACTAATATCAAATATCGCCCTTAATTTGAGGAAGAAATTTCTGTGAATGTACGTCTGGAGTACAGCATTGTATGGTAGTGAAAGATGGACTGTGTAAAAGCCGGAACAGGAGAGAATCGAACCATTTGAGATGTGGTGCTACAGACGAATGTTCAATGTTCCTGAATGGAACAGCAGAAAAAACTAAATGTGCGGTACTTGAGTTCTGTCTTACACACTTTATAGTTATTCGCAGAACATGCAGGGTGTCCCAAAATAAGGAACTAGCGCCGAAGGTAAACATTTAGTTTCCATTGATATAAATAACACATACTTTATAGCAATGATAAAAAATGTTTAAAATGGCGTCCGTCAGTCTGAATGCGTACATTTCAGCGGCGCATAAAATTATCCCGCAATGTCTCAAATTGTTCTGTTGACCGTTACACAGTGTGATAGGCAGAAAAGACCTTGTTAATCAGGTTCTTATCAGCTTCTATTTCGCGGTCATACAGTAACAGTTTTATGTGATCCCAAAGAGAAACCTCTGTAGGAGTGAGATCCGGCGAATGCTCTCACCATGCGACACGATCTTTTTGTCTAATCCGACGATGAGCGTATCAGTTGTGAAGGTGGTCACGAACATTAATTCTGAAATGGTCTGGTGCTCTCTGTCCAAATATTTTGGCCAATATCTCGGACTAACACTAGGTAATGCGTACGAAAGAAACCAGATCTACAAGTTTTCTTGGAACTCTTGTACTCTGTCCACAACCAGATGCAGTTCGCCATGGAAATGGATGAAAAGGGGCCTGCAAGTTCGACAAGCCTTGAGACAGAACCACAATCAACACCTGAAGGGGATAAACCCACAACGACAAAAAAAGTGGCAGGAGTTTAGGGTGACGAAAGATCAAATGAGCGTTTCACCCGCCGGTCGGTACTAAAGCTCTTGTTGGGTCAGTAAAGTATGAAACCTGGCGTCTACCATATACCACGTGGGTGTGGAAAGGCGTACTTCGAACAAACCATTCGCAAGGTTGAAAGAAAGAGCACTGGACTAAGACGGCACACCGATCTCCAATAGCTAACGAAATCAGCAACTGCTGCAAACTGCATAATCTGTAAAGTGAGGCATGAAGCCACAAAAATTTTGAAAACTACGTCCCTCTTTTGTGAGTGTCTCAGTAAAGACAAAGAACATAATCCACAAGAATAATGGATTTAAATTGATTGAAGTGCCGAACGCACGGTCAACATCTGCATTTATAGGGATACTCTGCAAATCACACTCAAGTGTCTGGCAGAGGCTTCCTCGAACCAACTTTACAATAATTCTATATTATTATAACCTCGAACAGCGCGCGGCTAAAACGGGCACCTATACCTTTTCGTGCGAGCTCTGATTTCCCTTATTTTATTAGGATGGTCGTTTGTCTCTATGTAGGTCAGCGTCAACAATGTTTTCGCAATCGGAGAAGAAAGCCGGTGACTGAAATGTTATGAGAAGATTCCGCCACAACGAAAAACGTCTTTGTTTTACTGGTGTCCACCCAAAATCCTTTATCATGTCAGTGACACTCTCTCCCCTATTTCGCGATGATACAAAACGGAATTGATGGCGGGGGAGGGAGCGAGAGAGAGACAAAAACATTTATATGACTCAGGACCTCAGTCAGCAGCAGTTATCTGATGATG
Organism: Schistocerca cancellata; assembly: GCF_023864275.1. Lineage (NCBI taxonomy): Eukaryota > Metazoa > Arthropoda > Insecta > Orthoptera > Acrididae > Schistocerca > Schistocerca cancellata. The sequence continues at coordinate 761,783,272 of NC_064627.1, forward strand.
ACGATGGCACGCTACACTGTCGAAATTTCGTTCTATAATGGGCAAATCAACCGACTGTATGTCTGAGAGACTTTCAAGAAAGGTCACGTTAGGTGACCTTTTACAATTTCCACGAGCTGACGGAGAATCGTTGCTGGTGAACTGAGATGAGCGTGACTTAGTCATTTTCATGACTTTTTTTGCAAAATAAGCGTCTATTAAAGTGGCTGCGCTTTTTTACATTAATGAGTCAACATCCAATAACTGAGAAATTCCACAACGAATGCGTATAAAGCTGTCGCCCAGCCGATACGTACACCGTGTTTCCAAGAGTTTTATCCGATGTCGCAAGACCATAGCACCTACATTAGAGCCAACCAGACATGTGCGGAGCTACTGCACTTGTTCAACTTCCTTATCACAATATGCACACTTACCAGACATGTAAACAGGGAAACAGAACCGTCACCGCTCATGTAGTGTGTGTTTATAAGCACAGATGTCGCCGCTTGGCTTTATCCACTAACTAGGATACACTGTACTCGGAGCACTCTTGTGTTATTTTCACTGTGTGCAATGGAGTCATGGGAAATTATCATCTTATTCCATCGCCCTATCAACAAACGCCGCGGTTCTACAACAAAACATAAAAACAGATGGTGCATACATACGCCGGATTGCTTTTACGCCCACGTTGGGCACCTACATATCCTTCATGGCAAGGGTATCGACCATCTCTCAATAATTAAAGGATACTTTTGAAGCATGTAAGTATATCGTGAACAACCGATTGATATCAAATTTTTGAGGTAACAGTGTGCAGGGTGAGGCACACATAGTAAGTAAGAATTTTAAATTAGAAAAAGAAAGAAATCTGAAACATGATTGTCATTGATATGAGAAACGATAAAGTCAATATCGGGCACAAGAGCACGGAACTTTGTTAAACACAAGCAGCCTCAAAGATTTTCGTCATTTATACTCGATCGAAACCTTCATTTATTCATTTTGCATTATGGAGAAAATTTTTTCACACAAATAAGTATATCCAAATATGGCCATAACTCTCGCAGCTTCGTGATGCAGGCATGGAAATTCTTGCTGTGGAAAGTTTTCGTAGAATTCGTTTGTACTTCGTACTGCAAAGAACTTGTCTCTCAGTCGTATATTGCACTGCAGATCGATCAATCCTATCTGTGGAAGATTCGGACCATGTTCAATTGATACTGGAAAAGGCCCTGCAGAGCAGCGAATGATGGGACACACACTTATAACATTTGCAAATCATGCTCTAAATTTCACAATTATTGACACATATTCTTGAAATCTATTACCTTAGTGGACCAAATAACGGGTAGGGAAATGTGCAGTGTTTTCAGACAATAGTTCCAAAGAGCAAAATCATTTAGTTTTCCCAACACGTCCAAAATAAATTAATTTCACCTTGAAAACTATCGTTTAGGCTTGTCATGTGAGACGTAGCGTGCACGAGAAATGCATACCCAACAAAAGTGTACTAATTTCGGTTATCTCTTTCCCTTCTCATGTAGAAAATGTACTACGACTAAATGTAAATCAAAAAATCTTTTCAGCATTTTACCTCGACTGAGCCAGCGTATTTCCGTATAGTAAGGTACACTATGTGATCAATAGTAACCGGACACCTCCAAAAACATACGTTTCTCAAGGTGCTGCCACCTACTCCATATCAGCGACCTCAGTAGTCATTAAGCACCGTGATAGAGCAGAATGGGGCGCTCCACGGAACTCACGGACTTCGAACATGGTCAGGTGATTGGGTGTCATTTGTGTCATACGTCTGCACGCGAGATTTCCACACTCCTAAACATCCCTAGGTCCACTGTTTCCGATGTGAAAGTGAAGTGGAAACGTGAAGGGATACGTACAGCACAAAAGCTTACAGGCCGATCTCGTCTGTTGACTGACAGAGATTGCCGACAGTTAAAGAGGGTTGTAATGTGTAATAAACAGACATCTATCCAGACCATCACACAGGAATTCCAAACTGCACTGCAAGTACTATGACAGTTAGGCGGCAGTTCAGAAAACTTGGATTTCATGGTCGAGCGGCTGGGTTGTGACGCACGTTCACATGTATGTGAAGACCTAAGGGACCAAACTGCTGAGGTCATCGTTCCCTAGACTTACACACTACTTAAACTAACTTAACCTAACTTATGCTAAGGACAACACATACACCCATGCCCTATGGAGGACTTGAACCTCCGGTGGGAGGGGCCCCGCAATCCGTGACAGGGCGCCTCAAACAGCGCGGCCACTCACAATGTGGCGATCCGATGGCAGGGTGTGGGTATGGCGAATGCCCCGTGAAAGTCATCTGCCAGCGTGTGCAGTGCCAACAGTAAAATTCGGAGGTGGTGATGTTATCTTGTGGTCGAGTTTTTCGTGGAGGGGGCTTGCACGTCTTGTTTTGCGGGGCACTATCACAGCACAGGCCTACATTGATGTTTTGAGCACTTCTTGCTTCCCTCTGTTGAAGAGTAATTTGGGGATCTCGATTTCATCTTTCAACACGATCGAGCACCTGTTCATAATGCACGGCCTGTGGCGGTGTGGTTATACGTCAATAACATCTCTGTAATGGACTGGCCTGTACAGAGTCCTGACCTGTATCCTATAGAACACCTTTGGGATGTTTTGGAACGCGGACTTCGTGCCAGGTCTCACCGACCGACATCGATACCTCTCCTCAGCGCAGTACTCCTTGAAGAATGGGCTGCCATTCCCCAAGCAACCTTCCAGCACCTAACTGAACGTATGCCTGCGAGAGTGGAAGCTGTTATCAAGGCTTATGGTGGGCCAACACTATGCTGAATTGCAGTATTACCGATGGAGGGCGGTACGAACTTGTAAGTCATTTTCAGCCAGGCGTCCGGATGCTTTTGATCACATAGTGTATGTTGCCGTACTCCTCTTCTAATTCCTCCAAGTACTGCCGAAACTGGCAATGCATAAGCTGTTTTCAGATACTTTACAGTATGCAGAACAATCTGCATAACGTTTTGTAACGTTCGTGATTTTGCTCAAAGCGCCTCTCGATGTGGATTGCAGTGAATTCAACACGTCTCTTCTGTGCCGTCCTAGATTATTGCGCATCAGCGCTATGAGCTCTCTGACGGCCCCGCGTTGTCGGTGTTCCATCTGTGGCTACTGAGATTGACTAATTCCAGTGTATACCGACACCATCAATGGTTTGCTCTACAGCTTGGAGTAAATCTACACCTACCCTTTTCGGAGGTACTAAATCCAATACGTCCTCTGGTACATGCAGAGCGTTATCGACACCTCGTAAGTATATCACTACCTGAGCTGTAGCTGGAAGATCTGTTGCTTCATCCAACGCAACAGTCTTTAGCCTCATTTATGCATTGTCTGTGCACATCGCCGACCATAACACGTATACGTCGTATCAGTATTTGGAAATGCCGATTTCTTGAAACATGCTAACGTTCGTTTGACACAGAAGTTGTACATCGTCAGTGAAATAGTCTTTTACAAAATTCCCTTCGGAAAACGATTTCCCGGATCTTGCTGTTCTTAATGTAGTTTTGAAATTTGCTCGCAGTGCAGGTGTACTGTGATAGTCATTCCGGAAAATTGAAAACAGTATGTTGTACATTAAAATACATGGAAATGTAACGCAAGAAACGTGCTAACGTTGGCAAGTTGAAGTGGTAGCGATTATTGTGACTTGAATTATAAACCTGTTGATGTGTCTCATCCATTTTCTTAAGCGCACTTAGTTTGGATTGCCGTTCTTCACTGTTCAGTACACGAAACTTATCTGTATGAAAAGAGTTATAGTGTCGTTCAGTCATGAACTTCACTGGTCGCTATTGTTCTGTGGCACAACAAACACTGAGAGTTTTCACCTACTGCTGTGTTGAAGTTCCCAATCGTGTTTAAAAGACTGAGACACAGATGATGATGATGATGATGATGATGATGTTGTTGTTTGGTTTGTAGGGCGCTCAATTGCGCGTTCATCAGCGCCTGGGCAAAGTCCCAATTTTTTCATAGTCCAAGTTTTTTTACACATTCCAACCTAGCCGCTGTCACGGATGATGATGATGATGATGATGATGATGATGATGAGGAAAACACAAACACCCAATCCACGGGCAGAGAAAATCCCCCACCCGGCCGGGAATCGAACCCCGGAACCCGTGATCCAGAGGCAGCAACGCTAGCCACTAGACCACGAGCACTGAAACGCAGATCTCCTGGGGGTTGTCTTTTTTTTTGGCACATTCGCCAATTTTCTGCACATCTCTCGGAAGGCTACAGTCGTCAGAGGGAAGCTATGCTGGGTGTGCTTCGGTCCTCCTGGTACCGCGTAAACAAGAAAGCGGAACCGACGCCGCTCATTTGGTGTACGTGTCTAGTCACAGGTGTCGCTATTCTGCTTTTCCAGCTGACTTTCACACCTATGCCGCACTTCTTCACGGTCTACAACATTTGGCCGGCTGTGGTTTTCATGAATGAAGTTATAAACTTGGACTGCGAAGTTTTTATTTTCAAATGAACCATTCGATTTTACGTAGATACATCTTTAACAACATGCACATGCCACGTAAGAGTACTTTTACATTTACGTTTAGGATCGAAGTTTGTATTTACCTTTCACAACTGTAAAATGTTACCGCCCCAAGACGCACGAGATACATCCGGTTGATAGTGAAGTTCATCCCATATTTTTATGAACATATCTGGAACTACTGGGTCGTCGCATTCACCCAAGGTTTTTGGAAGGAGACCCTCAACGTTCTCGCCCCCACCTCCATCCCAAAAAAATAAAGAAATCCCACCCCCATCCCCCAAAAAATAAACAAATCGCATACCGTCAGATCAGGTGACCAGTGGTTCATTGCGACATCTGTACGCTCCATACGGTGGATCCATCTTTGAGACTGGCGTATGGAGTCGTAGTTTGGAAGAAAATCACGGTGCATAGTTATTACTGAATTTGATTCAAAATGGCTCTGAGCACTATGGTACTTAACAGCTATGGTCATCAGTCCCCTAGAACTTAGAACTACTTAAACCTAACTAACCTAAGGACATCACACAACACCCAGTCATCACGTTACTGAATTTCTGAGATTCGAAAGGAGAACTCAAGTACCTATTGTTCCTGTGTTATCGCTGCCTCTCTATCTCGACTCGACTCACATTGGCTAATGAACGAGCGAGCAACTCAGCTGCACAACGAATCCCCTACAGGGAACCAGATGAGCCTGCTACTTTCAACAGGCGACAAGGTAAATTCTAGTTTCGATACATAAATTAAAATCGATTCAACGTTACATGCGGAAGATGTAGACTTGTGACATCAGATGAGTCGTTTCGAAACACACTGTGTTTTAAGTAACATGCAGATGGACATTATTGTTCTTTGGGCGTTTGTCAGCTGTGTACAGCTAGTGTGCCAGATCATTATGACCACTGCCCACTGCGAGGCTGAATGCCTCTTTTGGCTGTGACGATTGGGAAATCATTATACCAACGATACGGCCCGAAAATTGGGAAGTCCACTGTCATAAGCGACAGGGGCGGTTGTAATGGTCCGTTACCGGGAAACACGAATCTTCGAAACACTGCAGCTGACGGGCTGTTCCCGTGCTTCTGCCATGAGCATCTATAGTACGATGGGGGAAATGCCATACTTTTTGCTTCTAGATGAATCTGCGACGGGAATTTTGAGATTATAAAAACGAAATAAAGCACACATGTTTTGTAAGATTTCTTCAAACTGATAACCAATGTACATGATAACATCATAACTTTTATGTCGGGTAATAGTTTTTCTGTTTTGCCTATTGGAGTACTAGGGATGTCACCCCGAGACGAAATTAATTTGATACCATCACCAATTGTATTACATATTTTACTGTCAGGTAACGCAAAATAAAAATTTTTATTGCAATTGCCGACCTTTCTACTGTTGATATTTACTGTTCTACAATATATATCTGTTTCGTATATGCATGTCCCTTACAATGAATGCACTGAATGTAGTTTAGTTAGGATCGGCTTTTTCGTAATAGTTTCTTTCACACACAACACAGTTATTATATTCAGCAGTCGATTTTACTTTTCCCTGTTGTTTGTGGGTTGATGGACTTTTTCTTCTCGTGTCAGTCCTTTTCTGTTCCTCTACTTTCAAACTTTGTAGCGTTTTGTGGTCTGTCAACACCACTGAGTTTTCTTCCTCCTTTTCTCTGGCGTTCCCAAAGTTGGTATCGGTGCAATATTTCCAAACGAGGTAGAGATCCCTGCTTTAGCTGCAACACTTGTGTTAGATGTAATTTCTTCGCTTACGGATTCATTAGGACTCTTGGGTTCTGAGTTTCCAGATCCACCAACAACGCTGGTTCCATGAGAATGTTTCTCCGCAATTGCTAGGCATCGTCTGCCTGTACTAAGAAAGGTACTATGAGCGACCATCTTACCCCAAAGAAAATGTGGCGTTTTCCCAGGTATCGGGGTAAATGCAAGTTGAAATACGTATTTCATTATAGCAGCAAACATGAAATATTTCATTATAGCAACAAACATGAAGTAACTGGACACACACATAGTTCAACACAAAGGATACGATTGGTAAAAATCTATAGAAATCACCATTATTGACTTTAAATGTATCTGCGATTATTTTACAGCGTGAATTTTAATACATGCCACAGTCTTTTGGCTCTCAGCGACGAAAAATATCCATTACAACAACACAGTGCAGACGGGTAGGACAGTATTACTCTGTGTGGACGTTTACCAGGGCTTCCATAGGAGCTGTGGAGGTAATGGAAGGCACTATGATAGCTGTGGACAACGTGCACATCATTGCAAACGAACTGCATCCCCTTATTCTTGATATTTTCCTCTACGGTGATACCGTCATCCAATCCACAATCCATAATCGAGCTGCAGTTCTTTGTGGAGCATAATAGTGAACTCACGTTGTTGACTTGATCACCAGATCCGTCTTATCCTAGCTCATTGGGACGCACCTGTGACACGGTCGAGCTCCAGCTTCGCGCCCACGAACGACTCTGAAGTAGACGATATCCAGGCTATAACAAGTTTATTGAATACCCCCGTCCCACACGCACACACACAAAATGTCCAATGTTATGGAAATAAAGGCCAAGAATAAAATAACAAGAATAACACAATAGGTACAAAATAACTGTGGATCACAATAAGGTCGGAGTGCTACTAAGCGCCGAAGACACTGATCGGAAACTAAGTTCACAGGGGAAACGCTGGCGAAATGCTCCGTTCGGTACCGGAGGAGGAGCAGATGAAAGTTTAACGTCCCGTCGACAACGAGGTCATTAGTGACGGAGCGTTCGCTCGGATTAGGGAGGATGGAGAAGGAAAGCGGCAATGCCCTTTCTAAGGAACCATCCCGGCATTCGCCTTAAGCGATATAGAGAAATCACGGAAAATCTAAATGAGGATGCCCGGATGCGGGTTTGAGCCGTCTCTTCCCGAACGCGAGTCCAGTGTGCTAACCACTGTGCTATCCCGTTCGGTCGTTCGTAACTAGACACTGCCTGGAGCCAAATCTGGAATGAGTATTTTTGGACGCAACGTTCGGCGAAGGTCACTGACTGGATGCAAAGTCCGTGTCCTGTAAATCTGAGTCCGAGGATGACGACTCTTCTGGTTTATGTTCAGTAAGAGAGGACTTAGGGGCTGAAGGTCGGAACGTCTAATTCAGAATAACTTCAGTAGTAATTAACAAATTTTGCTGCTTCAGAAACTAACGTCCCTGAATATCAGCCAGTGTGAGAGTCCGGATGAAGAATCGATGATGACTTCTGACAGTGGCGTTTGTCTCTAACGATGGACTTTGAGATCAGTGCTCTTTGATGGGGTGTGTAGCTTGATCATGAGTGACGTCATGATGTAATGGTGTTACTAGTTGACACACGAAAAAATTGTGATGATGAAGGTGCGGTGGTGGTTATGACTATGGACCCCTGTAGAACCGCAGGTAGCGATTAGAAGACAGCAAGGTAGATCAATGGGCCAGGAGAAAATTAGAGGACGGTGTGGGGGGAGCGTTGCAATTAGGGTTTGAAAGAGGGGTGTATCTCGAGACGGATTTTATCGTTGGGGAATGGAAGTTTTTTTAAAATTACGGTGGGAGAGGATGGTTAAGGCATGGGGGGTGCATGGAAGGCGGAATATGGATGTAGTGGCGCAGCGGGGTATCTGGATTGGTGAAGAGTGGTTGGGAAATTGGGCACTGGGATTGGGTTTTGTGACTGATGAACTGTATCCGAAGGTGATCCAGGCAAGCTGGTGCTGTCCTGTTCCCGGCTTATACGGGGTGTGTCATAATTAATGGCGTAAACGTAGACAATTGAAAGTACGCGATACTAGAAGCAAAAAAAGACTCAGTAAACATAGGGCCTAAAACGTATACCTTAAAAGCTACGAGCAGTTTTACATCTTCTATACTGTGAAACATATCTCTTGCACTGCAAGTTCTTTGCTTTCCATATTTTGGGAGGTAGTAGTATGGACCAGAATAAAAAAAAAATGTCCGGAAAACATGTGCTCTAAAACGCATACCTTAAAAGTTATGAACACTTACAAATCAAAGTAGCAAAGATGAACAAGTGTTCATAGCTCTTAAGGAATGCATTTTAGAGCACATGTTTACTGAACTTTTTCTTCTTGTTTTGGCCCATACTACTAGTTCCCAAAATATGGAAACCAAAGAACCTGCAGTAGAAGAGGTTTGTTTCACAGTATCGAAGATGAAAAATTGCTCGTAGCTCTCAAGGTACGCATTTCGACCCTATGTTTGCTGAGACTTTTTTGCTTCTAGTATCGTGCACTTTCAACTGTATGCGTTTACGCCATTAATGATACACCCTGGATAGCTGCCTGCGTCAGAATATTGTTGGAGCTATTTCCCTGTCTCGTAGCGCAGGGACGCGAGTAGGTTCCTTGTTGGCGGCGCCCTGCAGGCACCAGCTTCGCCTCCTGATGACGGGTGTTGACGGCGTCGTGTCGTACTTGCGATATCGAGGCGTGCAGAGGCAGTGCCGGCTACCAGCGTGATACAGCTGCCCGAACGGTTGCCGATGTATTAGGCGAGAACCTCCGGCATGGCAGACTGGTAAGTACAAAAAATTGATGCACCACGAAGATGACGTGCTACAGACGCGAAATTTAACCGAAAGGAAGAAGATGCTGTGATATGCAAATGATTAGCTTTTCAGAGCATTCACACAAGGTTGCCGCCGGTGGCGACACCTACAACGTGCTGACTTGAGGAAAGTTTCCAACCGATTTCTCATACACAAACAGTAGGTGACCGGCGTTGCCACTTGTAAGGAGGAGAAATACGTACCATCACGTTTCCGACTTTGATAAAGTCGGATTGTAGCCTATCACGATTGCGGTTTATCGTATCGTGACATTGCTGCTCGCGTTGGTTGAGGTACAATGACTTTTAGCAGAATATGGAATCGGTGGTTTCAGGAGGGTAATACGGAACGCCGTGCTGGATCCCACCGGCCTCGCATAACTAGCAGTCGAGATGACAGGTTTCTTATCCGCATGCTTGTAACGGATCGTGCAGCCACGTCTCGATACCTGAGTCAGCAGATGGGGACGTTTGCAAGACAATAACCATCTGCACGAACAGGTCGACAACGTTTGCAGCAGCATGCACTATCAGCTCGGAGACCATGTCTGCGGTTACCCTTGACGCTGCATCACAGACAGGACCGCCTGCGATGGTGTACTCAACGACGAACCTGGGTGCACGAATGGCAAAACGTCATTTTTTCATATGAATCCAGGTTCTGTTTACAGCATCATGATGGTCGCATCCGTCTTTTGCGACATCGCGGTTAACGCATATTGGAAGCGTGTATTCGATACTGGCGTATCACCCGACGTGATGGTATGGGGTGCCATTGGTTACACGTCTCGGTCACTCTGGTTCGCATTGACGGCACTTTGAACAGTGGACGTTACATTTCAGATGTGTTACGACCCGTGGCTCTACCCTTCATTCGATCCCTGCGAAACCCTTCATTTCAGCAGGATAATGCACGACCGCATGTTGCAGGTCCTCTACGGGCCTTTCTGGATACAGAAAATGTTCGACTGCTGCCCTGGCCAGCACATTCTCCAGTTCTATCACCAATTGAAAACGTCTGGTCAATGGTGGCCGAGCAACTGGCTCGTCACAATACAGCAGTCACTACTCTTGATGAACTGTGGTACCGTGTTGAAGGTACATGGGCAGCTGTACGTGTACACGCCATCCAAGCTCTGTTTGACTTAATGCCTGGGCGTATCAAGGCCGTTATTACCGCCAGAGTTGGTTGTTCTGGGTACTGATTTATTAGGATGTATGCACCGAAATTGCGTGTAAATGTAATCACATGTCAGTTCTGGTATAATATATTTTTCCAATGAATACCCATTTATCATCTGCATTTCTTCTTGGTATAGCAATTTTAATGGCCAGTAGTGTAATTTACGGGAAATGTGTGACCTGTTGCGTAGAAATCTGGTGCCACATACCTCTGGAAATCTACAAAGTCTTTGTAGGAACCATGTATTGCGTTCCTAAGGTGGCTTATCAAGACTTTACGCATACGGTAATATTGTCTTGGAACATCAATGTATTTCGAGGTGAAAATATGTCGGAACTGATCTGGAACGTGACACACTGGTCTCTCATACGGGACAATCCGAGGTTTATCGCTTAAGGCAAATGACGAAATGATTCTTGTGGAAAAGAACTTGAGCTCTGTTCTAGTGCAGACAAAACGAAAAACCGTAACCTTCCTTTTCTGTTTCTAGCGCTACACGCACGGTGTCGCGCTTCTAGCCTAGCGTAACGGTTGTTCCCGTGACAACGGCACGCAGAGCTGTGCTCGCCAGCAGCGGCGAACAAGCTGCAGGGTGGGGGGCCTCGCCATTCAGCGGAGCGCGCTCGCTCTCGCGGCAGTGGCCCCCGTATTCTGCGCCCGCACACCGGTGGGACGGCGCGCCGCGGCGCGCGGGTCGCTTTCCTATTGTTAGCGCCGCCGCACTTCTGTTTGTCTACGAGTCATATCCTAGCGCACGAAAAATTACACCCACTGCTACAATGGCGCCGTGCAAAAAGCGACAATAGCGGCGGCAAACATTTCTTTCCGGCGCGGCCACCGTTGTGGCGTGCTGCTTGCGGTGCCCGATTACGGCGAATTGTGTGTCACGTACAAGAGAGCGAATGTGGCAGTGTAAGCATTCGCGCGGAGAGTGCAGAGACGGCAGTAAAATGTCCGGATAGTGTGAAAATGCAGTAATTCTAGTGACACGGGTACGGTAACTCATTTTTAAAGGATTAAACTGCGGATTTTATCTCTCTTACGTTACCTGTGGAAAATATCATTTGATTTACTTTCGTACTATTCTGGATGGAATAACAGACTCAGTTTTCCGTGCCATAGACCAACATTTCGTTACATTACATTGTATTCCGTGAACATGAATCCATTGCCCAAGAGGAGATTTTGCTGGGGGGGGGGGGTCTGTTTCTTTTTTTTTATTTTATTTTATTTTTTATTTGGTTCTGATTTTCGGTTTGGACAATGGAAAATTTCTTAACAGTTCAGCAAAACACAACCTAACAACGGCCAGTTTGCTTTACACGGTGGTTCTCCAGTGTCTAATGGTTTTATTTGCCACCCACACAACAAGGGCCTACAACACACTCGAATAGGTAACCTGAAAATAGTCTGAAAGCTTTACCTGCATTCCTCAGTCTACTTGTAGACATGTCTCCACCATCTGCTGAAAAATGCTGCCTCCAGTATGGTAACTGATAGAAAGATATGCTTTTCGAGAAGCAGGTAAAACAGAATCTGGAGCAGGTCCTATCACGTTCCCCAGTTGAATGTCTGACAGTGTTCCAAAGTTCAACTCTACAAATTGAAATAACTGCGGGCCGGTCAGAAGTAAATTTGCTGGTCCTGGAAATCGAAAGTTCCCCCGCTACACTTGCAGCATGGAATCTGAGATATGTTAATCTGCAAATCATTCTTTGTCTACTTATAAAAATATTACTTGCAACACTCAATGTCGTAAACACCTATTAGATACTCACATTTTCGTTTCCACGAAAACACAGTTAAAAGAAAAGTTGAGGCATGCGGTTATGATTTTTATAACGACAGCTACGTACTGACTAGCACGAACTGAGTACACAGACTAATGTTGTAATGTGAGTTCTTAAGGGACCAAACTGCAGAGGTCGTAGGTCCCTAGACTTACACACTACTTAAACTAACCTATGCTAAGAACAACACACACACCCATGCCCGATAGAGGACTCGAACCTCCGGTGGAAGGAGGCGCGCAGTCAGTGACAAGACGCCTCTAACCGCGCGGCCACTCCGCACACCAGTACACAGACTGCTCAGCATAGACTAGCCACACAGACTGCTTGACATAGACTACAAACACCGCCGGAACGATGTGAATATCGCTCGTGGGCGCGTAAGTCAGTCGAAACCCTTATTTTCTCGGAGCAAGCCCTCCACTAGAGGCCAAGAAAGGCTTCTTGCATCGTACAAAAGTCCAAATACCTCTCCCAATTGTGATTCCAACTGAATGCCAATTTATTCCATTGTAGAGGAAGGTTTTCTTGATAAGATGAAATTAATTATAATCCCCTACTTACGTAATGATGAAAGTTGTCGTTCTTCAAACATAACTCTTGCAGATTTTCACATCTGAAACTGGTGCCTGAAAACTTTCTATAATTTGAACTATAAGGGGCGACCAAAAAACTTCCGTTTGAGATCATTGCTGCAGCGTATATGCAACGTAGCGCTGCTCCGATGCGCGTGTGTAAGTACCGACGTGTAGGAAATGGATTAGTGTGGCATTCGTGTCTTTCCGACGTGCGTGCTATAAATGCGGAAACGTGAACTATGACGACGTTGTTACCAAATGTGTCCAAACAGAACTTCGTTTTTTTTTTTTTCTGCCGAAGGACAAACACCCGTAGACATTGATCGGGAACGAAGAATGTGTATGGGGCAGCATATCTGTCGAAATCCACCGTTGTGTACAAAATGCGACAACGGCTGCTGCTGCTTGATCACACAGCACGTCTCCATATCGCAAATGTAATGGAGAAATTACGCCAACTCAAGTGGCAGACGCTCGGGCACCCATCCTATAGTACTGATCTCATTCTATGCAGTTATCACACCTTCGGTTCCTTAAAAGTGTCTTGAAGAGTCGACGATTGCTGTCAGTTGAGGAGTTGCAACCGGCCGTTGCGAACTTGTTCAGGCAGGAGGACACGGTGTTTAAACAAACGGGTATCTTCTACCTAGTGCATCGGTAAGCTGGTTGACGTAATGTTCCGGCGATTTTGCGTGATTGTCATACCAATTCTAGAACGGATACTTTTTGATCACTCCTGATATTATAATAACAAACATGAAAATTGGCGTTGAAATCTGGAATCTCTATGTTATGCAAAATGGTTGTTCATTTGTTTTTTTTACTGGTTTTATATTTTTTCTGTTACCAGCTACCAGACGAATCGATTCCTTCCTCCTTCGTCCGTCTACGTCCGTCCCATTGCAAGATGATATAGTAAGATATGCGGCACTCATACAACATTATCTTAAAATTATTAAGTTAAGATAGGTAACATTTTCTGTGAAACTTCATGACAAATTTTCAAGCAAATCCTTGTACTTGCACAAACAGTGCAAGCAGAATGTCAGCTCGTATGTATTTTTAGATCTGGGAAATTATTTCATGATAAACTTACACAGCAAATATGGTTTATCAGCCCTATTGATGCGTTCGGTCTATTTTGACATTAATGCTTAACAGAAAGCAGTGAATCTAGCTGTGACAATTTAGTTACAAGTGTATTTATGACATGATGAAGTACTCTACGACAACAAGTACAGACATTTATATACATAAGGAATAAAATGATTTGACTTGCACGCAGGAGAAGTTACTTTCTCATAAAGTACTATATTATTATCAGGGGCGCTTAATAAACCAGCAACGGAATTGCAGCGGACTGACTCATCTTCCTAGCGATGGGTCTCTTCTTTCTACGCTACTGAGAGACTTGAGTAGGTAACTGGCATTCTCTTCTCCTATTATCTGAGAAAAAATTATGGAAAACTTAAGACAAAATTTTTACCTGCTAATGATGCTGTTCACTGCGACACCAGTCCTCTGATTATCATATTGCGACCCAACACGACTTCTTCTCTTCATCTTAGAATAGCACTTGCACCGAACATCAATTATTTTCTGGCAGTATTTCAATCTCTGTCTTCCTTTCAATTTTTTTCGCCATTGTAACTCTCTTTAGTATCACACAAATTGTTGCTTGAGGTCTCAACACATGTCGTATCATCCTGTTTTCTCTTTTTGTCGGTGTTCTCCATATCCTCCTTCACCAACGATTCTCATTCCTTACCATATCATCCCACCTAATTTTCAACATTCTTCTACGACACCTTATCCAAAACGCTTCAATTTTCTTCTGTTCCGGTTTTCCCATAGTCCATGATTCTTTACCGTACAGTGCTGTGCCCCGAACGTAAATTCTCAGCTATCTATCCCTCAAATTAAGGAGAATGTTCGATATCAGTCTACATATACTTCATCTCGATTATTACGGTACAATGCACAGTTAAGTTCCTTGCGGATGGTTCATAGAACCGCGTTCAGATTATTTCTCTACCGTTCCACTTTCAAACAGAGCGCATGAAAAACTAAAAAAAAATTGGCTCTAAGCACTATGGGACTTAACATCTGAGGTCATCAGTCCCCTAGACTTAGAACTACTTAAACCTAACCAACCTAAGGACACCACACACATCCATGCCCGAGGCAGGATTCGAACCTGCGACCGTAGCAGCAACACGGTTCCGGACTGAAGCCCCTAGAACCGCTCGGCCACAGCGGCCGGCAAAACTAACACACAAATCTTTCCGTGCGAACTCTAATTTCTCTTACTTTATTACGATAATCATTTCTCCATTTTTAAGTGCGCTTCAGGAAAATATTTTCACATTCGGAAGAGAAAGCTGGTGATTTAAATTTCGTGTGTATCATATCCGTGGCACTTTCTCCTCTACTTCGTGATAATACAAAACGAGCTGCCCTTCTTTGAACTTTTTTTGATGTCTTCCGTCAGTCCTACATGGTAAGGATTTCATTCCGCGTAGCAACGAAGGACAAACGCAATGGAATCAGTCTCTTTAGTAGATCTGTTGTGTCCTCCAAGTGTTCTGCCAATAATACGTAGTTTCTTCTTCGCCTTCCCCTGAACATTATCTATGCCATAGTTCCAATTTAAATTAATCATGATTAGCAATTGTAATCCTACTTATTTATTTGAATTGACAGCCTTTAGATTTCTGTGGTTTATCTCATAACCAAAGCTTAACAGATTGAAAAAGAAATGAAATGATCGTATGCCATTGTTGACCAGGAGGACCCAGTCGGATTCGGCCGCCTAGTGCAGGTCTTATTTCAGTCGGCGCCACATTGGTCGACTTGCGATCGATGGTGAGGATGAAATGATGATGAGGTCAACACAAAACCCAGTCCCCGAATGGAGAAAATCTCCGACCCGGCCGGGAGTCGAACCAAGGCCCAATGTATGGGAGGGAAGCACGTTACCACCCAGCTAATCAGACGGACTTTAACGGATTTATTTTATTATTCGTGTGGATGACCTCACACTTTTCATTATTTAGAGTCAATTTCCACTTTCCGCGTCATACAGGTATCTCCTCTGAATCATTTTGCAAATGGTTTTTCTCTTCTGATTACTTTACTAGACTGTAAATAACAGCATCATCGACAAACCTCCTAAGAGGGCTGCTCAGGATGTCTCCTGAATCGTTTATATAGATTAGGAACAGCAGAGGGCCTGAAACACTCTTTTAGTCGTTGACTTGCCGTCAGTTACTACGTAGTGTGATCTTTGTGACAGGAAATCACGAATCCAGTCGCACAAATGGGAAAAGTCAGTTGCGAGTACCGGTGTCAAAAGCGTCCTGGAAACCTAGAAATATGGATTCTAGTTTAGATCCTCTGTCGATAGCACTCAGTAATTAATGTGGATAAAGAACTTTTGTGTTTCATAAGAACAATATTTTCTGAGTCGTTTTCTTCAAGATAATTCATGATGATCGAAAACAGCATATGTTCCAAAATCCTACTGCAAATCGATATCAGTGATTCGAGTATGTAGTTCAGCGGATTACTTCTATCTCCTTTCTTCAGTATTGGTGCGCCCTGTGCAGCTTTCCAGTCTTTAGGTCGGATCATTCTTCAAGCGAGCGGTTTTTTAATTACTGCCAAGTATGGAGCTATTATATGGACACAATCTGAAAGGAAGCTAATTGATATACAATTATTATTGTAATCTGTTTCGCTACATCGAGGGTATCTACTTCCAAGTTGCTCATGTTGTCAGCTGTTCTTGATTCGAATTATGGAATATTTACTTCGTCTTCTTCGGTGAAGGAATTTCAGAAGTTCGTGTTTAGTAACTTCGCTGTAATGGCGTTGTCATTTGCTAATATGCCGTGGCTATCATGCAGTGAAAGTGTAGCTTGTGTCTTGTCGCTGTTGTACTTTACATCCGACCAGAATATCTTTTGATTTTCTGCCAGATTTAGAGACAGAGTTTCGTTGTGTAAGCTATTAAAAACATCTTGAATTGAAATCCTCGATCAGTACTAACGATGATGCTAGAGATTATGAGCTCTGTATTTGTCTGACAAGCAAGACTGGCAGTCTTCATCACTTCACATAGTTGCGCGAAACCAGAGAGAATCTCTTCCGATCCAGAGTGGCACACGTCATTTGTACCAATATAAGCTACCATCTGCAGTTGGTAGAATCCTGTTCTCTTCACTGCATCCGGAAGTACCCGTTTCATATCTTCTCATCTGGGACGAACCCACTTCCCAGTCTGTACACAGGAGACTTCTTTACCTCCTTAGCTGCCGTATCCCTAAGAGGTTCCACAAGGTGTCTAACGTTGGAGATACCTCACAGCTGCCATTAATTCCACGCTCTCTGAATGCCTGTATCTTGGATGCTTCCTTTGAAGCAGGACAAACAACTGCCTCGGTTTCAGCACCTTTATCACGCCCATACTGGCCCTGAACCCTGTTTGTCAGACGAACAGGGAGACCTTTCGATTGGCCCCTCGAAAAGTCTTTCGCTACTAGCCACACTTTGAAACGACCTCCCACTCGACCACCGTTCTCGTCAATGCGGGCAGTAACTAGCGTGGTCACAGTAGCGAAAGTATCAGAGGACACATGGGAAGTGCTGGAGATCGCTTCGGTCCTACGTCCGGTCCCCGACAGTGATCCCCACTGGTGGCCGCCTAAAGATGAGGGAACAAAGCCAGCCTGCATGTAGCTGTGTGCGAAGGATCACCAATTCACCTCACATCCAGACTCAGCAATCGGTGACCCTACCCATACGAAAGACGGCATAATTCTAACCGTTATTAAAACACGGGGCTGTTTGTAGTAAACACAAAAACAAGCAATAAATTTAAAAATTTAATGTACAAAGCACACAGGTAAATCAAAATAAGTCGCTTCTCGTTAATAGTTCATAAAACAATATACGATCAAACGCTGTGTTGTCCGTTGCTGCTGTAGGAACGTAAGTGTCTGCCTAAATAAACTGTCTTAAACCGCTACAGTAGACTTCTTTTGACCAGCAATGCCCTCTTTGCCTCAGTTCGCCTGCTTTTTATGTCCTCTTTGCTTCGACCCTCATATGTCATTTTGCTTCCAGCGTAGAATAATTCCTTCACTTCATCTACTTCGTGGTCACCAATGCTGATGCTAAGTTTATCGCTAATCTTATCATTGCTACTCTTCATTACTTTTGTCTTCCTTCTATTTATCGTCAGTCCTGTTAGACTGTTAATTCCATGCAAGAAATCCTGTAGGTCTTCTTCACTTTCACAGAGGATTTTTATCACCGAATCTTATCATTGATATTCTTTCCCACTGAACTTTTAATCCCAATCCTGAACCTCTCTTTTTATTTCCCTTGTTAACTCTGCTATGTGTAGATTGAACAGAAGGGGTGAAATACTGCTTCCGTACGTTACCCAGTTTTTAATCCTAGCACTTCGTTAATAGCTCTTGGTTTCTGTGCATGTTGTATATTGCGCATCCATCCCTATAATTTTGTCTTACGCCATTTTACATTCTCGAGCGCTTTTTTTAGGTCGACAGATCCTATGAATGTGCCTTAAGTTTTCTTAACTCTTGGGTCCTTACCGAGTGCGTCAGATCTGTGTCTCCGATGTCTTTACCTTTCCAGAGGCCAAACTGATCGTCATATAACAGATCCTCAATTTTCTTTTCCATTCTTCTGTATATTATTCTTGTTAGTACTGTGTTGCATGAGCTATTAGTCTTTGCACTTATCTGCTGTTACTACCTTGGGAATCGTGTGGATAATATTTATACGAAGTTTGGTGATAAGTCTCCAGTATCATTGATTCTACACACCAACTTCAGTAATCGTTTGGTTGCCACTTCCACAGTGATTTCAGAAATTTCGAATGAGTGTTATATATGCCTTCCGCCTTGTTTGATCACATACTTTCCAAAGATCTGTAAAACTCCTATTCTAATACTGAATCACTCATATCTTCGATATCGGTTCCTATTTTTTCTTCTATCACGTCATCGCAGTTCCTTGTCCTAATAGCGGCCTTCATTGTGTTCTTTACTTCTGTCAGATCTATCCTCTGGATTTAACAATGGAATTACTGTTTCCCTCTTAATGTTAACGCCTTTGATTTTAATGTTGAAGTTTATTTTGACTTTTCTGTATGGTGAATCTGTCCTTTCGACGACCATTTATTTTTCCATTTCTTAACGTTTTTCCTGCATCCATTGCGCTTTACTTCCCTCCACTTCCTATTTATTTCATTCCTAAGTGATATATACTGCTGTGTTTCTACCTGCCACTACGCATTTCTGTACTTCCCTCTTTCGTCGCTCAGTTATAGTATTATTTCTGTTACCGAAAGTTTCTTCGTAGTTACCTCCCTTGTACCTATACTTGCCCGTCTAGTTTCTGTGATTACCCTTTCTACATATTTCCATTTCTCTTCAACTGCACTGCCTACTGTCGTATTCGTTATTAGAACATCTATAGCCTTAGGGAACTCAAACGCACCTCATCGTTCCTAATTAATTTAGCGTCCCACGTCTTTCCATATAGATTCTTCCTGATGGTTCCCCTAGACCTCAGTCTGCTCTTCATCATTAGAAATTGTGATCCGAATCTATATCTGCTCCTGGGTACGGTTTATAATCCACTATCTGAATTCGGAATGTTTGTCTCATCATGATGTAATCGAGCTGGAATCTTCTCGTCTCGTGACTATAGGCCGTTTCCAAGTATACCTCATTCTCTTCTGACTTTTGAACTTCGATCCTCCTCATGTGATTTTTGAAGAGTGATCATAAGTCCAAAAACAGTAAGTCCTCGATTACATATTTTTTAATAAGTCAGGAAAAATGAACAATATGTATCCATCGAGGCAAAAGTTGGCGATTGCCACGGAAAAAAACTTGTTCGGGTATGATATTATGGGATTCGTTAGTAACAGGCTTCAGGCCTTGAAAATTCCTCCTGAAAATTTTTGCAGCACGGAAATATACATTTTCCTACATGATAGACATGATCATACTTCTCGCGTGTAGGTAGATCCTCTTAAGTGCGGTCATGTAATACACATTGCCCTTACACCTGTGCGTGTTATTAGCAGACACTACGAGAAAGGCGGTGCATTGTTGCATTAATTTAGGTATTCCGAGATCATTACATTTGGAAATCATGATTAAAAGTCGGAGCACAGATTAGTCCCTGGTGAAGAACCTCAGTAATCAGTCAGCTCGGCGTTGATGATTCAAAAGGTCCCAGTGGCATATTACCTGCGTGTACAATTGGCAAACCTGGCAATAGACATTTAATTGAACCGTAAATTATATTTTCTGTTTGCTTTCTGCTGTTGGAGTTTTGCTCCGAGGCCAATAAATAGCCGCGTGGGTGGGCGAGGTACACTCAAGTGTGGGGAAGGGCGACCTGCTAACAGAGCAATAAGGCAGCGCCGCCACCTTAGGCTGACGTCGAGAGAGACTGGATCCAATTAAAGCGTCGTGAAGAGGCACGGGCAGGCGAGCAGAGGAAACTAACGTCCTCACGTAAAGGAGGCAGCCTCCGGAAAAAGAACAGGTCGCGAGCCAAATGTAGCCTCTAAATAAGGGTACCTACTGTGAAGCTCAGAATACCGAGCACAAAAAACATTTTTTCAACATGACATCTTTATCTTGATTTTCGTCTTTTATGCCACATTGATCCAAAGTGGATTTTTTTTTCTTTTTTTTTTTTTGCGGAAACCGAAATAGAAGGTCTTTATAGATTTCGTTGAGCTGGACTCGAAAATCACGGTTGAAATTGTCGCCTAGCCCAGGGTTATAAGTAAAGAGGGACGTTTCACATATATTGCTACTGTAACCAATATGGTATATACACTACTGGCCATTAAAATTGCTACACCAAGAATAAATGCAGATGATAAACAGGCATTCATTGGACAAAATATATTATACTAGAACTGACATGTGATTACATTTTCACGCAATTTGGGTTCATACATCCTGAGAAATCAGTACCCGGAACAACCACCTCTGGCCGTAATAACGGCCTTGATACGTATGGGCATTGAGTCAAACAGAGCTTGGATGGCGTTTACAGGTACAGGTGCCCATGCACCTTCAACACGATACCACAGTTCATCAAGGTCCCGAGTTCGAGTCTCGGTCGGGCACGCAGTTTTAATCTGCCAGGAAGTTTCAAGTTTCATCAAGAGTAGTTACTGGCGTATTGTGACGAGCCAGTGGCATGGCCACCATTGACCAGACGTTTTCAGTTGGTGAGAGATCTGGAGCACGTGCTGGCCAGGGCAGCAGTCGAACATTTTCTGTATCCAGAAAGGCCCATACAGGACCTGCAACATGCGGTCGTGCATTATCCGGCTGAAATGTAGGGTTTCTCAGGGATCGAATGAAGGGTAGAGCCACGGGTCGTAACACATCTGAAATGTAACGTCCACTGTTCAAAGTGCCGTCAGTGCGAACAAGAGGTGACCGAGACGTGTAACCAATGGCACCCCATACCATCACGCCGGGTGATACGCCAGTATGGCGATGACGAATACACGCTTCCAATGTGCGTTCTCCGCGATGTCGCCAAACGATGCTGTAAACAGAACCTGGATTCATCCGAAAAAATGACGTTTTGCCATTCGTGCACCGAGGTTCGTCGTTGAGTACACCATCGCAGGCGCTCCTGTCTGTGATGCAGCGTCAAGGGTAACCGCAGCCATGGTCTCCGAGCTGATAGTCCATGCTACTGCAAACGTCGTCGAACTGTTCGTGCAGATGGTTGTTGTCTTGCAAATGTCCCCATCTGTTGACGCAGAGATCGAGACGTGGCTGGACGATCCGTTACAGCCATGCGGATAAGATGCCTGTCATCTCGACTGCTAGTGATACGAGGCCGTTGGGATCTAGCACGGCGTTCGGTATTACCCTCCTGAACCCACCGATTCCATATTCCGATAACAGTCATTGGATCTCAACCAACGCGAGCAGCAATGTCGCGATACGATAAACTGCAGCCGCGATAGGCTACAATCCGACCTTTATCAAAGTCGGAAAAGCGATGGTACGCATTTCTCCTTCTTACACGAGGCATCACAACGTTTCACGAGGCAACGCCAGTCAATTGCTGTTTGTGTATGATAAATCGGCTGGAAACTTTCCTCATGTCAGCACGTTGTATGTGTCGCCACCGGCGCCAACCTTGTGTGAATGCTCTGAAAAGCTAATCGTTTGAATATCACAGCATCTTCTTTCTGTCGGTTAAATTTCGCGTCTGTAGCACGTCATCTTCATGGTGTAGCAGTTTTAATGGCCAGTAGTGTAGATTAACTGAACTTACCTAGTTTATTTGCGCCGTTTCACTGCATTCCTCTTTTGGGTGGTGTATGGAGAACTTCTCTGTTGCATCCATCAGGAATCGGCCTGTGTAGCAGTAATCTACCGTCCTGTGTACCTCTGGCCCATGTAGGAAATGTACTCGTGGGAACTCTCGCCAAGCTCATCACTGAACGCACCACCGTTCTCCGGGAACGCATGGAGGTGGGAGCGAAGGATGTGCATCTTTAGGGTCATGCTGCAGTCAATGACCTTATAACCACGATAAAAACTTTGTAAACCCAAGATAGCATAAAAATTTTCTTTATTTGTATATAACCTGTTTCGGAAGACTTTCTTAGCAGCTTCAGGTCTGCATAAGTTTTTATTATAAAATGTGTTCCTTTTGAGCTGAACCTCACGACAAGTTGTCATGCAGATAAAATGTAGCACATTATATAAAATTTTGTCATAAATAAACCATTTAAAATCAAAAGGCGTCTTGTGCACATGGCCATGTCCATCTATGGATCGCCCAACAGATAATTGTTACGTCATAAAAAACACAGTACACAATAATGTGCGCAGTAGCACATGCGTTTATCATTGTAGGTATACCTTAGAGGGCGTATAAGCATGAATGAATTAGTCCACAAGGTCCCTGTAATATACGGCTCTCCCGTTTCCCAAGAATCGTGTTGTCACGTTACGAAAACAATGCAACACATGCAGCTGTTGAGGGGTTAGAATGCACACAAAGTGTGTGTCCACCTACAGTTGGCGTGTCTGTGGACCAATGAATATCCCCTTTCTGATTTTCACTTGCTGAATCGTGAGAACTTCTTACACAAGTTCAAATGGTTCAAATGGCCCTGAGCACTATGGGACTTAACATCTGAGGTCATCAGTCCCCTAGAACTTAGAACTACTTAAGCCTAACTAACCTAAGGACATCACACACATCAATGCCCGAGGCAGGATTCGAACCTGCGACCGTAGCAGTTGCGCGGTTCCGGACTGAAGCGCCTAGAACCGCTCGTCCACAGCGGCCGGCTCTTACACAAGTACTGAAATGCTGCTTCATTCGTTACACTGCCTTAACAAATGCTGTCAAGAGTCCCAACTTAATGTACAATGACTGCAGAACAATTTTGTTCGGATTCACTAGAGGTTGTTCACCAATACTTTTTGACCCCGGCGCAAGAACTGTTCGTGAAGGTCATTCCTTGTGTGTATAGGTTTTTCTCTTGTACGACTGTCTGTCTCACGAGGTAGATGCAGTACTTAGTATAACTCTTTTGCAAACCCAACAGTACCGCAGTGAGTTTGAAATCACACACCATTCATTCATGCTTACTGTAATTAACACAATTTGCATTGGCTTTCAACATGGTATACCTTCTTTTAGCTAAGGCGGCATATGCGATAGGTGTGGATGGTCTTTTATTACTGCCTTCAGGGTTATTTTTGAGAAGGCTGTAAAGAGTCTCCACTCGTCTTGTTTGTAGGTAATGTTCAGGTCTCCCAACAAGTCGTCAATGTCACTGCAGAATTTAATGCCGCCGTCAGTACTGAAAAGACAATCAAGTCGTTTTTGTGAGAGATTCTACTACTGCAGTCGTGAGAGCAAGAGTTCGGCTTTACGCTTTGGAAGATCGAACTCCCTAATCAGATCACTGAGTCCACACTGTGTAATTTTGTGTGCTTCTCCAGAAGACGACGATGGTGTAAATGTAAGGTCAGTGTCAATGGTTGTACGCGTCTGTTAGCACCATCGCTATCATTGCTTGATGGTGGCACATGTGCGGGAACAGAAACTGGCAGTCCTTCGACCACAGGGCTGATAATAGATGGGAAGTCAGAGTGTTGCCGGCCGAAGTGGCCGTGCGGTTAAAGGCGCTGCAGTCCGGAACCGCAAGACCGCTACGGTCGCAGGTTCGAATCCTGCCTCGGGCATGGGTGTTTGTGATGTCCTTAGGTTAGTTAGGTTTAACTAGTTCTAAGTTCTAGGGGACTAATGACCTCAGAAGTTGAGTCCCATAGTGCTCAGAGCCATTTGAACCAAATCAGAGTGTTGACCAGCCTCTTCCTTTTGGTATTGACTCCTTTTCTCAAGGGAGGCACCACACAAAACTAGCAATTTGATGGATGATTTGCGTGTTCACGCCAAATAGCAGGCACACCAAACTTCGTGGAGATGTTTTTTTTTTTTTTTTTTTTTTTTCATGCATCCAAGCATTCATTGTGGATGAACATGCGTTGCAACACACATGTGGAGCCTACGATTTATCTTGGTCTCCAACTCGAAACCTGAAATAGAAGGCCATGCTTGTTTCACTGCTTTATTAAAAAAAAATGGTTCAAATGGCTCTGCGCACTATGGGACTTAACATCTGTGGTCATCAGTCCCCTAGAACTTAGAACTACTTAAACCTAACTAACCTAAGGACATCACACACACATCCATGCCCGAGGCAGGATTCGAACCTGCGACCGTAGCGGTCACGCGATTCCAGACTGAAGCGTCTAGAACCGCACGGCCACACCGGCCGGCTCACTGATTTATTCAGTGGTTGCCTTCTTGAAAGTCTCAAAGCTTAGCAGGTATTTTATTATAGGTGTGTTGCATTTCTGTGAAAGCGTACACATACGCAACAACACAATTTTTCAGTTTCAACTCTTCACCTCAGATACAGTCACCACGACACTGGTTCCAGTAACAATAGAACTAATGCAGCGCAAGAAACCACAGCCGTAACAAATAACGATTAAAATCTAGTCTGCATTCGAAAATGCTCACTTGTAGGATAGTGCTGGTGTGAAACAGAGGTGCCAAAGTGTACTGGAAGTG
This sequence comes from Schistocerca cancellata, assembly GCF_023864275.1. Classification (NCBI taxonomy): domain Eukaryota; kingdom Metazoa; phylum Arthropoda; class Insecta; order Orthoptera; family Acrididae; genus Schistocerca; species Schistocerca cancellata. Next base: position 761,808,199 of record NC_064627.1, read on the forward strand.
TCCACCTCAGTCACTTACGGCAGAGGAATCCCTGTCACAGGGTCTTTGCATGTAGCTCTTATAAGGCCCATATGTTTGACTGTAGAACGTAAACAACTTACTTACTTGTAACACTGAGCTAGGAGACAACTTTAACCTTGATATTCGTGTTCAGTGCGTGTAAATGTATGAAGAACGTCTACTTTATTTTCTTTAAATAATAAAAATTGAAAATTTGTTTAGCAGTGTTATTGTAAAATTGACCTGCAAAGCATAGTGGATCAACAAAAGCGGCAGCTAGATGTGAGGAGAAGATGCCAGTGGTGGGTGATCAGCATTGTGCTTTGTGGACTGTTTTGTTTCTTTTGGGTGGATTGAACTACCGATATCGAAAGTCGTCGTTGACTCATGTGGTAGTGATGTTATGGGACTTGAAGAGATAGAAAAGAAAACTGACATTTTTTATTTTGATCGTAAAATTTTCTGGGTTGTTGGTATTACCCCGGAAACTTCTTCACTGCTTGATGTTTTGATCCTTCTGCTGAGACTTTATTCAAGACTTCACTGATATCCACGAATTGCTGAAGAGGAATATGATGTATACCAACAACTGTTCAGTCTTCACAAGCATGACAATATCCACAAAAGCCTTCTGACGTACATTTATATTTACTTTCTTTCTATTTCACATAAATATAGTGTTGCACTACGAACACCTTGACCGAATGCTACCAAAGCTGTAATCCAGTATTTCTGCTATGTCCCTGCTAAAGCCTACCAATACAGTTAACAGACAGACACCTGTTGTAGTTAGTTGCCATGCTCCACTTGTCCTCTGGAACCAGCTGGTAATCCTTACTGGCCAGCACATGGACCATTACGACCAAAAAATGTGAACTTGTTGTCTTCTGCAGCCGCCACGAGAGGCACCAACCTCTCTGCCAGCAGCATGTGTATCAACAACTGTGGCACTGCAATCATGGCAACAGGTTTCATCCAGTTCACGTGCTCCACTTGCTTATCCTTCTGCCTGCCTGTTTAAGAAGTCACTTAATGACTAGCAGACAGCATTTTCCCTGTGCATGTTCTTGGCTTTTCACCAGCCACAGCCAGTGGCACATCGATCAGACCTCATGCTCAACATCCAAGCATTTGCTCAGTCCATGCTCCTTGCTTTATGCTGGCCACACGCAACATCCCATCTGTTGGTACTTGTGCTCAACTTCTGAGCATTCGCTCGATGCACACTTTGGGCTTTATAGCAGCCATACTCAGCGGCTCATCTGCCAGGGATCGCCTTCGATCCATGAGCTATGCACATGTAATCAGAGCTACTTGGAGCCGCAGCGATCTTTGTCCTTCCTACCCTGAGACTTGGCCTCCCAATGCTCGGACAATCCAGAATTTGGCAAATCAGCTTGTTACTGTCGCTGTGTTCAGAGATTGTCGTCTCACCTTGTGGTCCACACTATTTGTGTTCTTATTAATGAATGATATAGTACAGAGAAGAGGGAATTTACATTACTAATAAACAGTATTGCTTGTTGTCTGTGCGGGGTTAAGTTGTTCTTCATCAAGCCCCATGTTCGACTCATCAGTGTCCATATGTGTCAGATATGTTGATTAAACTTTCATCCTTAATTGAGCTTATTCTCAGTGCTTTCAGTACCGAAGAAAGCCATTCCTGCAGAGAGAATGGTATGAGTATTTGATAATTATTGGTTGTGCCTAACTTTACTGGGAGATAGCAAAGAAAGGGCTCAACACAGAAAGCCTAGAGGACATGAGAGTGCAGCTTCTCACTATCTTTTAGAGATAAAGAATGGTGAAATCACTGACATGAGGGTCACTGGAGCTCAGATAGCATAGACAGCAGACAGTAGTACAACAACTCCAAATGAGTGGTGACAAGATGGATTCAGGGTGACAATGTGGCAAGGGCAATAGGCACAGCTTCTTGCAGAAGGACTACATCATGAGAAGAAAGTAATATTGTTCCACTGGCTCTACGCAATAGACCAATGACAAGAGCTGGGTGCCAGTCACAGAATTACAGTCAGAGTGTTCAGAACACATTTATGGAATACAATTGTATTTGTTTTGTGATTACAGCCTTGCTGAATTTGTTGAATGACATCCTGCTCGCCACTGTACTATCTGTCATATATATATATATATATATATATATATATATATATATATATATATAGCAGAGTGTATATGTGTCTGTTTGTGATCTCCTCCCCAACAAATGGATCGATTTCTGCCAAATGTCGCAAAAAAACAGTGGGCCTCAGCAGTATCAGCAGTGTAATGATTATGACCTCTTACATCCAATAGGAGTAAAACGTCAGCCCCTGAGAATATGCTGCCCTGAACAACAGGCATGTTGTATGGGAACAATACTGGTCTGCCAAATCAACCTGCTTGTGAGGGCAGCCTACATGTGAGAGAAAGAATTGGTTTTCTGGGCCCTAACATATAGAGTGCCCTTCATGATAAGCATGGTATATTTGAGCAGTATAAGCCTGTCTTATCGACCTGCTTTGCATGGCAGACTTTACGTCAGAGGCAAATAAATGATTTTCAAGCTCCTGGTGTGTAGACTGCCGTGCATGGCAGTCATGTTGTGGCAGTAGTACTGGCCTGCTTAGGGAACTGTATTGTAAGGGCTACACATGCTGATGAGTGTGGTTGAAGGCAGATTAGATGAGTGGAGAGGGAGTTAGAGAGAGAGAGAGAGAGAGAGAGAGAGAGAGAGAGAGAGAGAGAGAGAGAGAGGAGGAGGAGGAGGAGGAAGGGAAAATGCATGAGGCAGGTTGGTATATAGGGGTAAGGGGCAATTGGAAATGAAGAGGGGGAGGCGGAGGTGGAAAGAGAAAGGGGCAGGGGGGAGGAAGATACAGTCTGAGAGAGAGGCCGAAGGAAATTTACAAAGAGGGGGACGAGGAGATGAAGAGAGGAGTGAGGACGAGAAGACGACTGATAGATGTGGAACGATGAGATGGAAACATAGAGGGAGGAAGAGGCTGACACAGAGAGGGAAGGAAGAGTTGTATTCCATATCTGTGTCACATTCATACACAATTGAAGCCATGTAAAAAGGGCCAGTTTATTATAATTTTCACAACGGCAATTTGCAACCTTTAGTCATTGTCAGTTGCCAAAGGTATTGAAAACAAAGGAATTGTCGACATTATTAAAACATGTGAAACCCATATAGGCCCATATCCTTTTTAAATATTTTATTTAATATTGACAACTGCTACGTTTTTAGCACCTTAATCACTTGAAAAGGAATCAAGGTGAAAACTGCAACTTTGGAAATTATAATAGCACAGTCGATGATGAACATTTTGCTCTATTTAAAATAGATCTGGAAGCTGGGTTCAGATGTCGAATTGTCATGCGTGGTTTACTACTAACACTATGCCACAGACTGGGACATTAAGTGGGATTATGTGGTGTTCAGCAATGAGTCTTGCATCCTTTTATGGTGGTCAGATATACACCAGCAGGTCCGTAGGCAACCTCGTGAAATGTCGCAGGAAGCATGCCTCTTCAACTCCTGGAACTAGACGCTTTTGGACTAATTTCTTAACTGTTGAAGGGACGTTGATTGTTCGCCAGTATGTGACATGAATGGTAGACCCTGCTGTCACTAGGACACAGAATGGCCTGTTCCAGCGAGATAACGCAATCTGCAGATCACAGCGCAGTCGCCTGATTTGTCACCTACAGAACATGTCTTATATGCGATGAGCAAACGTATGCTTTCATACCAGCCTCCAAACAGTGATCTTCATTAGCTGACGCAGCCAGTGATTTAGGCATGTAAATCCCACAATGTGACGTTCAGAGGCTGTTTGCTTTTATGAAACAATGGATGCATTAGTGTATTTTGTACTCATAGTGATTGCATCTCACGGTGATGACGATGAAAGACATCAGTTCCGAATGGAATGAAAATTTAATCATTTAATATCTGTTGCATAATGAACATTTTCACAAAGATTGGTAAATATTGGACTGCTGCTTCATGGGGTAACACTTTCCATATCCGTCTCTGCATATTATTATTTGGAACGTAGCCCCATGTCTAGGTTACGTTGGAAGGTAACAGTCTGCTTGTGTGTTGGCGAAGCCAACGAATGTGACCACAAAATCTAGAGTGTTGAGACATATTCATCTACAAACTAGTCCGAGGTCAAAGTTATTTTCAAAGGTGATGATTCAATTGAGAGTTGGCGAAGTCAGTGAATAAGATAACTATAATTCTTGTTGTGGTGCATATTGTACGAGGGCTATTTTTTTTCCAAGGTATGATTGGTCGCGAGATAAAAACCGCAGTGAAAATCCTTTGTAGCATTGCGCAGATGTGTTGCGCAGTGTCTTTAGTATGCCCATCGATCACCGTAACATCGCACTTTCCGGTTCTGAGCGCACAGTGAGCACATTAAGATGCCGAGAGCAATAGTGTCTCCCGCCAAGTATGAAGTGCGTGCTGTCATTCGATTTCTTGATGGTGAAGTGTTTAGTCTGATTTCATGGATCCCACATAACGTAACTGTCAGGTACGACAGCGCAGTGCGGCAGTTGTGCAGGAACTTCTGAGCAATATATACAGACGTTCATGATGCAAGAGATCGGAGAAGGAAGCGAGTGTCAACCGATGGTGTGGTAAGACAGTAGATCAGGCGATTCGAAAAAATCGTATACACAGAACAATTCAGAACAAGCGAAGTGGAATGTAATCATCAGGCATTGTTCTTCTTCATGAGAGTGCTCGGCCACACACTGTATCTACAGCAAAAATGCCCCTGCAGCGTTTTCGATCGGAGTGTTTGATCACCCACCGTACAGTCCGGACTTGGCTCCTTCTGATTTTCATCTGTTTGCTCACGTGAGCCGCTGTCTATGAGGACAGCATTGACGCAGACAAGAAGTTGCATACCAGCACAAAGAATTGACGCAAATCACAGACGGCTGCTTTCTATGACGAGGGTATTGTAAAGCTGGCACACCATGTAGAGAAGCAGGTGGAAGCTGTAGTTAATGTTGTAAATATAGTAATTTCAATTTTCGTTGCTCAACACATTTCCCCAACCAATCGGACGCTGAAAAAAGAAAAATCTCTAATTTTGATGAATGGTTTATGTGCGCCATTTTGATGGTACCATCAGTCAAAGCAGGTGGATAGAATCGCTAAGTTCAATATTTACGTATTTTATAGAAACTATTCTTAATGTGGAAGGCGCTCTTGAGCGTTGTAGTGACGAATCAGTCATACATGATCAGTGTCTTCTTTCAGGAGGCAGAGACTTTACAAAAAGGTGATGTAACATGTCAAACCGGTTGATGTATCCCTAAAATAGCTGGAAAAATATTTATAAAGCACTTACAACGCCTGCAGTTTGCACAGGATGTAAGCCAGTTCTCGGGATACTGGATCCCTGTGTTTACTGTGTCTACCCTCCATCACCCCTACTTCCAGTAGGGCAGACATTATGACCACAGAAATTTGTGTATATGTAGCACCATTTAAATGACTGATTCTCAGTTGTTTAGCTGCTATGTATATATCAAGCGGCGATTATTCAGCAACAGCAAATGGTCATAATAATGATCGTGTATATACACAAGCAAACGTTTTAATCTGTCACAAATAAATAAATAAAAAAAACATACCTTGTAATAGACGGCGAATAAAAAATCACTTTTCTGTTTGGTTTTAAATTCAGTATCACTGTGTATCTTCACTGATGACCGGATATTTAGCGAGTATCAATGCGAACTTCACCACCCCCCAACTACTCCTCACACCAGTTGTGTATAACTTGTTTCAACCACAGGTTACTTGCCGTTTGATATTCGATCTTTTAGCAGTTTTCGACTGATATGAGTATATAACATTTTCTTTGTCTTTGACATACAAACAATTCATTAAACGTCTCCATCCTGCATTGTTCGCGTGCTATATTCCAGCTACCGTTGCGTTATCGAGAAGAACACGTAGAAAAACTAGCAATATTATCTACTTCGGAGTCAAGCAAGTACTTAATGAAAACCACGAATTCAGCGCGACGGATGCTGTGGGCAAAAACTAAAGTGCGTGCGAAACAGCAACCTAACAAATGAAGCAGGTAATATAGGACTGTGTAACCCCATTATTCGGGTTGCCGCAGTCGTTTATTGCTGTTTTTGCGACTCAGCCATATTAATACCTGCTGCTATCGATACGGGATGCGCAGCGCTACATTGGCGTATCTCTTTCGGAACTAGCGCCAGAGCGCACAGTGATTCGGCCTCTGATTGCAGCTCTTCACAGTTTTGAGACTCACTCTAAGTAAATAGCGATGCGACTTGTGAGGCCGAGGAGGACAGATCAGATTCCTTTTGCTGCCCGTCCAGACCTGAGCGAGATGTTTCTTAGTTATGTCGTTGCTGGTAACACGTTAAGTCTAAAAGTATCTGACAATCGATCTAGGGTGATAACACTGTGCGCAAGATATCCGCGTCAGCCTACGTGGAGGAAACTCGCAACCTTTCTAAAAGCTGTTTTTTTTCTTTCAGCTCCTCACGGCATATTTTCAAAAATAGCTCTACTCTTCTGCCTGACAGCTGTTAACAGCTCGTATGTGCGTGAAGGCGTAATTTTATTTTCACGGCATTTCAGTATCGTATGGAGGTATATTAGTTCGCTGTCATGCTAACACGTGTAGTCAACTTGTATAGACACAGTAAACATTAAATAAAAAAATTGGAAAAATCCTACAAATAAACATTTTACTGATAGAAATTGAGTTATTGTAACCCGCCTTTTTAGCAGATAGTAAGCTGTATTACTTCTTGTGAATGGCATCACTCCATATGTAGTCTTTTGTCCAATTTGCCGTTGATAGTCCACATTGTTCTTGCAGCATCTCACATCTGAAGCCATATGGAACTCACTGTTAATTTATGCTGTCGATGTTCTTGTAAGATGATGCTCCACAATTGTAATACACTATCCGATAAAACGATCTTCACAATACTATATAATGCGGAACTGACAACTCTGTCTCACGAGAGACAGTATAAAAGAGGTGGGCAGTGTTGTGTCATTGGTGAAGAAGCAGTAACAACAGAGTGGTTGGTCAGGAGAGCTCACTGACTTCGAAGGTGTACTAGTCGTCGGGTGTTACCTGCGTAACAAAGTTGTCAGAGAGGTTTAAACACTTCTAAAGCTGCTCACGTCGACTGTGATTGTGAAGTGGAAACGTAAAAGAATAACCAGAGGTATCGAACATTGCGGACAGTGATTGTAAAAAATCGCACGAAATCAGCATGAGGAACCACTCGTGACTTGAAAAGTCCTCCTAGCGGCCTAATCATCACGATGATTGTTTGCAATGGTCGAACAGCTCCACATAAGCAACTTGTCTCTGTAATCAGTGCTGAACGAGGCTTGAGGTGGTGTAAAGAGCGATACCACTGGACACGGATGACTGGAAACGAGTGATTTGGAGTGAATAATCGCACTGTACCCTGTGACATTCCAGTGGAAGGGTTTGAATTTGGCGAATGGCTGGAGAACGTTGTGTGCCTTCATGTGTATTGCCAACAGTGAACTGCAAAGGAGGTAGTGTTACATTGTGGATGTGTTTGCGTGGTTAGGGTGTGGTCCTCTTTTTTGCGGCTAAGAAAACGCTCAGTAGAGAATTTGAACACGTTCTACAGTACTGTGTACTACGTACAGTAGAGGAACGTTTCGGAGACGATATTATTTGTATCATGACAATGCACCCTGTCGGCTTCATCATTCCTCACAATCCCAGCGTGCGGGCCCCTTGGTCTGTACAAATAGTATATCCGCAAGTTTCTTCGTAGATCTGATACAGCAGTATCTATTAAGTATGGTAAGCAGTAACTCGATTTTCCTGTGACATGCACTACATTGAATGGTTCACCGTCCTGTGTTTTATTCGACTGGCTGTCACGACTTCTGACCGCTTGTCTTTTTTATCGTGGAATATGCCGGGACCAACGTGCACAAGGCATGTCTACAAGTTGTTTGGAAATCGAAAAATCAGTATATTTATGAAAAACTTATAAAAACACAGATGCAAGTCGCCTTCGTTGTCAAAGCACTTAGTGAACCGTGTGAAGAACGTTCTGATCCCTCCGTCAAAAATGTTTCCCGCCGCCGGTGTGGTGCCATGTTTAAGGACTATCTCCGTCACGTCGTCGACAGGAGACTTTTTTCCACCTGCAAACAATTTGAGAGAGATGAAAAGCTGAAAATCTGAGCGGTCCAGGTAAGGTCTGTGACCGGGATGGTTAACGATGTCCCAAACGAAGGAATCCGAAAGCTGTCTTTTTGGCGTTGGCTGTGCGGGGACATGGATTGTGGTGGAAGAAGCACACTGGATTCTTTAACATTCGTCTTCTTTTGTCCTGCATCGCACTCTGTAGTTTTTTTAGAGTTCCACAGAACCGCACACTATTGATTCTTTATCCCGGGGGCAAAAATTGTGTGAGGCGAATCCCTTTACGTTTCCAAAAGAAAGAGACTATGATTTCTGGGCCGAAACAACGAGTCTGAATTTATCGTTGATGGTGTGGAGGGATGTCAACAGTGCATACACTGATTGTAGTTGCGTCATATGACAGCACAAGGAAAAAAAATCCACCTCACAAAACTCCGTGGCCAGGAAACTGGTCCGCCCTGTCTTATTCAGTGCTGGCCACAGACAGCGTCTAGATGATTGCTAGCGGTGTGTGTGTGTGTGTGTATGTGTGTGTGTGTGTGTGTGTTTGTGTGTGGAGGGTGCACTCAAAACAAAATTATTAATCGCTTAGCAAAAAGCACAAAGATTTCAAGAAAATAAAAGAAGAACAGTCAAATGGAAATTAAAAAAAAAAACGCAGTCGTATTATGATCACAGCTGATAGGCCTTACGTAGCGGTTAATCATCTCTAGTCGAGTTGCTCCTGAAGTAGCAACACTGTCTCAAAATTTGGTTGCACTGCATTTTATGGGAAAGCTCATTGCAAGTGTGAGTTCGTGCGTCAGTTGTGAGAAGCTCGTATTGTTGAGTTGTTACAGGATGGGGCCGTTTGCATTAGAACAGCGAAATGATATTGTGGAATGTTATATAAAGGCAGGCTACATCAAGGAATGTAAAGATATATTTCAAGCGAAGTATGCTGGTAGGAAACCACTCACGACCAGCACTATTCAAGATCTATACAAGAAATGGAGGTCTGTAGGATCCGCTTAGAACATCCAGAGGAAAAGGCGATCGTCAGTGAGGACCCCTGAAACTATAGGCAGGATTCTAATGGATATTACGAAAAATTCCCGCAGCAGGTTGGTGTATCTCGCACATACTGTCATCGTGTACTAAAAGATATGAAATTAAAAGCCTATTGTATGAGTGTGGTGCAAGAGTTGAAATTTCAGGATCAGGAAAAAAAGAGTTCATTAGCGTAACTGGCCGTTAACATGAACTACTTTTTTTCATGTCAGACGAGGCGTGGTTTCTTTTGTCAGGTTACGTAAACTCCCAGAAACTTCCTGGCAGATTAAAACTGTGTGCCGGACCGAGACTCGAACTCTGGACCTCTGCCTTTCGCTGGCAAGTGTTCTACCAACTGAGCTACCCAAGCACGACTCACGACCCGTCCTCACAGCTTCTGTGAAGTTTGGAAGGTAGGAGACGAGGTACTGGCAGAATTGAAGCTGTGAGGACGGATCGTGGGTCATGCTTGGTTGGCTCAGTTGGCAGAGCACTTGCCCGCGAAAGGCAGAGGTCCCGAGTTCGAGTCTCGGACCGGCACACAGTTTTAATCTGCCAGGAAGTTTCATATCAGCGCACACTCCGCTGCTGAGTGAAAATCTCATTCTGGAAACTCCCAGAATTGCAAATACTTGTCTCAGGACAACCAACATGTGCTACATAAAGAACCTCCCCACTCAGAGAAGATAGATGTTTGGTGTGCGTTGTCCAGCATGCGCTTTATTGGCCCCATATTTTTCAGTTACATGTTAAACGGTGCTAGATATCTGAAAATCTGTGACTCTTTCTATGCAGAGGTAACAGAGGCAGAGAAGCTGTATGCAATATTCCAACAAGGTGGGACAACCGCTCACACATCAAACCAAAGTATGGCCACATCACCAATGTGTTCCCTGAAGCCAGAATTGTCAATAGAGGCCTCTGGGCCCCACGGTTCCCATAATTAACGTCGAGTGATTTTTATTTATGGAGTACTCTAGAAAGCAAATTGCACGCAGAGAATCCTCGCACGGAGCTAACTAGAAAAATTAACATCATCACACCTGCAGAATTACACCATGTTGTTGGCAATATCACTACACGAAGTCAATGATTCCTGGATGCCCGTGGATACCACTTCCAGAATCTCTCAGAAACAGGTAACTATATGTTCCTTAACGTTGCTATTATTTAGTATTTTTGAATTAGTTCATTGTTACTTGAATTTCGGATATAAGGCGTCTCAGTTTTATGTGGGACTGCCTTTATAACTAAAGCTAGTCGACCAATGATATCTCCAGTGCAGATGCACACGAGGCTCCAACTCTTACGTGAATCGGCGAATTGCTACGAATAATGAGGATAATAGGCAAGGGTTAGTATATTTATTGTTGTTGTTGTTGTTGTTGTTGTTGTTGTTGTCGTTGTCGTCTTCAGTCCTGAGACTGGTTCCATGTAGCTCTCCAAGCTACTCTACCCTGTGCAAACTTCATCTCCCAGTACTTACTGCAACCTACATCCTTCTGAATATGCTTAGTGTATTCATCTCTTGGTCTCCCTCTACGATTTTTACCCTCCACGCTGCCCTCCAATACTAAATAGGTGATCCCTTGATGCCTCAGAACATGTCCTACCAACCGGTCCCTTCTTCTTGTCGAGTTGTGCCACAAACTCCTCTTCTCCCCAATTCTATTCAGTACCTCCTGATTAGTTACGTGATCTGCCCATCTAATCTGCAGCATTTTCTGTAGCACCACATTTCGAAAACTTCTATTCTCTTCTTGTCCAAACTATTTATTGTCCATTTGTAGTGTGTAGATAAATGCGAATTTGAATGTGACTGAAGGCCTGCTAGGGTAGTCCGTACAATTGCGACGACCACTGTGTCTGGATGGTGCAGTGTTCAGCACATCTGCGTTGTAAGCAGGAGATCTGGGTTCGATTCCCAGTCTGGCACACGTTTTCAACTTTCACCATTGATTTAAATCAATGGCTGCTCTCAGTCAGTGTCTGTAATTTCCTTGTGTCTCATCAAATATATGCTATTTAACACATCTAATTGTCATTTTTATGAAAAATAGACGTCTTCTTGTTTCTAATTGCGTCTGACACAAAAGTCTAGTTTTAATTGCAAACGGAAATTCTCAATTACAGATCTTTCATAAAACATTATTTATCAAGACTGTTAAAATTAGAAAAGAGTACAAATTAAATTTTTTCCGTCTTTACGTATTTTACGCATCACGAAAATCCTCGTAGATCGCATACGTCCGACAGCTCAGGCGAGCACCCTGCCGTGCTGCCACGCTGTTTGTCGAAATAACGACCCAGCTTTGGCCTATGGTCGAAAAACTTCAAAGACGGGTGTATATAGAATTTTTAGAGTTGCATCGAAACGCCGTGGTTGACTGATATTTGTATTTTGAACTTCAGGTACCATAAATACAAAAAAGTAAAATGAAAAACCAATTGCAGAGTGGTCATCTTGTCAATACTGTGTATGTTTTTGGTCATGCCTTGTACACGTTGGTTCAAATGGCTCTGAGCACTATGGGACTTATCTGTGGTCATCAGTCCCCTAGAACTTAGAATTACTTAAACCTAACTAACCTATGGACATCACACACATCCATGGCCGAGGCAGGATTCGAACCTGCGACCGTAGCGGTCGCGCAGTTCCAGACTGTAGCGCCTAGAACCGCGAGACCACCGCGGCCGGCCCTTGTAGACGTGTCGTTCTTCTGAGTCACCTTATAATTTGTATGTTTTTAAAAAGAGAAGCAGAAGTGGGTGACTGATGTAGTATCATTGCCACAGATACTACTGCCGGCCGGTGTGGCCGTGCGGTTCTAAGCGCGTCAGTTTGGAACCGCGTGACCGCTACGGTCGCAGGTTCGAATCCTGCCTCGGGCATGGATGTGTGTGATGTCCTTCGGTTAGTTAGGTTTAAGTATTTCTAAGTTCTAGGGGACTGATGACCTCAGTAGTTAAGTCTCATAGTGCTCAGAGCCATTTGAACCATTTTTGAATAGATACTACTACAACGCCGCGCCAACACAAGGTTGGCAGCCCGTCGTTTGCCGAGCACAGCGCACCCCTAGCGGGCTGTGATGCTCGAAGGAACTGGGGTGTGCCTCGTTCACTCCGTAGCTAGATTTCAACCTAGGCAGACACACTTTCATAATCGGCCCTCAGCCCTTTCTGTTTGCATTGATTCTCTGAGGAGGGCTCATCAGGCTTAGTCCCTGACAATAAGTTGTGTTAGTTATAGCCGTAGCTGCAGTCCTACAAACTACTGAAGATGAGTAATTTTCATTGTACTATGTGTTTCTCGAATAATAATCCTTTCTCTAACAGTGTGCCGTACCGCATATTATTGCAACCTGGACTCCTTCAACTCCTATCAACTCGACCTCCTACTACTTTGCATTTAGTAACGACCTGAAAACACCCACGCGTTTTGTGCCTCTAAACAGTTGTTGTTGTTGTTGTGGTCTTCAGTCCTGAGACTGGTTTGATACAGCTCTCCATACTACTCTATCCTGTGCAAGCTTCTTCATCTCCCAGTACCTACTGCAGCCTACATCCTTCTGAATCTGCTTAGTGTATTCATCTCTTGGTCTCCCTCTACGATTTTTACCCTCCACGCTGCCCTCCAGTACTAAATAGGTGACCCCTCGATGTATCAGAACATGTCCTACCAACCGATCCCTTCTTCTAGTCAAGTTGTGCCACAAGCTCCTCTTCTCCCCTATTCTATTCAATACCTCCTCATTAGTTATGTGATATACCTATCTAATCTTCAGCATTGTTCTGTGGCACCACATTTCGAAAGCTTCTATTCTCTTCTTGTCTAAACTACACTCCTGGAAATGGAAAAAAGAACACATTGACACCGGTGTGTCAGACCCACCATACTTGCTCCGGACACTGCGAGAGGGCTGTACAAGCAATGATCACACGCACGGCACAGCGGACACACCAGGCACCGCGGTGTTGGCCGTCGAATGGCGCTAGCTGCGCAGCATTTGTGCACCGCCGCCGTCAGTGTCAGCCAGTTTGCCGTGGCATACGGAGCTCCATCGCAGTCTTTAACACTGGTAGCATGCCGCGACAGCGTGGACGTGAACCGTATGTGCAGTTGACGGACTTTGAGCGAGGGCGTATAGTGGGCATGCGGGAGGCCGGGTGAACGTACCGCCGAATTGCTCAACACGTGGGGCGTGAGGTCTCCACAGTACATCGATGTTGTCGCCAGTGGTCGGCGGAAGGTGCACGTGCCCGTCGACCTGGGACCGGACCGCAGCGACGCACGGATGCACGCCAAGACCGTAGGATCCTACGCAGTGCCGTAGGGGACCGCACCGCCACTTCCCAGCAAATTAGGGACACTGTTGCTCCTGGGGTATCGGCGAGGACCATTCGCAACCATCTCCATGAAGCTGGGCTACGGTCCCGCACACCGTTAGGCCGTCTTCCGCTCACGCCCCAACATCGTGCAGCCCGCCTCCAGTGGTGTCGCGACAGGCGTGAATGGAGGGACGAATGGAGACGTGTCGTCTTCGGCGATGAGAGTCGCTTCTGCCTTGGTGCCAATGATGGTCGTATGCGTGTTTGGCGCCGTGCAGGTGAGCGCCACAATCAGGACTGCATACGACCGAGGCACACAGGGCCAACACCCGGCATCATGGTGTGGGGAGCGATCTCCTACACTGGCCGTACACCACTGGTGATCGTCGAGGGGACACTGAATAGTGCACGGTACATCAAAACCGTCATCGAACCCATCGTTCTACCATTCCTAGACCGGCAAGGGAACTTGCTGTTCCAACAGGACAATGCACGTCCGCATGTATCCCGTGCCACCCAGCGTGCTCTAGAAGGTGTAAGTCAACTACCCTGGCCAGCAAGATCTCCGGATCTGTCCCCCATTGAGCATGTTTGGGACTGGATGAAGCGTCGTCTCACGCGGTCTGCACGTCCAGTACGAACGCTGGTCCAACTGAGGAGCCAGGTGGAAATGGCATGGCAAGCCGTTCCACAGGACTACATCCAGCATCTCTACGATCGTCTCCATGGGAGAATAGCAGCCTGCATTGCTGCGAAAGGTGGATATACACTGTACTAGTGCCGACATTGTGCATGCTCTGTTGCCTGTGTCTATGTGCCTGTGGTTCTGTCAGTGTGATCATGTGATGTATCTGACCCCAGGAATGTGTCAATAAAGTTTCCCCTTCCTGAGACAATGAATTCACGGTGTTCTTATTTCAATTTCCAGGAGTGTATTTATCGGCTACGTTTAACTTCCATACATGGCTACACTCGATACAAATACGTTCAGAAACGACTTCCTGACATTTAAATCTATACTCGATGTTAACAAATTTCTCTTCTTCAGAAACGCTTCACTTGCTATTGCCAGTCTACATTTTATATCCCCTCTACTTCGACCATGATCAGTTATTTTGCTCCCCAAATAGCAAAACTCCTTTACTACTTTAAGTGTCTCATTTCCTAATCTAATTCCCTCAACATCACCCGACTTAATTCGAATAAATGATATTCGCTACGACGACTTTTCGCACATCGATATCCTCATATTTTTCGTTCTCACCATTTAGAACGAACAATTAACTGTCGTGAATTTCTGAACCTTCAACCGTGATACTGAGGGCGGCAGTGGGACTTACCTCAGCAGGACACTTCGCGGAGGCGGAAAAAAGAGAAAGGAAAGCTTTTAGTTACTAGGATTCGGCGCCCGCCTGCCGCGGGATTCCTGGCAGGCACAAAAAGACGAAATAAAGCCGGGAGGCAGCCAGATGAAAGCAAAGTTATGCCTGCCGCCGCAATATCGGCCCGCGGCGGTCGAGCGCCGGCGGTAAGCGCGCCCCCGCGGCAGACAAGCCGGCGTGTCGCAGCCAGCAGCCGGGGCCACGGAGAGGCTGCGGGATCCGGGCCGGGCGGAGACTGGCGGCGCGGCGGCCAATATCGCCGCGTTATGCCGCCTGCCGACAAAATACTCGCAGCCAGCCAGCCGCCCCGGCTGCTGCTGCTGCCGCTAGCGTCTGACAACCACGATCCACGGCAGGATGGGCGCGCTCGACACGCCAGCCACGCGGTCGGAATTTAGGCCCATCGTTGCACCAAAGCCAACTGTTCCCGCAGTCTCTCCGCAGACATTTAAGACAGCCGTATTTTCTGCAGGAGATAAGTAAACACCATTCAAAACTAGTACTTTCTCTCTCCTAGTATTTTCGGCTCTACTGTCGTCTGTCCGATTACTGGAGTGCCAACACTGCTTCTTGGCATCTACAAGTAAATGCAGTCGCAGCTAATGCAAGGGGCCAGGTAAGCGGCTCAGATCGCAGCTGGTACAGCCTCTCATAACTGGATTTTTTTTAAGTCATCAGCCTTGTCACTGTTTTGATGTAGCCCACCACGAATTCCTCTAATGTGCAATGCTCTTCATCTCAGAATAGCAGTTGTAACCTACGTTGTCAGTTATTTACTGGATGTAATCCAATCTCTGTCTTCCTACACAGTTTTTCACCTCTATAGCTCCTTCTAGTACCATGGAAGTTATTCTGTGATGTCTTAACAAAGTTCCTGCCGTCCTGTCGCTTCATCATGTCTGTGTTTTCCATATATTCCTTTCCTCGCCAATTCTGTGGAGAAGCTCCTCATTCCTACCTTATCAGTCCACCTTGCAACATTCGTCTGTAGCACTGCGGCGGCGAGGTTCTTTCCGTCCCTTTACGCCGAACCTGCACCTACCTGTGAACATTGTCTCAGCATATCATCAGTACGGAAGCCGAGCGAAACCTACTGTACTTCGACGTGAACCAGGCTACAATTAAAGTCACTAATCTACGTTTCCGGAGAAAGTTTTCACACGAAATGAATGGTTGAAAATTTTGTCCTCAATACATTCTGAAACTTAGGTGAACAAGTATCACTGCCAAGCCCGTGCTAGTCTTAACACAGTCACTCACAATCCCTTTCACTCACGTTAGCAAGTTTATGGTGTTGCATTTCGCGAAAACGTATAGCTACAAAAATACTGATTATTTTTAGTTGAGAATGCTCGCCAAATAGTAAGTCTGTCGGTACCTAATGCAGTCACAGTTTTTAGCCACCGACCTGCTCAATACGCCAAGCGGAATTTATGTCTTTTCTCATCACAAAATTCACTTAAAATTCCGAAATTTCTACACACCCATCGGAATAATTATACCGTCACATTACCACACTTTTGATGTATGAAACACTGCTATATCGGGCAACTTACCGTTTCCATCGGAACTACTACTACACACGTCCGAACTGTCTCATGGGTAGGCTCCGCCTCTTCTCTAGAATACTCTAAGTCTTCTCTACCAGCAGAGAAAGGCGCGCGAAGAATATTGCTTTACCATTGGTCAGTTTACTCAACAGCCAATAGCAAAACAACATTCTCCCGCGTCAGTCCGCGCTTTTCATCAATAACCAATCGCAAAATAGTAAACCTAACGACTGCACTTTTTACCGACGTAATTATCTAATATGCTGAAGTTTTGTTTATACATAAAGTTATTTACTACTGTTATTTAAACCTGAATTAGCTTTCCCTTTACCATAAACTTACTTTACAAATCTATTCTACAAAAATCCCCTTTGTCCACATCCATACTTCTTCGAAATGTTCCCACACTAAATCCTACTACACAACTCGTTAAACAATTATCTTCATATTAACCTTAAACCACACTCACGCATCATTCATACTGCTGAAACACATTTATAACATTTTGCCTACATAAAAAGACATAACAACACTTCATGAAAATACTAGAACAGTTTATGATAAACATTCTATTACTTCAGTACACTCTAGTGGGCACAATCGAAACTAAATCAGTCCCCCTATCCAATATTGTCCTCTATCGGCTGATACATAAACTACGTGCGCGTCCAGTCTCGCGTCACAATCTGTCACTATCCAGCTCTGAGACACATCTCCCACTTAACCGCTTCCAAGGCAGAATCGGTGTACGGCGCTACGCCTCAGCACCACATCTGAAATGCTTCTATTCCATTCTGTTGCGGGTTTACTACAGTCCATGATTCACTACCATTCATTGCTGTGCTCCAAACGTACATTCTCAGAAATTTCTTCCTCAAATTAAGGCCCTTGTTTGATACTGATCTATTTCTCTTCGCCATAAATATTTTATATGTCAACGCTGGTCTGCTTTTTTTGTTCTCTTTACTCCGTCTATCATGGTTCATTTTACAAAATTGTTAACGCTTTCGTGCCGTCTTGTTGGCAGACAGCCTGTTGGCTTCTGTCTCTCATTCTTCGACCGATGTTTCTTTGATGATTTTTCTGAGGTTACGCGAGCACGAGTGGCTGCCATTCTCAAAGCTTCACTTCCACTGCTGCTGGTGGTGAAGCTTTGTCAACGCCACCCACTAATCCAGAATGAGATTTTTCATTCTGCAGCGGAGTGTGTGCTGATATGAAACGTCCTGGCAGATTAAAACTGTGTGCCGGACCGAGACTCGAACTCGGGACCTCCCCCAGGCTGTGGCTAAGCAGTGTCTCCGCAATATCCTTCCTCCCAGGAATGTTAGTTCTGCAAAGTCCGCAGGAGAGCTTCTTTGAAGTTTGGAAGGTAGGAGGCGAGGTACTGGCGGAATTGGAGCTGTGAGGACGGGTCGTGAGTGGTCCTTGGGTAGCTCAGTGGTAGAGCACTTGCCCGCGAAAGGCAAAGGTCCCGAGTTCGAGTCTCGGTCCGGCACACGGTTTTAATCTGCTAGGAAGTTCCACCCACTAATGCTGGCGAAACGTCAAAATAATCATGATACAAACGTGGGCCGAAGAACCTGAGACAGAAGTCAACAGCCAAATTGCCATGTGTTATTTTGCTGCATAGGCAGCAGGATTCCCTAACTTAGTGCACTTTGTGATCTCCAATTCTGATGTTAAGTTTCTGCCTCTTCTCAGTTCTGCTACTTCTCATTACTTTCGTCTTTCTTCTATCTACTCTCAGTCCATATCCTCTACTCGTTACCCTGTTCATTCTTTTCAGCAGATTCAGTGATACTTCTTCACTCTCATCCAGGATAACTTTGGTATCAGCGAATAATCATTGATATCGTTCCACCTTAAATTTGTAATTCCACTCGTGAACGTTTCTTCTATTTACGTCATTGCATCTTCGATGCTTGGACTGAACAGTAGGGGGGAAAGACTACATCCCTGTCTTGCACCCTTTTTAATCCGAGCTCTTCGTTCTCGGTTCTTCCAGTCGTATTACTCCCTCTTGGTTCTTCTGCTTACTGTATATCGTCCGACTTTCCCTGTATCTTACTCCTATTTTTCTCAGAATGTCGAACATCTTGCACCATTTTATATAGTCGCGCGCTTTTTCCAGGTCGACGAATGCTATGATCGTGTCTTGATTCAGCCTTGCATCCAGTATCAAATGCAACATCAGAACTACCTCTCCAGTGCCGAAATTGATCGTCGCTTAACAGATCCTCAATTTCATTTTCTGCTCTTCTGCATATCATTCCCATCAGCAACTTACATGCATGAGCTGTTAAGCTGATTGTGCTAGAATTCCGGGGCTACATACTTATAAAGCAAGTCGTGTCTCCAAGGAGTCGTGTCGATTACTACGCGCTGCAACAAATCAGAAGCACCAACGGCGCAAGACATTGATGCAGCAGAGAGACAGAAACGCTGTGGACCGGGAGACCTAGTTGTTTCACTACGTCCGAGCCATCGTTTGTTGTGGCTTGTATGATAGAAATCGATGCTGTAGCAAAAACAAGGACGGGGCAAGTCCATATAAATACTCGTCATTTTCAGTCAAAGTTGTTGCATGAGTTAGCGCCTCTGGTCTCTGCTGCTGCTAGCTACTGCCCTGCCGCTGGCGCCGATGCTGCGGACTTAGCGCCCTCCAACCGACAGGCAGCCTGGGGGCCTGCTGGAGCTGCTGCTGGCCTCCT
The DNA here is from genome assembly GCF_023864275.1 of Schistocerca cancellata. Lineage (NCBI taxonomy): Eukaryota > Metazoa > Arthropoda > Insecta > Orthoptera > Acrididae > Schistocerca > Schistocerca cancellata. Next base: position 761,827,434 of record NC_064627.1, read on the forward strand.
ACTCTGGTGGTCTAATGTTCGAGCCTGGGGCCGGGAAGCAATTCAGCCGCCGTCGCTAGCGTGGGTAACCTCCTTGCTGCCTCCCTGAGCTCGTGTGGGCGGATACTGATGCTGCCCGGAGCTGTCTCGTCCATGCTGGGACCACAGCGTGGTTCGGTGAACCTCAGCGCAGTCGTCCTGTGCACCTGGACAGCCTTTACTCTGACGTGCAGGAAAACTGCTTACCGTCCACTGCTGTGGTCAGCTTCCTCGCGGTGTGGCTCACATCATCACAATGGCAATCGTAAAATGCGTTTTAGACAGGTACGTGCCGAGTAAAACTGTGAGGGACGGGAAAAACCCACCGTGGTTCAACAACAAAGTTAGGAAACTACTGCGAAAGCAAAGAGAGCTTCACTGCAAGTTTAAACGCAGCCAAAACCTCTCACACAAACAGAAGCTAAACGATGTCAAAGTTAGCGTAAGGAGGGCTAAGCGTGAAGCGTTCAGTGAATTCGAAAGTAAAATTCTATGTACCGACTTGACAGAAAATCCTAGAAAGTTCTGGTCTTACGTTAAATCAGTAAGTGGCTCGAAACATCATATCCAGACACTCTGGGATGATGATGGCATGGAAACAGAGGATGACACGCGTAAAGCTGAAATACTAAACACCTTTTTCCAAAGCTGTTTTACAGAGGAAGACCGCACTGCAGTTCCGTCTCTAAATCCTCGCACGAACGAAAAAATGGCTGACATCGAAATAAGTGTCCAAGGAATAGAAAAGCAACTGAAATCACTCAACAGAGAAAAGTCCACTGGACCTGATGGGATACCAATTCGATTCTACACAGAGTACGTGAAAGAACTTGCCCTCCTTCTAACTGCCGTGTACCGCAAGTCTTTAGAGGAACGGAAGGTTCCAAATGATTGGAAAACAGCACAGGTAGTCCCAGTCTTCAAGAAGGGTCGTCGAGCAGATGCGCAAAACTATAGGCCTATATCTCTGACGTCGATCTGTTGTAGAATTTTAGAACATGTTTTTTGCTCGCGTATCATGTCATTTCTGGAAATCCAGAATCTACTCTGTAGGAATCAACATGGATTCCGGAAACAGCGATCGTGTGAGACCTAACTCGCTTTATTTGTTCATGAGACCCAGAAAATATTAGATACAGGCTCCCAGGTAGATGCCATTTTCCTTGACTTCTGGAAGGCGTTCGATACAGTTCCGCACTGTCGCCTGATAAACAAAGTAAGAGCCTACGGAATATCAGACCAGCTGTGTGGCTGGATTGAAGAGTTTTTAGCAAACAGAACACAGCATGTTGTTCTCAATGGAGAGACGTCTACAGACGTTAAAGTAACCACTGGCGTGCCGTAGGCGAGTGTTATGGGACCATTGCTATTCACAATATATATAAATGACCTAGTAGATAGTGTCGGAAGTTCCATGCGGATTTTCGCGGATGGTGCTGTAGTATACAGAGAAGTTGCAACATTAGAAAATTGTAGCGAAATGCAGGAAGATCTGCAGCGGACAGGCACTTGGTGCAGGGAGTGGCAGCTGACCCTTAACATAGACAAATGTGATGTATTGCGAATACATAGAAAGAAGGATGCTTTATTGTATGATTATATGATAGCGTAACAAACACTGGTAGCAGTTTAGTCTGTAAAATATCTGGGAGTATACGTACGGAACGATTTGAAGTGGAATGATCATATAAAATTAATTGTTGGTAATGCGGGTGCCAGGTTGAGATTCATTGGGAAAGTCCTTATAAAATGTAGTCCATCAACAAAGGATGTGGCTTACAAAACACTCGTTCGGCCTATACTTGAGTATTGCTCATCAGTGTGGGATCTGTACCAGGTCGGGTTGACAGAGGAGATAGAGAAGATCCAAAGAAGAGCGGCGCGTTTCGTCACAGGGATATTTGGCAACCGTGATAGCGTTACGGAGATGTTTAGCAAACTCGAGTGGCAGACTCTGCAAGAGAGGCGCTCTGCGTCGCGGTGTAGCTTGCTGTGCAGGTTTCGAGAGGGTGCGTTTCTGGATGAGGTATCGAATGTATTGCTTCCCCCTACTTATACCTACAGAGGAGACCACGAATGTAAAATTGAGAGATTCGAGCGCGCACGAAGGCTTTCCGGCAGTCGTACTTTCCGCGAACCAACGCTGTTGACAGTCGCACCTCTTCACAGGCCGCTTACCACTTATGACCTGTGGGGACGTTGAGATCTCCTAGCATCGTCACAATCGTTGTAGTTGATTGAGTAATAAATGAATGTACTAATACTGACGTTTTAGTGTTGATATGTCGGTCGACTGCCAGTTACCCACGAACATTTTCAGTGCTACATCGCCCACAGTGATGTACTACCGCCTTCCTGACACTAAAAACTCAGTTCCACGACACACCGCAGTGGCCACCCAGTCCCGGCCGTTGCAAGACCCTGTCAAGTCCCCCAGTAACAGATATCAGCAGTATAACGAAACAGAATTTTTAAAGCTTCCGATGTCTCTTATAGGAAAGCTGGCAGTTAGTATTTGCTACCACTTCTAACTTACGGCAATAAGACAAGGCCAAGATAACGACCTTATGAAAGATGGGTTGACGACCTGAAGAACCATTTATTATTTATTTATTGCCAAATAATAGACCTGTTACCTGATGTTTTAAAACAGGTCGCACATGTTACAATTTTCGTTTTTCATCTTTTTACAGTTTTCTCTTCTTTTGTTTTATCTACAACATTTACAAAGAATTATACTTTTCAAAATGGCAATAATTTAAGGTTGAAATATAACAAATAGGACAGCGGAGAGATTTGTTAGTAACTTCACTGAATGTGACAGACAGTGAATACCTCAGAATGGTTTATTCGAGCCGTTGACCGCCAGTCATACACACACACACACACACACACACACACACACACACACACACACAAATGGTTGTTAGTAGAGAAATAGTATTGCTTATCCTATTTATTACTAATCCTATGTATTAACTTTAGTTGCCCATCCGTGCACAACATTTGGTGATTTCTTGGCTAAATCACCAGCACCTTATGCTTATTTACTGCCACATCACGGCTTCCTCCTCCTGTCCCTCCTCATTGTCACTGTTCTCACTGTCATTGTGGGTATCGCTGTCCATCCTCTGGAGGTTGTTGCTACGTTGCACATAGGCATGTCTGTTATGTCGTGTCCGCGTGTACTCTTCATGCGTTGTTTTTGAAATACTGTTTGTCAGTACGTTTAATTGTGCCCATTGTTCTGGGGAACCTTCTTCCCCGCGAGTGCACGTAGGTGTCTGCGTCAGACTCACGCGGCTTAGGTGCGTGGGATCAGGTCCGTGTCCGGTTAAGAAATGTGCCATACCGCGGCTGGGATCGATATGTTTCATTCTCAACCGCTGCCTTATGTCAGGGAGGAAGTCGTGCAGTCTTCATCCCTTATCACTTACATCCCACTCACCTTGCCATGTATCCAAACGCCAACTTTTAAGGTGACGTATCGTCTCTATCGGTACACCAGTTATTGTGTGTACCTTATCTAGTCTCCCCATTTTAACCAGTCCCTTGCAGCTCTGTATTTGATCGTGATATCTATGGGGAATATTGCGAGCACCACACACAGTTCATCCGTTGAGGTGGTGCATAAGGCTTCTCATAGCCTAAGTAGGACACTTCTCTGCCCTCGTCTAACCGATGCTTTGTTGGTGACCACGTTCAGTGTATGTGCCCACGTGCTAGCTGCGAAGCTGAGTACTGATTCGACGAGCGCACAGTGGTATGTCCGTATGACATAGAGGTAATTTGTACTGTTTTGAATTTACCCTCACCAGTTAATGTAGTATTTTTTCTGCTTTGTCTGTTGTTAGCCTTAGGTGTTCGTGGAAATTCAATTTTTCATCAATACAGGGTGTTACAAAAAGGTACGGCCAAACTTTCAGGAAACATTCCTCACACACAAAGAAAGAAAATATGTTATGTGGACAAGTGTCCGGAAACGCTTACTTTCCATGTTAGAGCTCATTTTATTACTTCTCTTCAAATCACATTAATCATGGAATGGAAATACACAGCAACAGAACGTTCCAGCGTGACTTCAAACACTTTGTTACAGGAAATGTTCAAAATGTCCTCCGTTAGCGAGAATATATGCATCCATCCTCCGTCGCATGGAATCCCTGATGCGCTGATGCAGCTCTGGAGAATGGCGTATTGTATCACAGCCGTCCACAATACGAGCACGAAGAGTCTCTACATTTGGTACCGGGGTTGCGTGGACAAGAGGTTTCAAATGCCCCCATAAATGAGAGTCAAGAGGGTTGAGGTCAGGAGAGCGTGGAGGCCATGGAATTGGTCCGCCTCTACCAATCCATCGGTCACCGAATCTGTTGTTGAGAAGCGTACGAACACTTCGACTGAAATGTGCAGGAGCTCCATCGTGCATGAACCACATGTTGTGTCGTACTTGTAAAGGCACATGTTCTAGCAGCACAGGTAGAGTATCCCGTATGAAATCATGACAACGTGCTCCATTGAGCGTAGGTGGAAGAACATGGGACTCAATCAAGACATCACCAACAATGCCTGCCCAAACGTTCACAGAAAATCTGTGTTGATGACGTGTTTGCACAATTGCGTGCGGATTCTCGTCAGCCCACACATGTTGATTGTGAAAATTTACAATTTGATCACGTTGGAATGAAGCCTCATCCCTAAAGAGATCATTTGCACTGAAATGAGGATTGACACATTGTTGGATGAACCATTCGCAGAAGTGTACCCGTGGAGGCCAATCAGCTGCTGATAGTGCCTGCACACGCTGTACATGGTACGGAAACAACTGGTTGTCCCGTAGCACTCTCCATACAGCGACGTGGTCAACGTTACCTTGGACAGCAGCAACTTCTCTGACGCTGACATTAGGGTTATCGTCAACTGCACGAAGAATTGCCTCGTCCATTGCAGATGTCCTCGTCGTTCTAGGTCTTCCCCAGTCACGAGTCATAGGCTGGAATGTACAGGCATGCTCAAAAGTAGCCGAACGACCTGAATTACATTTCGCCTGATTCGAATGCAACCCAAATAGCGCAGCTGTCTAGCAGGACCACTAATCGCCCCTCGGTACAGTCGTTTGACTATTTAAAATTGTTCCAACAAGTCACCACTAGAAAACACTGCTCTATATCGCAATAACTCAAGATGTAAACTAATACCAAGGTACTACAAATATCAGGGAACATCTTATCACAGATAAGACGGTTCTTCAGGCTTGTAAGTTCACATTTATTACAATAAATGACATACACGAAATGTTACCACTCTCATTATTACGTCAGATAGGTAATTCACGTAGTAAGTTCGTCGTATTCATGATTTCCTCTTCAAAATAACATACCGTACTTATTATTTAACACAAAATGACAATAAAAATTTAAGTTATTCACGAGCAGCTAGTTGAGAATATGTTGTTGTTGTTGTGGTCTTCAGTCCTGAGACTGGTTTGATGCAGCTCTCCATGCTACTCTATCCTGTACAAACCTCTTCATCTCCCAGTACCTACCGCAACCTACATCCTTCTGAATCTGCTTAGTGTATTCATCTCTTGGTCTCCATCTACGATTTTTACCCTCCACGCTGCCCTCCAATACTAAATTGGTGATCCCTTGATGCCTCAGAACATGTCCTACCAACCGATCCCTTCTTCTACTCAAAATGTGCCACAAACTTCTCTTCTCCCCAATCCTATTCAATACTTCCTCATTAGTTATGTGATCTACCCATCTAATCTTCAGCATTCTTCTGTAGCACCACATTTCAAAAGCTTCTATTCTCTTCTTGTCTAAACTATTTATCGTCCATGTTTCACTTCCATACATGGCTACACTCCATACAAATACTTTCAGAAATGACTTCCTGACACTTAAATCTATACTCGATGTTAACAAATTTCTCTTCTTCAGAAACGCTTTCCTTCCCATTGCGTCTACATTTTATATCCTCTCTACTTCGACCATCATCAGTTAATTTGCTCCCCAAATACCAGAACTCCTTCACTACTTTAAGTGTCTCATTTCCTAATCTAATACCCTCAGCATCACCGGACTTAATTCGACTACATTCTATTATCCTCGTTTTGCTTTTGTTGGTGTTCATCTTATACCCTCCTTTCAAGACACTGCCCATTCCGTTCAACTGCTCTTCCAAGTCCTTTGCTGTCTCTGATACAATTACAATGTCATCGGCGAACTTCAAAGTTTTTATTTGTTCTCCATGGATTTTAATACCTACTCCGAATTTTTCTTTTGTTTCCTTCACTGCTTGCTCAATATACAGATTGAATAACATCGGGGATAGGCTACAACCCTGTCTCACTCCCTTCCCAACCGCTGCTTCCCTTTCATGCCCCTCGACTCTTATAACTGCCATCTGGTTTCTGTGCAAATTGTAAATAGTCTTTCGCTCCCTGTATTTTACCCCTGCCATCTTTAGAATTTGAAAGAGTATTCAAGTCAACATTGTCGAAAGATTTCTCTAAGTCCACAAATGCTAGGAATGTAGGTTTGCCCTTCCTTAATCTAGCTTCTGAGATGAGTCGTAGGGTCAGTATTGCCTCACGTGTTCCAGTATTTCTACGGAATCCAAACTGATCTTCCCCGAGGTCTGCTTCTACTAGTTTTTCCCTTCTTCTGTAAAGAATTCGCGTTAGTATTTGGCAGCTGTGACTTATTAAACTGATAGTTCGGTAATTTTCACATCTGTCAATACCTACGTTCTTTGGGATTGGAATTATTATATTCTTCTTGAAGTCTGAGAGTATTTCCCCTGTTTAATACATCTTGCTCACCAGATGGTAGAGTTTTGCCAGGACTGGCTCTCCCAAGGCCGTCAGTAGTTCTAATGGAATGTTGTTTACTCCGGGGGCTTTATTTCGACTCAGATCTTCCAGTGCTCCGTCAAACTCTTCACGCAGTATCGTAACTCCCATTTCATCTTCATCTACATCCTCTTCCGTTTCCATAATATTGTCCTCAAGTACATCGCCCTTGTATAGACCTTCTATATACTCCTTCCACCTTTCTGCTTTCCCTTCTTTGCTTAGAACTGGGTTTCCATCTGAGCTCTTGATATTCATACAAGTGGTTCTCTTTTCTCCAAAGGTATCTTTAATTTTCCTGTAGGCAGTATCTATCTTACCCCTAGTGAGATAAGCATCTACGTCCTTACATTTGTCCTCTAGCCATCCCTGCTTAGCCATTTTGCACTTCCTGTCGATCTCATTTTTGAGACGTTTGTATTCCTTTTTGCCTGCTTCATTTACTGCATTTTTATATTTCCTCCTTTCATCAATTAAATTCAATATATCTTCTGTTATCCAAGGATTTCTACTAGCCCTCGTCTTTTTACCTACTTGATCCTCTGCTACCTTCACTACTTCATCCCTCAAAGGTACCCATTCTTCTTCTACTGTATTTGTTTCCCCCATTCCTGTCAATTGTTCCCTTATGCTCTCCCTGAAACTCTCTACAGCATCTGGTTCTGTCAGTTTATCCAGGTCCCATCTCCTTAAATTCCCACCTTTTTGCAGTTTCTTCAGTTTTAATCTACAGTTCATAACCAATAGATTGTGGTCAGAGTCCACATCTGCCCCTGGAAATGTCTTACAATTTAAAACCTGGTTCCTAAATCTCTGTCTTACCATTAGGTAATCTATCTGAAACCTGTCAGTATCTCCAGGCTTCTTCCATGTATACAGCCTTCTTTTATGATTCTTGAACCAAGTGTTAACTATGATTAAGTTGTGCTCTGTGCAAAATTCTACCAGGCGGCTTCCTCTTTGATTTCTTAGCCCCAATCCATATTCACCTACTACGTTTCCTTCTCTTCCTTTTCCTACTACTGAATTCCAGTCACCCATGAGTATTAAATTTTCGTCACCCTTCAATATCTGAATAATTTCTTTTATTTCATCATACATTTCTTCAATTTCTTCGTCATCTGCAGAGCTAGTTGGCATATAAACTTGTACTACTGTAGTAGGTGTGGGCTTCGTATCTATCTTGGCCACAATAATGCGTCCACTATACTGTTTGTAGTAGCTTACCCGCATTCCTATTTTCCTATTCATTATTAAACCTACTCCTGCATTACCCCTATTTGATTTTGTGTTTATAACCCTGTAGTCATCTGACCAGAATTCTTGTTCCTCCTACCACCGAACTTCACTAATTCCCACTATATCTAACTTTAACCTATCCATTTCCCTTTGTATGAACTTCATATGACACGACGAACCGTCTCGTTCTGCATATGGAGTAAAACCCAGGTCATGCAGACTAAGCAAAGACTTCTTGACTGACGGAAACTAACAGTCATTCCTGATTAGGCATACAGAGAGTGATATACCTCGATTTTAGACAGTATCAGTTAGCAAATATCAACTTTAAATTACATAACGTAAACATCGTTAACGGACGCGAATTCCTACCCAGCATCTATTGTCCTTGTTAACGAACTACGAGAGATGTTAAATATTGCTTCTTCACAAGTAACTTACTTGAAATGCCGTGAGGTAAAGCTTTGTGTTGGACAGGGATTCGAACCCAGAACCTAATTGGATTGTCATCGAAGCACAATCAACTGTGAATTATCGTATTTTCTCGGCAGTAGCTAGATGTTTTAACTGAAATGACGAGACGAAACATTAATTTTTTCTTTCCCAGGACTCCAACCTGGCACCTATCGCTGTTATATTCTAGAGAAAACGAACGTTAAGAATGGGTTTGTTACACCAGCAGCGACATGTGAGCATGTTTGAACTAGAAATAATATGACGAAGAGTTCAGTGGTGACTGGGAATGGAGCCCCACACATATCGTTGTTGACTGCACACAAAGAGTCGTCAGCTACCGAATTTTTCTCCACCAGCAGCTCGGAATAACATCCTTGAATTTACAATGATTTCGCAAACAGTTCTGTGTCTCACTGGGACTCAAAAACGTCAGATACCGTTAGTGTTGACAACGAATGAAAATACATTAAAAATCCACAATTATTACCCACCAGCAGGTAGGTGTTCTCATGCTAGAGCTTGATAATACATAATGAAAGCTTTAGTGCCGGGCAAGGATTCGAACCCTTTGACGCCCAATATGTGGAGATGTTGAGGAATCTGCAGTTTTGAACAAACAACAAATTGCAGTCGACCTGTATTGTCACGAAGGGATCAAATTCCGCGTTAAGGGCGGTCTGAGTTGCATACCCAGATTAGAACCAATTTTATCGACATACAGAAGCTCAAATAAAAGATGGAATAAGTGTCCTGTGCGTTTGTTTCGTCACTAGAAATAAATAACTAGTACAAGAAAGGTTACTGCTGATAGAGTTTCTACGTGACGCGACTCCTGACTTGATTGTGGTTCAACGTAACGTCTACTTGGTAGAGAAGGAATATCATGTTTAACGTGAATTTCAGACCACAATGCCATTATACCTTCTTCACTTGACGTAGCCAGAAGAGAACAGAATCTGTCTCTCCTTATCAAAAATCATCAGCAGAAGTTGGAATGGAACCCAGACCATAAATATATGAACCTAGCATCAATACAAGACACCACCAAATTCTCTTCTCTGTCACTCATTATTCTATCATAACAATGTTGCGTCACACGGGATGAGAATTCTGACACACAGACTCCCTTTAGTGGTTTGCAGCATGTTCAGTAAATTCATTTAGTTGGTTGACCGAATCACCATGAACTAGTTGCCTCGGCTACCCAGTGCATACATTCGACTCTTTTGTAATCACCGAAATAAAATCACGTAACTGACACCTACACAGAACTGCCAACAGTGTAGGATGCAGAAATTTAAACAGGAAGTGTTTCTTTCGACTTGAGCTACTCTATTGCGCTATCTGTTTGTTAAAAACGTCGTGCAGTGCAGAAGAAAAGCTGTAACTGTCTGTCTCTCAGAAGTCTAGATCCGGCCATATGCATTATCTCACAGCACTGTGAAATGCGCAAGTTCTGGAGGAATTGTTGTTGAGTTCTGGAGGTGTTGTAGCTATGTGTCAGCTAGTAGCGTAACGGTAAGCATCGCGCACTGTTGATAAGACGTCGCGAGTGTGGGTACATTCACTGCTTCATTTTTTAAAACGCCATACTGCTGTTGCTGAAGTTACCGATGTAATGGAACTTTGAACATAATTCCCTTCACTTCTCAACCCAAAATAGTAGCATGTGGAAAAAGGGCTAACTTCTGCGGCATTTTGATCTTTTCAGGTTTATTAGATGGCCAGGCTGCAGATGCATCTCAAAACTTTTGTATTATATATGGGAAGAGCGCATCGTGCCAAAATACGTCAGAAAAGTATTTTCTACATTAGCTGTCGTGTGGCAGTGGCATTTTATTCTTCTTCAAACCTTGTTTGACAGCTTTAACTCAGAACAAGTTATCTACATGCATGTAATCAATAAACTGCATGTGCATTGTTAGACTGTTATAGATAATATCAGAGAATTCGCATATATCGTTGATGATTAATTTCTCTCTCATGTTAACTAACGTTTTAACAACACTAAAAGAAACCGTACGAAAATTGTGCACTATATTATAAGAAATAAAATAAAACTACCCACGATAACCCTACGACGAAAGGCTGTTTCAATAAAACTGAGTATCTGTACACAAGCGTGCCTCTACCGGCACGAATTAGTAAAATACTAATCACTTAGATTTCGATTGGGTCTGTGTTTGATCGGTATGCTGTGACATTCTCAAGTGGTATGCAAATGTGGCATTTCATAAATAAAGTTATGTATTCCTAGAAACCCAAAATTTGTTTGTCAGCAGCTGAAAGAGGCGTTTCCTGTTGTGCAGCATTGTAAGTTTTTCACCATTGCACTGTGAGCCGAAAGTATTGTCTTGCGGTTTCCTTATCGATGTGTGATCTGACTGCTTGTAGCTCTTTCACAGAAGGGATAAAAACGTTACAGTCAGCAAGACTGGAACCGCAAACAATAACAGACGCTTTCTCTCAGGTTAACACGTTTCCATAGAGCTAGGGAAGAGGCATGCGTCTAGGTCTCCTCTTACGAGACCAGTAGTGGCTAGAACTCGTAAACCGCTATTTAAAGGACGAGATTAGATGCGATTTTCACGTGCAACGACTTTGCTGGGCTGAAAACTGTAAATTTATAATCTTTTGTTACAGCTCAAGCGTTAATAATAACTCAGATTATTCAATGGAAATGACAGGAAAAATCAAGTGAACTCTGAGGCTTAATTCCGTGCACACCAGGAAGTAACTCGTCGATCACAGAGCTGCCAAATATACCTTGCCTTGTTGCCAAATCTCAGTTACATTACCAGCAGGAAGAAGACGAACCGATGTGATCCTACAGCGGGCTGGGAAGTGACCATAGCTGGCGTCTCAAAGACGCGGCTGCTACGGCCTGGAATAAGTAATCCGTCTGATTCACATGTCTGTAACTGGGTTTAGGGAGTGGAGCGTAGTTACTAATAATACTCAGAACTGACTGCAAACTAAGCTTCATAAATCAGTAACTCTCATAGTTGTTTTTACATATCTTTCGTAAGTGTACTCAAAACTAAGAAAATCATTGAGGAACGTTTTCGTGCCTCGCCGATAGTCGAGCACAACAAACAAATAAAAAAAAAGACTGTGTGTGTGTGTGTGTGTGTGTGTGTGTGTGTGTGTGTGTGTGAGAGAGAGAGAGAGAGAGAGAGAGAGAGAGAGAGAGTGAGGGAGACAGATAAAAATAAAAAAGAATGAGAGAGAGTAAAAAATTGTTGCAAAGCAACTGAATCACGGTACATAAAGAAATCTTTCATTAAAATGACACGTTCTAAATCATTACGAAATGTCGTATTCATGATCTGTGGAACAAGTATTAATCTAATCTAATCATATCATATTGCTGACTAGTCATGAAGAGGCACGAATTATAGAAATTTTCGCCAATATTAGTAACCAAATCTAAACTTGAAAAAAAAAAGATGACAGTTTTTGTAATAAACCTGGACTCCTTTAAAGACTCTTTGGTCCCTGTTAACTAACCACGAAAGATGTGTGATATACCTCCATTCAGAAGGAACAAAGTGTTCATGCATTTAAAGATGAAGCGCATGATGTGAAGTTCTGTGACGGAGATACGAACCCAGCACGCAATCGAATTGTTAACTAAGTAAAATCAAATGTTACGTATCGGTTTTTATTACCAGCTGCTAGGTGTTTGAATCTAAAATAAGGATACAAATTTTTGTGCCTGAGCGACAATCGAACCGCACACCTACCGTCCTTCTTTATCATCCACGAACATAGCTTAAGTAACACTTGCTTACTCACCAACAGTAAGATGTGTGTGTGTTTGACCAGAAATAACGACACCTATTGTGATTGTTGGCAACACATAAACAGACATTAAAAATGCACGTTAATTTTCACTAGCAGATTGGTATGTACGTGATAGGGCTTGAAATAAAATAATGAATATTTTTGTACTGGATCAGGATTCGGACCCACATACTTACCTTTGGTAGAGACCTAGAGAAGATTGCGTCTTGGGAAAAGGAACGAAATCATTGAACCATTCTGTTCCGAGAGATTCAGATCCTCGAAAGGTGAGATACGAATTCGAATCACAGTCCAGCACCAAATTTTTCAACGTCTCTAGTTCAATTAAGTACAAGAAAAACAAGAGCCCTTTAAATCAAATAAAATAAAATTTTCTAATGTAAGTAAGTTTACTGGAGACAGTATTTCTGTTTACCATGACTTCCGCCTATGTCATTTCCCAACGTTAACCGGCTCTGCCCAATTGGTAATGAAGGAACGTGATGTTTAATGCGGATTCTGGGTTATAACGTGTTTATCTTGAGGTTATCAGAGGTAAAGAAAATCTGTTTGTGCCTCTTAAAAGTAAATGCCTGAACCCACACATTGCACCTGTGATAGTTCGTTCCACCAGACCATTGTGGCCACATTTCCCAGCCCCAGGAGTGTGCTATAACGGATGAAGTGCTTAGCTTACAAAATTAGTAACGGTGGAAAAAATGCGAGTCTATTAAATTGTTGAGTAGAAGCAATCTGACGTGGAGATTATGCTTCTAACTTAAATTTTTATTGTCATTTTGTGTTAAATAATAAGTACGGTATGTTATTTTGATGAGGAAATCATGAATACGACGAACTTACTACGTGAATTACCTATCTGACGTAATAATGAGAGTGGTAACATTTCGTGTGTGTCATTTATTGTAATAAATGTGAACTTACAAGCCTGAAGAACCGTCTTATCTGTGATAAGATGTTCCCTGATATTTGTAGTACCTTGGTACCTTGGAAACAAAGCCAAACAGATAATTACAGCATCCAAGAAGAAATCTTGGGAAGACTTTGGAAACAGGTTGGAGACCTTGGGTCAAGCTGCTGGAAAACCATTCTGGAGTGTAATTAGCAGTCTTCGAAAGGGAGGTAAAGAGGAAATGACAAGTATTTTGGACAGGTCAGGAAAACTGCTGGTGAATCCTGTTGATGCCTTGGGCAGATGGAGGGAATATTTTGAAGAGTTGCTCAATGTATGTGAAAATGCGATCAGTAATGTTTCAGATTTCGATGTACAATGGGACAGGAATGATGATGGAAATAGGATCACAATTGAGGAAGTGGAGAAAATGGTCAGTAGATTGCAGTGTAATAAAGCGGCTGGGTTGGATGAAATTAAGTCGGAACTCATCAAATACAGTGGAATGTCAGGTCTTAAATGGCTACACAGGATAATTGAAATGGCGTGGGAGTCGGGACAGATTCCATCAGACTGGACGAAAGCAGTAATCACACCAATCTTTAAACATGGAAACAGAAAAGATTGTAACAACTACAGAGGTATATCTTTGATCAGCGTTGTGGGTAAAATCTTCTCAGACATTGTTGAAAGGAAAGTGCGAGTATTAGTTGAGGACAAATTGGATGAAAATCAGTGTGGGTTTAGGCCTCTTAGAGGGTGTCAGGACCATATCTTTAGCTTACGGCAAATAATGGAGAAGTGTTACGAGTGGAACAGGGAATTGTATCTATGTTTTATAAACCTAGAAAAGGCATATGACCGGGTTCCTAGGAGGAAGTTATTGTCTGTTCTACGTGATTATGGAATAGGAGGCAAACTTTTGCAAGCAATTAAAAGTCTTCACATAGATAGTCAGGCAGCAGTTAGAGTTGATGGTAAATTGAGTTCATGGTTCAGAGTAGTTTCAGGGGTAAGACAAGGCTGCAACCTGTCTCCACTGTTGTTCATATTATTTATGGATCATATGTTGAAAACAATAGACTGGCTGGGTGAGATTAAGATAGGTGAACACAAAATAAGCAGTCTCGCATATGCGGATGGCAGATTCTATTGAAAGTTTGCAAAGAAATATTTCAGAGCTAGATCAGCAATGTAAGGACTATGGTATGAAGATTAGCATCTCCAAAACAAAAGTAATGTCAGTGGGAAAGAGATATAAACGGATTGAGTGCCAAATTCGAGGAACAAAGTTAGAACAGGTGGACGGTTTCAAGTACTTAGGATGCATATTCTCACAGGATGGCAACATAGTGAAAGAACTGGAAGCGAGGTGTAGCAAAGCTAATGCAGTGAGCGCTCAGCTGCGATCTACTCTCTTCTGCAAGAAGGAAGTCAGTACCAAGACTAAGTTATGTGTGCACCGTTCAATCTTTCGACCAACTTTGTTGTATGGGAGCGAGAGCTGGGTGGATTCAGGTTGCCTTATCAATAAGGTTGAGGTTACGGATATGAAAGTAGCTAGTATGATTGCAGGTAATAGTAGATGGGAACAATGGCAGGAGGGTGTGCACAATGAGGAAATCAAAGAAAAACTGGGAATGAACTCTATAGATGTAGCAGTCAGGGCGAACAGGCTTAGGTGGTGGGGTCATGTTACACGCATGGGAGAAGCAAGGTTACCCAAGAGACTCATGGGTTCAGCAGTAGAGGGTAGGAGGAGTCGGGGTAGACCAAGGAGATGGTACCTGGATTCGGTTAAGAACGATTTTGAAGTAATAGGCTTAACATCAGAAGAGGCACCAATGTTAGCACTGAATAGGGGATCATGGAGGAACTGTATAAGGGGGACTATGCTCCAGACTGAACGCTGAAAGGCATAATCAGTCTTAAATGATGATGATGATGATGATGATGATGATGATGATGGTATTACTTTACATCTTGAGTTATTGCGATACAGAGCAGTGTTTTCTAGTGGTGACTTGTTGGAACAATTTTCAATAGTCAAACGACTGTACCGAGGGGCGATTAGAGGACCTGCCTGACAGCTGCGCCATGTGGGTTGCATTCGTATCAGGTGAAATGCAATTCAGGTCGTTCGGATACTTTTGAGCACGACTGTACATACGGACGAAACTAACATGAGCTCTAACATGGAAATTAAGCGTTTCCTGACACATGTCCACATAACATCTTTTCTTTATTTGTGTGTGAGGAATGTTTCCTGAAAGTTTGGCCGTACCTTTTTGTAACACCCTGTATGTACCCCAAGTTAGAGCGCGTGTTCGTTTGATGTTTGTGTCCAAAACTGGAGACACAAACATCAGGAAACACGCATGAGCTACATGGATTCGGATAGCTGAAAGAGAGCTCTGTAAGAGGCCTTTATCCAGTGGACTGTTGACAACAGTGATGTGGGCGCCATTGTACCTGAGGGATGTTGTAAGGTATCATATGACTGACATGTTCGGCGATAGACCGTTAGATTGTGATAGCGCTGTCCTCTCCACCGACGTCATCTGATCCCAAGTGTCTGTATTTATTCCTTGTCATCTGAAATGCTTCTCTTCAACCAGGTAATGGACAGTGCACAGTCGTTCACAAAAACCACAATATATAGTGTCAATATTAACTGTCAGTATAACGACAATAATTTGCTGCATCGCTCAGTGGCTTGCACTTGTTCACTTAAAGACTCCAACTACGTAATAGCGTAACACCCGTTGTAATCGAAGAGGCCTATGTTAACCGTTTACCAGTTTCTGTTCATTTATTTTACTTTCTCAATGCTATTTTTACCATCTCTCGAAAGTAACTTGATCAACTGTGTGAGGTCACCGAACACTGATTATAAAGTAAGTATCTCGAGAAACAATAGATTTACACAGCGATAGGTACGCGCTATAACAACTAAATGGTCTACAGAGTGAAATCAATGTACTGTGAAGCCTTTCTACGTAGATCTACAAATGTGAGGATTACTGCTGACGTGTTGTGTTTCTTGTGAATGACTAACGAAAATGGACCATACAGAGCCAGTGTACTGTAGGTATTGTATCTTTATCTAGCATTCGGTGAATGGATAGCGAAACTTCTTTTCAATGAGTTTACGTCGTAACCTAAATCTCACATGAGTGAATATATCTAAACGAATGGCAATGTTGGAGATATCTAAACTGCAACGTGCACGTGTTTCATGAACAAACACCGCTGAACGTTTTGGTAACCCTTTTCTGGGCTACGAATGTCCTTTGTTAATGTAAAATCTCAGAATGTGGTACCTCTAGTACTATTATAGTAAAGATAGTTCCAGCTTATGGGTAAGATACTGAATTTGAAACTCTCAAGAAAGCTTTCCAGTTACCCGCTTCTAGAAATTTCCTGCACATAGTGGCCGCGCGGTTGCAGGCGCCATGTCACGGATTGCGCTGCCCCTCCCGCCTTATGTTCGAGTCCTGCCTTGGGCATGGGTGTGCTTATAGTTGTTAGCATATTACTCTTGACATAAGTTAGTTAAAGTTAGTGTGAGAGTCTAAGGAAACATGACCTCAGTAGTTTGGTCCGTTAGGAATTCACACACATTGAACATTTTTTCTAGAAGTTTATTCGTTTGTATTTATGTTTACTTTTCTTTCAAAAGATTATACTGCCGGTACAACAGTGGTGGAATTTTGTTATCCTTGAATACACTCATTACAAATTTTATTTAAAAGCCATGCCAGAGTCGAGGCTAGGACCTTGAGCGACGAAGCGACTCTTAACCAAATGCATTTGACGATAGTTCGATAATCTTGTCCGATAATCTGTCGGTTTTACAGCAGTTCTATCTCAAAAGCTGTACACAATATTTTGTTGCAGGTACGTGGAATCTGTCGCTTGTAAGCTGTTTGCTGATGTTACCCACTACTCTACTAGTTTAACATTTACAGTACGTTTCAGATTTTCCACTATGACAGTTACTTCATCTGGAAATACAGTTTTTAATCATCTGTAATGGTATTGGAAGATCACAGACATGCAGTATATTTACATCATGATCTTGATAGAAACTTTCAAGAATTGCAGAGGAGGACAAAGGTATCGATCTGAGGCAGCGAACAGCTGCCCGGAAGAGACTAAATCGCAAATTACCAAGTCCAGCGTATTGTGGGATGAAGGCAGCATGGAAATACGAAAACGTACGTGTCATTGTCTGTGTTGTGTAATAAATTGATTTGTTGTGTACGTAGTTGCTAATGTTATTGGGTAGGAATGAACCTGACTATCGTGATGGATGGGAACAAGAAATTCCACTAAAGAGTTGTAGATGGTGTAAGATGTACACTGCCATAGCCAATTATGATGTTAACATCTGTAAGTCTGTTGTCTGTTTTTAGAAGTTGAAATACACAGTCGATCAACCACAGTGAAATGGCGTTGTATCTGAGTTTTGCGTGCGGACAATTCGAAAAGGAAATTGCAGGGAACATTTTAAACTTGTGAAAAGGACAGAATTCCAATCATTGTAATCATGTAGACGCCCTCAGGAAAGAAAGACATTGGAAGACCGAAGAAGAGGTAGTATTAAATTTGAAATGAGAACAGTCATATTTCCTAAACCTTGAAGTGAGGAAGAAGAAGAAGAAAATTACAGGGACGCTGACAGGTTGTGTCGCGCTAAGTACAGACGTACGCGACGCCCGACTCACACCATGGTTCCAAGATTGTTCCAATCGGTTGAGGGAAATACGACTCGTGGTACCGTAGTACAGGACTAAGAAGGGCGCCGAACTGTATAGACTACCGACTTGGAAGAAGCGGAGTGTGCTCGCGTGGATGAAGAGCCTTCAGTCAACTCTCAAGGATTTACTCATGAAGTTACAGACAGTGCGTTGTGTAAAGGAATACGGGAACAGCAGCTCAGTTCCTACCTTCACGTTCAGTGCCAGCTGTAAATGCTCCTGACTTCAGACCCCGCGTACAATGAGGCATTGGGTGCTGAAGCGCAGCATGGGCGATCCTCACTTTCTTGAGAATGCGCTTTTCCTAGATGAAATCTGCTTCACCCGACACGGAATACTGATTACTCGCAACTGTCATGTACAGTTCACTGATAATCCTTACGCTAGACTAACATACCTGAAGGGCACTTGGGGGAAGAGGGGGGAGAGTCAAATATAGGTTAAGAGACTGTCTCTGCTTCTTCTACATTTACCTGCATTAAGTGTTTGCAGTATTTATGCGAGACATAACGTCGTCGTCCCCCACCCCCACCCTCTAACGTTGTTGGAAGGTACCCACCTTTGATTTTTCTGTTCATGTGTAGTTCGAAAATGCTGTAGCCCGGTGTCATTGCCCATGGAAATGACAGCCGAGTCTTAATAGTTAATAACAGGGGAAAGTTTCACGAGCATAACGAGGGAGAAGTTATGAGACAGGCAGGCAGCAACAGAGCGCAACAGGCTTACAGTCCATAAAATGTTAGATGCCTGAAGTCATGTAGAAGGTATCTTTTCGACCGGAGGTGCCATAGAGACACCAGACGCTCTTAAGAAATAACACTGTAAGCCGTAAATATCATTCAGAGCGAGATTAAGAGAGCGAAAAGGAAGAGTGTCTGTGGAAGGGGCACATATGTCATGAAGAGCCTATAGCATGTCCAGGTCATCAATTTACAACAGACGCCTCCCTACCTCTACTCAGTTCCCGAAAAACAATGCATAATTAGATCCAGTGAGATACTTCAACATTACGCCAAATTAGGGACTGAGCAGACACGAGTAGAGGATAGATAGGGCAGCAGGTCCTAGAGGAAATGGAGAGATAGCAATGTTGGCCGAAACAGCCGAAGTTAGTAGCCGAGCAGGGCTGAGTAGAGTTATCTGCAGTTGTTCGGACCAGTAGATGGATCTGTAGCGGGGTAGCGAAGGACTCTGGCGTGTCGTGTCGTGGGTGCAGACGTAGTAGGTACAGACAGGTTCCTTTAATAGACAGGACGGCACTAGTTGATCACCATCTCTATGTATACGCTTGGTCTTTCGTGGATACAACTCATTTAGAGTCAGTGTTTGCTGAATAAAGTCAGAAATTGTAAAACGGTTTTCGTCGTTCACTACAAATTCCATTTCTGACCTTTCGTGATAACAGAGTTTTAACAGCCTAGTCAGATTCCCTCTCATTAGGCCAACCAACCGACTATTTCCGTTTCTCCCCAAACACTGTCGCCCAGTCCCAAGCAAAACTCACGTTTGAGATGCGACGCAACGTCCCAGGGCTCATTTTAGTCATGAAGACCTGTGTCAGACGTTCCACGAATTTGGTAAGGAAGATGACATCGTGTTTCTGTTTCATAGGCAGCTCTTTCACTTGCTATGACACCAAGTAGTTTCTTCTTGTCAAACCATGTGAAAAGTTTTGTTTGCCAGACACCTTTCAACACTGACGAGACTCACCTGCCAAGAATTCTCCTTGCCTCTGACACTGGTCGACCAATACAAGGTTGTTAGAATGTGTATGACCAAACTTTGTGCAATAAAATCGTGCTTCCGTTAGCAGCTGAGTATGCCACTTTAAATACCTTTCATTAACGAAGCACGCTGTGCCATCTATGCAGATAAATAAAGTTGGTTTTACAAATATATTTATCTGTGTTCATATCGTCGTCTTCGAACTAATGGTGAATTTCTTATCTTATAACTTCCGCTTATAATTTCAGATTCTATGTGTTGAATCCTGCGTAGTCGCCGAATATGAGGTGTCTAGAAAAATCTGCTTTGTCGGATCGCTAGACACCACTCAAACAAATCGTATTAATGAATTTTATTTGTAAAACGAAATGATTACAATACTTAACTTGGTATTTACATAGATGTGTCGCAATCAAAGCGCGACAGACAAAACAAGCAATGTTCTTCAGAATATACACTAGTGGCAATTAAAATTGCTACACCACGAAGATGACGTGCTACAGACGCGAAATTTAACCGACGGGACGAAGATGCAGTGATATGCAAATGATTAGCTTTTCAGAGCATTCATACAAGGTTGGCGACGGCGGCGACACCTATAACGTGCTGATATGAAGGAAATTTCCAACCAATTTCTCATATACAAACGGCAGTTGACCGGCGTTGCCTGGTGAAACGTTGTTGTGATGCCTCGTGTAAGGAGGAGAAATGCGTACCATCGCGTTTCCGACTTTGATAAAGGTCGGATTGTAGCCTATCGCGATTGCGGTTTATCGTATCGTGACATTGCTGCTCGCGTTAGTCGAGATCCAATGACTGTTAACAGAATATGGAATCGGTGGGTTCAGGAGGGTAATACGGAACGCCGTACTGGATCCCAACGGCCTCCTATCACTAGCAGTCGAGATGACAGGCATCTTATCGGTATGGCTGTAACGCATCGTGCGGCCACGTCTCGATCCCTGAGTCAACAGATGGGGACGTTTCCAAGACAACAACCATCTGCATGAACAGGTCTACGACTTTTGCAGCAGCATGAAATATCAGCTCGGAGACCATGGCTGCGGCTACCCTTGACGCTGCATCGCAGACAGGAGTGCCTGCGATGGTGTACTCAATGACGAACCTGGGTGCACGAATGGCAAAACGTCATTTTTTCGGATGAATCCAGGTTCTGTTTACTGCATAATATTGGTCGCATCCTTGTTTGGCGACATCGCGGTGTACGCACATTGGAAGCGTGTATTCGTCATCGCCATACTGGCGTATCACCCGGCGTGATGGTATGGGGTCACACTTTGGTTACACGTCTCGGTCACCTCTTGTTCGCATTGACGGCACTTTGAACAGTGGACGTTACATTTCAGATGTGTTACGACCCGTGGCTCTACCTTCCATTCGATCCCTGCGAAACCCTACATTTCAGCATAACAATGCACGACCGTATGTTGCAGGTCCTATACAGGCCTTTCTGGATACAGAAAATGTTCGACTGCTGCCCTAGCCAGCAAATTCTCCAGATCTCTCACCAATTGAAAACATCTGATCAATGGTGGCCGAACAACTGGCTCGTCACAATACGCCAGTCACTACTCTTGATGAACTGTGGTATCGTGTTGAAGCTGCGTGGGCAGCTGTACCTGTACACGCCATCCAAGCTCTGTTTGACTCAGTGGCCAGGCGTATCAAGGCCGTTATTACGGCCAGGGTGGTTGTCCTGGGGTACTGATTTCTCAGGATCTATGCACCCAAATTGCGTGAAAATGTAATCACATGTCAGTTCCAGTACAATATATTTGTGCAGTGAATACGCCTTTATCATCTGCATTTCTTCTTGGTGTAGGAATTTTAATGGCCAGTAGTGTACAATTCGAAATAGCTGGTTTTGAAATGCCTAATCTCAATGCTGCTGTAGAAGTGGTCCGCGGTCTGTCGGGCGCGGCGCTTATGTTCTCCTCGCATAGAGGCCGCTTGTAACGCCGGAAATGCATATCCTCCTATTTCCATCTATTGCATTATATTTTCTTTTCCTTTATTTTGTTACCTGAAGATGTGACGTTTCTGTGTCTTTATATATTGTAATTGTTTTATTATTTGTATATATATGCATTTATGTCGATGTATATTTGGTTTGTTTTGTGAATATTATTTGTATTTATACGCTGGGTCTGGCCTAGGGTTCAAATGGTTCAAATGGCTCTGAGCACTATGGGACTCAACTGCTGCGGTCATAAGTCCCCTAGAACTTAGAACTACTTAAACCTAACTAACCTAAGGACATCACGCACATCCATGCCCGAGGCAGAATTCGAACCTGCGACCGTAGCGGTCGTGCGGTTCCAGACTGTAGCGCCTTTAACCACTCGGCCACTCCGGCCGGCCTGGCCTAGGGAAAACTATGCTATCGTACGAATACATCGATAGGTCGTGTGGAGAACCAAAGTGTTTAGGATCTTTGGTAGCGTTAACTCTTGTCGCGTGGAGCGCGGGCAAAGGGGGAGTCTGGTTGGAGTAGTGCAGTGGAGCAGGTGTGTTGTGTGACGCTCCCGCGAGTTGCCGTGCTTTCGGGGTTGGGCAGCATGTAATTGCGCTCGACTTGCTATGATACTTTCTGACATGGTGTCGCGGTCGGGAAGCATTAGCTGGCGCGCATCAAGAGCCCGTTTCGCCTGGTGACCGTGTCGAGAAGAAGGCGCGCCAACATTCAGCTTCTACAACAGCGACGGCCGACAATGAGTGACTGTTTCCACCTCCTCGATCAACGGCTTCAAACCTTCAATCAACCAACAAGGAAGACTGGAAGCACGTAAAGTTTTAGAACTGTATGGCAGACCTCAGCATTTCAAACTGTTCCATTTTCGTAACTATAATTACAACAACTTTGCATGAACATGTGTTGCTCATTGTCCCAATTGCATTACCAAGCAGAGTCCCTTCCTTTTCCGGAATGAACCCGAGTGTCGTTGAAATTCAAACGCCAGCATTAAAGTAATATCATCCCATTTCACTGCTTTAATTTCAAAGTTCAGTTAAAGTATTCATAGCTGGCTACAATATTTGGATTACACAAACAGAAATTATGAGTGCGAGTTTTGTTACTATATTTTAGCTTACCTGTGACTACAGCTCAGCTTGGTACGTACTAAATTTTACTATTGTTAATTGTTCAGAATCATTAAATTCAAGTTCAAGGTTAAATCTCTTATTTCTAAATTGCCTAGATTCAAGTAGCTTTTGAAATTATTGTTGAGGTAGCCAAAGACTAACCTTATTTTATTGAATTTCGTCACTAAATTAACTTTCAATTTTCCGGTTTTAGTAATTCTTTTGCTAAATTAAGTCAGAGTGTAGCGAAATTTATTACTTCTGGCAAACTTTCAGTTTTCACACTACACGTGTCTGCCTTCAGTTGCCACGCTTCTAGTGCTAATTATATGTGCAATAACCTTCCTTTTTCAGTTACTATAGTAATTGTCCATAGGACTCGCGACCGTAATTTTCCCCAAATCTCAAATATCTAATTACCGCTAGTTAATTGTTTGCGTAACGGCCGCACATTTACTTTCTTTATTAACTTTACCCCTTTTCAAAATTAATTTCCACCAGTTTCATTTGTATTTTTCCTTTCATTTAGATGTAACCCTTTCCTCCCTCTTTACCGACAGATTAACTTCGGTGACGATTGCTTTTCCCAAATTTCCATTAGGTACACGCGGTTTAATTTTTCACTGTCATTAAGGTCGATAAGTGAGGGGGAGGTTACACGCTGTTGCCGCGTTGTCGTCCAGGAGAGGGGTCCGTTAGCGTGCAACTGGCTATTCATAAAAATGGTTCAAATGGCTCTGAGCACTATGGGACTTAACTTCTAAGGTCATCAGTCCCCTAGAACTTAGAACTACTTAAACCTAACTAACCTAAGGACATCACACACATCCATGCCCGAGGCAGGATTCGAACCTGCGACCGTAGCGGTCACGCGGTTCCAGACTGAAGCGCCTTTAACCGCTTGGCCACCCCGGCCGGCATGCAACTGGCTGACGTCGTCTCACAGCTCTCTCTGCACTTACGTTATCGATTGGCGTGCTGGCGCTTGACTTTACGCTGTAGCACTATGGTTCCCTATTATTTATTTTTCCGCATCATCCATGACAGTCAGTGCTATAATCAAGGAAACAACGTCTATATGAAATAAAAAGAAGGAACAAAAAGAAAATGGAACGGGAACACAATCCTGCAGCACGCCCTTACTAAGTCTGAAGAATTAGATCTGAAACTTCTCTAATTATTTTTAAATCAAATCATTTCGTGTTGACACTAGGACGTAACCTTCTGGTTCACGGTTTATTGTTTCGAAAGTGACTACTGATGAGCATCTGCAATATTCCAAGTGATGTCTTCTCCACAGACAAATGTTTTTGTTGAAGATACCCTCTAACCTCTCACGCAGTCGTGCAAGTGGGACTTTGAATACGAGCACAACACTGACAAATATGACGCAGCTCGTACACGTCCTCTGCAACTCTATATTCCTGTTTGCAGCTGGTCGTCTTTGTATTTCATACGCAGAGTGATTTCAGAGTCTTACATAACATGAAATCATTACGCACGTGATGGATTCACGATAAATAGGTGACTGGTGACCAACAGATGATCTAGCAGGCATGTAAGCCGTCTTCTAGAGCCGTCTTCTCCTGCCACGAGAGCCTTAAAACGGGCAGGGAGCGGGAACGTGTAGAGTATGCGGCTTTGCGGGTCATAAATAAAACATCGGGCTGTGCTTGGCAGGCATATTTGTTTCAGATTTCCATGCGCGGCGGGAGCGGCACGCGCAGAGATTACGAGCGGACAGCAGGTGCGGCTGCCGCCGCAGAGCCCGCGGTCGGCATTATTGAATCCGGCACAGCGGGGGTGGGTTTGCGGTGGGGGTGGGGTCGGGGGTGAGGTCTGCGTGCCTGACTTATGAGCACCTCCGGCGGGCTGACCAGACACCTTCTGTCGCGGCCTCCTCACGCTCTTCATGCTTCCGGTATCACCTCTCCATTCAGACTATCTCATGGCGCTGCTAAACTCCTGACGTACATTTACGACTGCAGAACACCGTGAAGAGCATGGCAGAGAGTATTTCCCATTGTAGAAATTTTAGGCTTCCTCTTTGTTCCATTCACGTATAGAGCATGGGCAGAGTAATTCTTTAAAGCCTATGAGCTCGCTGTAATTATTGTAGTCCTGTTTTCGTAGTCCTTGCGTGAGCGATTAGTTCTTGAAACTTTGTAAGCAGGCTGTCACGGGATAGTTGTTTATCTTCAGACATCTGCCAGCTCAGGTTTTCCAGCATTCCTGTCGCGTACTCTCATGGATGAAACATACCTGTGACGACCTGTGTTGCCTTTCTCTGTAAATGTTCTTTATTCCCTCACCTTCCTCATCCCCTCCCCCGCAAAATCTCTGTAGCTCCGTTTCGTATGGGTCCTATACACTAGAGCTACAGTCTGGGATGCCAACGGCCTTGCCACAGTGGTAACACCAGTTCCCTTTAGATCACCGAAGTTAAGCACTGTCGGGCTGGGCTAGAACTTGTATGGGTGACCATCCGGTCTGCCAAGCGCTGTTGGCAAGCGGGGTGCACTCAGCGCTTGTGAGGCAAACTGAGGAGCTACTTTATTCAGATGTAGCAGCTTCGGTCACGTAAACTGACATACGGCTGGGAGAGCGTTGAGCTGACCACATGCCCCTCCATATCCGCATCCAGTGGCGCCTGTGGGCTGAGGATGACACGGCGGCCGATCGGTTCCGTTGGGCCTTCCAAGGCCTGTTCAGACGGAGTTTAGTTTAGTACAATTTGGGATGTATCTCACGAGTGTTTTGTAAGAAATCTCCCAGTACCCTATCAATGAATCGAAGTCTGCTTTACCTACGATCAAGCCATTGAATATCTCTACAAGTTTTTATATCCAGGTATTTGGATGAGATGACTTTTCCATTTGTGTGTATCTTTTTCGATTTTACGAGCGCTCAATGGTGCCCTTATCAACGCCCTGTTCCATTTGTGTTTGAGTGATATTGTAGGACAGGATCCCACATTTCTGTTTTCTGTGAAATGTACAGTTTTAAATATTCAACATTTACAGAAAGTTGCCAGTCGTCTCCCTGCTTTGAAATCTTATCAAGACCTGAATGAATATTTATGCAGCTATTTTCGGATATTACTTAATTATGGATAACTGCATCATCTGCATAAAGCCTGAGTTAACCATTGATATTGTCTACAAGGTCACTAGCTTACAAGTCGAACAATAAGGGTCGCAGTACATTTCCCAGGAGCACGCCTCGAGTTACTCCTACTTCTGTTGATTCTCCATCCAAGATAACATGCTGCCTTCTCCCTATTGATAAATCCTCAGACCAATCACAAATGCTGTTTTATATACTGTGTAATCGTCCATTTGTTAATAAACGTTTGTGTGGTGCAATTTTCGGAAGTCAGGAAATACTGCATCTGTCTAATTGCTTCGATCTATAGGTTTCAGGATGTCATGTGAGGAAAAGCGCGAGTTGCGTTTTTCATGACACACGTTTTCGGAATCGATGCTTATTGAGATAAAGGCGGTTGTTCTGATCAATATAACGCATTGTGTTTAAACTAAGACTTCTGCAACAGATGGACATCAGTGAGAGTAGATGGTACTTACATGAATAGTTTAAAATCAAACCGTTTGCTGGAGTTCTTCTGTGAAAGACCCTGCACATGTTGAAGACCGTACGGATACGTGAGTTGTCCTTGGAATGTCCTCCCAGTATCACGTGCTAACTGACGCGTCGTGTGCTGAATGTACTTTAATGCGTGCTTTATAATCAGGTGGACGCGCAATAGTTGACCATCTTGATCCACTATTTTTGATGCTACGGATCGCACATCAGCAACGCCGCATTGAACGCTGCAGAGATCAGATGAATGGGCTGTCCCCTGTCTGGAAGCACGTTTCGAAACACCCTTTAAACATAATGCCCATAACCACTTGAATGACCATACATTAAAAATCATATCTACCTGCTCATGAAATGAATATTCTGCTATGGTTAACTGGAACTCTTGGTAGGTAGACTAATTCAGTGCTACTACACAACTCACACACTCAAGCCTCAAATTTACTTAAGCATCAAATATAAACGTGTCACCGTAATAACATAACGCCATTGCGGATACATTTAATGCTTCAACAAAGTGACTAGTTCGATTTATCACCAGCGTATGCAACAGAATGAACTATGATTTTTGATGACAAACTAAGTTTGTTGAATTTCACCTTCAGTGCATTGATCTTAAATTTACATTGTATCTCAAAAACTAAGGATTTTGGGACATTATTTACACTGACTTTATTTCTTGTTTTGGAGTGAGGGGTATGCCCTCCAAGTATGTAATGGTATTTGCGAGAAATCTTGTGGATTGCGTGACAGTTCAATAAGTTTATTATCCACATATGGGTACTCATCAGTGACAATTTGACATCTTATTTTATGTCCACCAGTATCATCTCAGTCGTTCTGATGTTCTCCTATTTCAAATTGTTTTCTGTCTCAGCAATGTATGTATATGAATAAAAACATCCATTGTGAACATTTTCGTAGTTTATTTTTCAACTCGTGAATAATTTTGTTGGATACTTGCTACATTTATTTATGGAAATATGTACAAGGACATGCTGAAAAATACTGTCTCCGAAGTTTCTACGTGAAAGCTTTCTAAGCTTTTTAAATAAAAGTAACGTTAATACCATTTTTCACCTGTATTGTGCATGTCTACACACTTGCAGCCCTTTGCCACTAGATGGCTCCGGACTGTAGCGTGTAACATAGCGGTGTGTAACATAATTGCCGGCCGAAGTGGCCATGCGGTTCTAGGCGCTGCAGTCTGGAACCGCGAGACCGCTACGGTCGCAGGTTCGAATCCTGCCTCGAGCATGGATGTGTGTGATGTCCTTAGGTTAGTTAGGTTTAACTAGTTCTAGGGGACTAATGACCTCAGACGTTGAGTCCCATAGTGCTCAGAGCCATTTGAACCATTTTGTAACATAATTATGTCGGTCTGCGAGAAACTGTTCGTCTCCACATATCGAGCATCCTATCATTTAGCATGACAATGCCGTCTCCAAAACTTAAAGAACACCTTCGAGGACTTCACTTTGACAATATTTAGTCTGTGCAAGCAGAGGTGAGGCTGTGGCTCCGTCTACAGGGTCAAACATTCTACAGTGACCACATCAACAAAGTGGTCTCTCGTTCTGAGATATGTGTTCCTCGCTAGGATGTGTCGGGAAATAAATGTGTAGACGTGAAGAATAAGGATGTGGGATGTTAATAACTATAATGGTCGCCTAGTCGTAGATATTGCTATAATCTCACTATTTCACTCCCATTTACGGAGCTTGTTAGCACTTGATGTTAGGTTGGCGCCATTAAAATTCATTGTGGTATTCGCTGTTGCTTGCTGGATTGCTGCTGTGTCTCGATGCTAATGCTGGCTCTAAATCTGGTTGTCTAGGGGTAAAAAGATGAGGTCCCGTGTTTTTGATGTGCTTGTGATGATAAATAATGAGCAAAGCCAACAAATATTTAAACTTCAAATATTTATTACTCTGGTGGCCATCTTAATTCCACTGTCCACCAAAGACAATGACACAACACAAAGTAGCACTTCTTTTACATGTTCTTTTCAACGTTTATCCACCTCGTACAATAACAGACATACACTTTACGAAAGTGACATTCAGACTCTGCTCCCGACCCTTCTTGCTGCTTGTATTTATAACCTTGTCAAAGAACTACTAAAAAGAGATATAGTTTATAAGCCACATGTACAACTGTTATCGTAATTTGTGCAGAAAAGTTATTAATTTATATCGAGTGACATAATTTAACAGGCTATTAAAATGACAGACAGATTTGTTGACTTGACAAAATAATTTTTTGTTACAAAGAGGCCGTTTTTTAGAAGTTTGTCAATAGACTTCTCTAATTTGCATAAATAAGTAAATAACATGAATTATTAAGAATTTACATAGGTTTTCGTCTAAAATAGGAGTGTTTACGTGAATACTGAGTGAAAACGGTCCTACTGAAGAAATAGGTTTCACTGGGTGATTTTTATTTAAGGAGATCGAAAATACGTAAGTTGGCCACTATTTTTCGTACTTCATATTAATTATTTAAAATGAACGTAGTGTTTTTACATGATGACATTTGCTGTATCAGTGATCAAGTGATATTAACTTTTGTGTGGGTCACTTATTCAGTATAATTTAATGGGTTGACTGTTTATAGACATGTTATGCAATCATTGTTAACATACACAATAACTTTTCTATAATCATAAATACTCGTTAAACTGGTTGAATTTGGAGGGTATCGCATACTTCGGTTAAGTAAAGCCTTTAATAGGTTCAGTTACAAACCTTCAATCGTTTTTCAAATGAAAATGTAGGATGCTCTTCTTTTGAGCACGCCCTCGTAATTTGCGATGATTACGTTAAAAAGTGACTCCAATAATCCTATTACTATTATAACTAATCACGTATCTTAAAAGTGTCTGACTCATTTATATACAAAATGAAAGTTTTATGATGTCTCGCGCTTTTAAACATGAGGTGAATGCCATGATAGACCAAGCCCTATTTTCTACCAATTCTTAGTCTACACTGAGTTTGGAAGATATCGACGGGATCTTTGAATCCGGGGTTTTGCGATATTGCACTTGGCTTGAAGAGCGTGGACGCAGTGTAGAAGACGGGTAAGGCTGAATGCAATGCATGCAATCCGCAATTTTATACTGCACCATGTAGCTCGCGTTTCATAACCTTTGCAGCGACCGCTGTTCAGTAGAGCTCAATGTTATGCCACCCACAACCCTCAAAGCGAACGAAAGTTGGTCTTCAAAAACGAAATAACAAACAAAACGTTGTATTTCATTTCGAGTGTCCACACCAACGACAAAGCGAAAGGGAATAACATGAGCGTGAAGCGTGAAAATTCGCAGTAGATTCCGATTTGATATTCTGTTGATGTCGCCGGCACGGAGAGCGCGGCGGAAGCAAATAAAACAGCGACGGCCAATTTGTAAGGGAATGAGAGTGAACAATGAAAGCGCCATCAATCAATCAGGCCGGCTCAGATCCATATTTCAGGCGCGCCGCGGCGAAAGAGCGGAGCCGTCAGTCTTGTCCCGCTCTTACGAAAGGGGGCGAGGCGGTGCGTATCTGTTGCTAGCCAACCAAGGAAAGCGTCGGACAGCTAAGAGAACGGACAAATTGTTCAAAAATGGTTCAGATGGCTCTGAGCACTATGGGACTTAACTCCTGAGGTCACCAGTCCCCTAGAACTTAGAACTATTTAAACCTAAGTAACCTAAGGACATCACATACTTCCAAGCCCGACAAATTTTTATTATTTCGACAGGCTGTATTGGAATGAGTCTTATAATGTTACAATTTTTCGACCTAATGACATTTTAAATGTCTGCAGATTTCTTCGACAGTTTCGTTGTTGCTAATATAAAAATTCTCATCCTTTATTTCTGTATTTGTTAACGTATCTCCGATCCCACGAAAATCGACAGCATATGGCGAACTTTAACAAGTGAAATCTATACATGCGCGATGAGAAGCGCAAGGCAGACTGACTGAAACTTTCATAGTGAAACACGTATGTTTGGGAACTTCGCAGCCGCTTGTAATTCCCAAAATGAAGTATCTCTCACTACAAGTTTTTATATGAATCTCTCATTCTTCAGTTCATTATTTATTTGCTTGTTTGGTCATCATTACACTGTTTTATTGTATTAGATTTACATTAAATATTTTTTCTTTGGCGCTGTGTAATTTATTGCCGGCCGTGGTGGCGAAGCGGTTAAAGGCGCTACAGTCTGGAACCGCGCGGCCGCTACGGTCGCAGGTTCGAATCCTGCCTCGGGCATGGATGTGTGTGATGTCCTTAGGTTAGTTATGTTTAAGTAGTTCTAAGTTCTAGGGGACTGATGACCTTAGAAGTTAAGTCCCATAGTGCTCAGAGCCATTTTTGTAATTTATTTTTTGCTTTCATCAAGCCGACAGATTTATCTATGTTGTAACAAAACAGTGATCTGAGTCCATGTCACGTCTTCTTTGTCCTCTTACGTCTAGGTTAAGTGAGCTCTGTTCTCTAATAAAGATCGACATACTGTATCCACCTGCTACGTCATACCTACTATATTTAGGATTTACTTTGACGAAAACGAAACAGGAGGTTAATTAAGGTGTCAGATTAATACCAGAATATATACACATAAATACTCTACTCTGTGCTGATGACCAAATAATTATTCAGAAAATAAAATGAACTCCAGTTTGTGATACACTGCCTATGTATGGAAGGATCCAATCCCTCATTTTGTTTAGTAAACTGTACTATTGTTTGAAGTGAATATAGAAGTCAGAATAGAGAAAGGGCGATTATAATGATGAGACCAGTGATGAAAATCGGTGAAGCCTGTGTTGTAGGCCTGTCTGCAACATGATGATGCGTGACCGTGGTAAGATGATTAATCAGTTTTGTGTCAGAATTAACCTTGCAGTGAAAAACGCTTACGAATCGGATCAGATTTTGTTAATATATAATTAAGTGAAGATAAATTCGTTTACTGGAATGTGCTATGACTATTTCAGGCGTTACAATGGCCGCCAATCCATTGCACCACCGTATTAAGACGACAAACAACGAGTATTTGCTGAAAAATATTAAGAGTTACAAAATGCAGACAAGGAGTAAATTATATAATACAAATCAGTAGGATAAAAATTCATATTACTCCAGCTCAGATTTCAAAATTAGCATCGTGAGACACAACCTCTTACTTCATCCGTTCACTAAGACGCCTATGACAGAAGAGAGAACAGTGCAAGACAATATTGAGACATTAACATTTTTCATATAAGAAAATAATATCGTAAATAAGTCACAGTACTTCTCTGAGATCGGCGAGGTGTGATAATACTATGGAATTACAAGGGCTACCATCTAAAAATTTCGTTAAGAAACTAAGATAATAGCCTTCAATGGGGAATTTGTGTCCCTTTCAAAATAGTTCGGACGAGAAGAAGAGACCAGTTGACAAACATCTTGAGGCACTAAGGAATCGTCAATTTGATAATCGAGGGAAGTGTGTCACTTGACGGAGACGGGAGGGGGGGGGGTGTATGTGGAGACTATAGCCCGACTAGTGAGAAAGATCAAATACAGGATGACCCAAAAGCCCGTTAACATTTGAAAATTCAGTACTTCAGGGAGTAATGTAGCTATAGAGGCGAAAATAGACACACAAGCTTGAAATTAAGGATTTATGAAAACTGAAAAAAGTGCACAAGATGACCAATAGATGGCGCTTTATATATAGAGAGACAACGATTGGCATAACAACTTAGTTTTAGCTAAGACAATGTCCTTTATAGCAAATGCTGAATATGTAGGCCGTCATTCATCAACAATACCTGTAGTCGGAAGACAATGTTGTGAACAGCATTGTACAGCGTATCAGTAGGTATGATGAGAAACTGCTGTCGGATGTAATGTGGTCGGATGATCGCGGTAGACTTGCGACTTCAGGTAACCCGACAACTAGTAATCTCAGGGATTGAGGTCTAGGGACCTGGGAGACTAAAAATGATGGCAGAGGCGGCTCAGCACGCAATCCTCGCAAAATGATTTCCGCGAGAGATTCTTCACATGTGTAGCAGTATGGGGTGGAGCACCATCCTGCGTAAAAAATGGTTCAAATGGCTCTGAGCACTATGGGACTTAACTTCTGAGGTCATCAGTCCCCTAGAACTTAGAACTACTTAAACCTAACTAACCTAAGGACATCACACACATCCATGCCCAAAGACAGGATTCGAACCCGCGACCGTAGCGGTCGTGCGGTTCCAGACTGTAGCGCCTAGAACCGCTCGGCCACCACGGCCGGCCTGCGTAAAAGTCGTACCTTCCAGCGCGTATTTATCAGCCAGGCTGGGGATGATGCAATCCTGTAACGTATCGGCCTATCTCGCACCAGTCTCGCTGACGGTTTGAAATGCAGCGCTGCTCCTTTCCTCGAAGATTGCGCCAACTGTTGGCCGGTTTTTGCAGTCGGTTTTGGTTTTAATAAAATCCCGTGTCATTTCAGACACCTGTGTCAAGTTTTACCTCTCTACCTACATTATTCCGTAAATTAGTGAATTTTCAGATATTTACTGACTTCCGCGACACCCTGTCCATATAGGTTGCTGTAGACACGTTCAGATTAAAATCTTTGCACAGAATCGACTACTACAGACAGCTGCATCAAACCAGTCTTCGGAATGAATTTATTATGCGCAAGAACGTATTTATTGTTAAAGAATACAAATACTTTATGCCAACGAAGTGGTAATATGCCTGTCGTTAGTGACAGCGTAGGAGTCAGACGTCAGCTTCTCGATGACATAAAAGTTTTCTGAATGTTGTACTGCGTCAAAGCGTAACAGTTTTACTGGAGAAACTAGCGTTTCGGCCACGATTACTGTGGTATTCTTCTGGGTCTACTGATGTGCTTTAGCTGTGGACAGTGGCTCATATCTTGTCATTGTCACTCACCGAGCATAACGTTAAGTGGTAATTTCGAAAGGTCTTAGTTGTGAGGTGGAAGGAGCGGGAACTTTATAATAATAGGCTGCTACGGTGAACGGAGTGGGGACGTTCCGTTGTCTATTGCTTCTTGCATTGTTTACTATAATTGGTGCTTGTGGGCGAATGGGGCGTAGGCTCCTGTTTCATCCTGCTGAGCGCAGGCGGCAATTACTCGCAGATAGGGCCCACGTCATGCGTTGTTGGTGCGGCTTATTGACTCTGAGGGCTGACAGCCACAATGGGGCAAGCTTGTATCCATCGTCTCTGTTCATTTTGTAAAGATGTTTTTATTATTCGTCACACACGGTTTCCTTGTCGCAATCTTGTCGGTGTTCGGTCACTGCAGACTTGCTGTGCTGCCCCAGACGAATGTAACACTCGCGTTTTTGTCTGTGCATTGCTATGAGTTTACCGGTCTCACTTCCAACAGGAGGAAGACAGGACCCCCCGCCTCATTCGCCAAACATACAAACCATGCAAGGAGAAAGAGACAACACGTAATTTGTACCAGTAATTCCGCCTACCGTCGCAACCTATTATAATAAAGTTCCCACTCCTTCCACTTCTAATGACCAGTCACAACTACGACCTTTCGAAATTATGACGTACGTTATGCTCAGTGAATGGGAATGACAAAATATAAGCGTCTCCGCACATCTAAAGCACGTCAGTTGACCCAGAAGAAGGCCACAGTAACCGTGGCCGAAACGTTGGTTCTCCAGCAAAGTTTTTTCATTATGACGCGGTACGATACTCAGAAAACTTTTGTGTCAGCTGACTCTGGCCGCGGAAGCCTACGAAGCTTGTCTTGTCTGGATCGAACTAATAGGCATTCAACCTGTCTGACGTCAGTTCCCAATAATTAAAGCTAGATACCATGCAGAAATGAAATACTAATGCCTTCGTTAAAGGTACAAATTACGTGTGAGTCTGTTCCGTGCGGAAACAAGTATGTCGGTTTAATTGAATAAATGAGAACACTAACGCATATTTTACTTCGCTTTTTCGACGGCCAGGAAGTTCCTCCAGATTGTAAAGAATGAGAGTGAAAGAGGGTGGGGAGGGGGGGGGGAGGGAAGAAGAGAGAGAAAAACCGTAGCATGCCTGGCAGGACCGAAATTACAAAGCGACGCGCCAAATCAGCGAACGCACAAAGCACACATTAGTGCCGGGGAGCTTTGTGTGGCGTGATGAGCAGGCCGCATAATGATAAGCTTCAATTCAATGCCGCACACCGCTGCCGACGGACTCTTGCCATTGTCTCAATGCGGGTTTTGTACAACAAATTTTTGTTACGTGCTGTACACTGCTGAAAAGAGCTCTAACACACACACACACACACACACACACACACACACACAAACAAAACGAAATCGATATTCACGCTTCCGTTTTAACGGACTGTGATAGTCCGCACAAAATTAAAATCTAATCAGCCAGCACAAACTTGAGGTTAAGGTCACGCTAGAACTCTTTCCTTGTACGTTGAACATATCAAAATGAACATATCGAAAACACACCAAAGAAGAAGAAGAACACCTTCCTATTGTTGAACAGCCGAACTGATGTTGCTCCGGTTCTGGAACCACAATACAACCCACTGCGAAACTTTCCACCCTACGCTTTCTCAAAATTTGGCGAAACAAACTTGTTTGATTTTAAATGGTGTTGCAGTGTGCAGGTCAAGCAAGTGCCGCAATGGAGTGGAGTAATGCAGGGAAGCGTGTTTTGAGACAAGTGTATACTCTCACCGTGGATAATTAGCTTTCCTTTCTAAGAAGTAGTTGTGGCGGGTTGCACTTGCGGTGCACGACGAATTCCTTCGTCATTCATTCTCGCGAACACACACACACACACACACACACACACACACACA
Source organism: Schistocerca cancellata (assembly GCF_023864275.1). NCBI lineage: Eukaryota > Metazoa > Arthropoda > Insecta > Orthoptera > Acrididae > Schistocerca > Schistocerca cancellata. The sequence goes on from NC_064627.1 coordinate 761,862,740, forward strand.
AACAAACAAAATATCATTGATCTTCTTTTATCATTTTAAAAATAAAAGTGTTCCAAGAAAAGGCTTTCATTCTACAGGTTATTTAGGTGCTGAAGTTGGTGATAACGGGGTGGACGGGGGAGGGGAACTGAGTGACAAGAGATGGCAGGGGGTGGGGCGAGGAGGAGTGGAGTACTAGCTAATGTCTGATTGCACTCAGTGGTAATGGTCTAAGAAAGATTGGAAAACACAGGTCTGTACACTGTTGTAAGATGTCCCTGTAGAGGCGTGTCTTAATATATGCAGCAAGCTTAACACATGCACCTGAGAAAAGCAACATCAATGGATTCATAAAGGTTAGAGTTAGATGGGACATGAGTAAAACTGTTGGAACAGCGGTCCTCACTTCAGAGAGAGAGAGAGAAAGAGAGAGAGAGAGAGAGAGAGAGAGACAGAGAGAGAGAGAGAGAGAGAGAGAGAGAGAGAGAGAGAGAGAGGTGCATAGTTACACGTCAGATTGGCCGAAGCCTATAAAATGCCGGTGACTAGGCGGGCACACATTGAGACTCCCAGTCCTTGCCGCTCGACGCCAGCCTCAAGTAAGCTCCGTTTGAAGTCTTGCTTTTTCGCTTGCAGTGCTGTTCAAATGTTTGTACTTCACGATGCAGCTAGCGATTGCTTCTTCTCTTAGATCTCACCCCATGGGCTCAGATACTGACTCCTGTTGTGCCAACAGTCAAATTCTTTGCTTTTTGTAATACTTAGAAATAGCCCTCGGTGTAGCAGTCAGTGTGAATGCAACAAAACAGTGTGTTTCAGACCCTTGAGGTCCTCGACTCTCCTGCAGGTACCCTTATCGGGTCCCAAAATCCGCCCATCTCGTGGCTGCCCTGTGACAATGTTTTGTGATGATCCGAGCTCCTGACCGCTCGGAAATTACATGCTGACCTGGATCTCCCTTTACGCGCTAATACGCTTCCTCTATCCTAAGCCACGACACGACAAGTGGCTATTAATTTATAAAATTTTCTCTTTGTAATCTTCCTTGTCTGGTCACCAAGAGTTCCGTGTACTGTATCACATATTATCTGAAACTTGTACGGTTCATTACTGACGTAATTTTAATGTTGATAGCAAATATTGTAGGCTAACAAGTGAAATGTGTGACATCTTTTCTATTAGTAGGTCATTCGGCTATTACAGTCTACCTATCGTCAGAATCACTTATGTCATGGGATTTACCCGTGTGCGGGCTGCAACGTCCGCAGAGTGAGCCCCCATTCCTTTCTGCTCCATTTATACAATTTCCCTACGGTGTCACATGCGTGCAACGCCAGGACGCAGCATTGAGTCTCACGGAGGCCGGTGGTCATAATATTTCGACTCATCAGTTTACTTCTGTTAATCCATGAAACTTATTTTCGATAATGGATTACATACTGTCGTGACAGATGCTGAAAATCTATGCTATCCAAAAATATTTCTTGTTACAGTTCCGATTACAAATTGTAAGAAATGATTAGTCGAGGTATTTTTAAGAATGTACCGGTTTGAAATAAAAATAAAACAAGAAGACTTTTCTTAGCAATTTTAGTTTTACATGAAAGCCGGTAATCTAATCTTAACGTTCAAGGCATTTACCGTATCGTTCAACCAGCTTTTGAATACCATCCTCGTATAAATCTGGTTGGTCGTTTTGACATCTTCATCCCCGTCGTGGCGCTGCCCACTCAGATGCTTCTTCAACTGTAGGCACGTGGTAGTCGCTAGGCACTAGACTGGTGCTGTTCGGAGGGTGATCGCCGGCTTTTGTGACCGAGCGGTTCTAGGCGCTTCAGTCCGGAACCGCGCTGGTGCTACAGCGCAGGTTCGAATCCGGCCTCGGGCATGGATGTGTGTGATGTCCTTAGGTTAGATAGGTTTAAGTAGTTCAAAGTCTAGGGGACTGATGACCTCAGATGTTAAGCCCATTGTGCGTAGAGCCATTTGAACCATTTGTAGGGTGATAAAATTGTTCCTAGCCAAATTATTTGATCAGATCTTGATTTTGACAGGCCACGTCTTGACCGGCATTTCCATGATGTAAAACGATCCCCGTACTCAGAATGCCACGCCTTTTATTTTGGATTGCATGGCGCAGTTTCTTAAGATTTATTGTGGTAGAAATTATGGAGTCACCACGAGCCAAAAAATTTAACAGCAGCTCCGCCTCCATGTCCCAAAAAACAGCAGTCACGATTTTCTGGACTGAAATTGTTTGCTTGAACTAGACATTCTTGGGTGATGTTGAATGCCGCCATTCCATGGATTATAACGTAACAACCATGTTTCGTCGCCTGCGACATATGGCTCGTCACCTTCGTCACGGCACCGCTCTACGAAAGTAAAAAAGGAAGTGGCTAAACGTTTGCTTTTATCCATCTCAGTCAGCACTTCCAGAATCCGGCATGACTGTAACTTACGTTAATTTAAACGTTCTGGAACAACTGCATAAAGAACACTTCTTCAAACACGAGTAAACTCATCAAATAACGTCGAAATCGTAAAGCGTCTGTTCTCTCTCCTTTTTCATCAACTTTAGCACCAAATTGTCAGTAGTGACTGAAGGTCGCCCTATTCGTTCTTCTTCATGTGTATTCGTACGGCTATCTTAAAAATTTGTCACCCTTTTCCATATCATTCCGCCGTTCACAATGTTTTCTCAATATTTCACTGATCTGACCATCGATTTGAGCCTCTTTCACGTCTTTAGCACTAAGAAAACTAGTCACAGAGCATATTCCACAGTCAGTGGGCTTCTTAGTCGGAGCAGGCTTTTCAACTATCTCGCAAACAAGCTCTTGAATGGCGTGTGTGCCTGATAACACGGTGTGGTACACAGCGCACATGCGCCAAATGCCGACTGCGGCGCTGCAGCGGTGAAATTCCAAAACGATGCTTACTTTGAAAACACCCCTTACAGTTTCGATAGCTTAATTGTAATATTCAGATCTAATTAATCATGTTGTTGTTGTTGTTGTCTTCAGTCCAGAGACTGGTTTGGTGCAACTCTCCATCCTACTCTATCCTGTGTACAAGCTGCTTCATCTCTCAGTACCTACTGCAACCTACATCCTTCTGAATCTGCTTAGTGTATTCATCTCTTGGTTTCCCTCTACGATTTTTATCCTCCACGTTTCCCTCCAGTACTAAATTGGTGATCCCTTGATGCCTCAAAACATCTCCTACCAACCGATCCCTTCTTCTAGTCAAGTTGTGCCACAAATTTTTCTTCTCCCCAATTCTATTCAATACCTCCTCATTAGTTATGTGATCTACTCATCTAATCTTCAGCGTTCTTCTGTAGAACCACATTTCGAAAGCTTCTATTCTCTTCTTGTCTAAACTATTTATCGTCCACGTTTCACTTCCATACATGGCTACACTCCATACAAATACTTTCAGAAACAACTTCCTGACACTTAAATCTATACTCGATGTTAACAAATTTCTCTTCTTCAGAAACGCTTTCCTTTCCATTGCCATTCTACATTTTATATTCTCTCTACTTCGACCATCATCAGTTATTTTGCGCCCCAAATAGCAAAACTCATTCACTTCTTTAAGTGTCTCATTTCCTAATCTAATTCCCTCAGCATCACGCGATTTAATTCGACTACATTCCATTATCCTCGTTTAGCTTTTGTTGATGTTCATCTTATATCCTCGTTTCAAGACACTGTCCATTCCGTTCAACTGCTCTTCCAGGTCCTCTGTTGTCTCTGACAGATTTACAATGTCATCGGCGAACGTCATAGTTTTTATTTCTTCTCCATTGCTTTTAATTGCTACTCCGATTTTTTTGTTTTGTTTCCTTTACTGCTTGCTCAATATACAGATTGAATAACATCGGGGCCGTGCGTGATTACCCGAGCGGTGTAAGGCGCAGCAGTCATGGACCGTGCGGCTGGTCCCGGCGAAGTTTCGAGTCCTCCCTCGGGCATGGGTGTGTCTGTTTGTCCTTAGGATAATTTAGGTTAAGTAGTGTGTAAGCTTAGGGACTGATGATCTTAGCAGTTAAGTCCCATAAGATTTCCCACGCATTTGAGTAACATCGGGGATAGGCTGCAACCCTGTCTCACTTCCGTCCCAACCACTGCTTTCCTTTCATTCCCGTCGACTCTTATAACTGTCATCTAGTTTCTGTACAATTTGTGAATAGCCGTTCGCTCCCTGTGTTTTACCCCTGCCACCTACAGAATTTGAAAGAGAGTATTTGTTTAATCATGAGTTTTGTAAATACAAAAAGTTTTGCGAAAGAACTTTGTCATAAGCCGTGAAGTTAAATGAATATGTTATACGAGGCTTATACCAGCGTTCAGTGGTATGTAACAGATTACTAATGACATTCATCGTTGTACATATCGATGTGTCACCGATGATCCGTGATACATGGATTTTATGACTGATTTCATTTACAGAAATTTTGTCCCTTCACAACTCATGATCTGAAGATGGGCTTTAAGTGATCGAAACTAATAATGGTTTGTGTTACTCTGGAAATGATAGTGTTAAAATAAATATATTCAAAATAATATCAGTACTACAGAAACCTATGTGAAGGATGTGTCAAAATATTTCAACATATAGGATCCGTAATGCATTAGATAGGTGTTGGGTTCTAATCTCCATGACAGGATCATTTTTACTATTATTTAGTGAGTATATATTTTTAGGAACGCAGTCCCACCTTCCGGCGAACCATTGTCTGTGAATGACTGCTAGACTGCCGCCATAGAATTACCTGGCGTTTGCATTGACTGAAGAGCTTCCTTAACGACGCCAGCGCAGCGAGAATAAAAGTCGCGCCCTCTAAAGTCGAAGATATAGTGGTAACATTCATTTCGCCACGACCTTCCTTGTTAAAGCGGACGACGACGCCTTTTTAATTTCTAATGGAATTTAAATAGGACTCCATTGTCCTTAATGAAAACTATCTAATTACTTCCACACACTCTGGCTTAAGCTCCTTGAAATTTAATTTCTGCCTTCTCGCCAGGACTGAGAGAAGTATAAAAAAACGGCGGGAAGCCAAAAAAAGAAAAGAAAAGAGAGAGAGAGAGGAGGAAAGCGCTGCACGAAATTGCACGGACGGAGTGGGAGGGGTGGAGGCAAACAGGCAAGCAAGGCGTGCTGTCGCCGGCCGTGCTCACCGTCAGAGTTTTATTTTCAAGGGGCCAGTGGGCAGAGGAGCAGCGGCCTCCCACCTACCACCGCGTGGCTGAACGCTGCCGCGCTTTGCCGGCCGCCAGCCGCCGCTGCTACTATTGCTACGCCTGGCGCTCACGAAGCCCGTCCAACGACACTGCATTGTTTTGCCTATCGACGAGGCGTTTCGGTAGCGTAGTACAGCGGCCGTCAAACTTTTCTGCTTAAGACCGACACGTCCGGCCGCGTGGGAGGGGCTCACCGTGCGGTTAAAGTGACCACTCAAAGAGAAATTGAATTTCCGTGAAACTATGGTTATTCATAGACGCTTACCACTTACACATTTTGATTCTGCTTATTGTACGGTATAACGGCCGAATTCACCAACATCAATTGAAATTAAGCATATTTTAAAATATTACACTACTGGCCATTAAAATTGCTACACCAAGAAGAAATGCAGATGATAAACGGGTATTCATTGGACAAATATATTATACTAGAACTAACATGTGATTACATTTTCACGAAATTTGGGTGCATAGATCCTGAGAAATCACTACTCAGAACAACCACCTCTGGCCGTAATAACGGCCCTGATACGCCTGGGCATTGAGTCAAACAGAGCTTGGATGGCGTGTACAGGTACAGCTGCCCATGCACCTTCAACACGATACATCAGTTCATCAAGAGTAGTTACTGGCGTATTGTGGCGAGCCAGTTGCTCGGCCATCATTGACCAGACGTTTTCAATTGATGAGAGATCTGGAGAATGTACTGGCCATGGCAGGAGTCGAACATTTTCTGTGTCCAGAAAGGCCCGTACAGGACCTGCAACACGCGGTCGTGCATTATCCAACTAAAATGTAAGGTTTCGCAGGGATCGAATGAAGGGTAGAGCCACGGGTCGTAACACATCTGAAATGTAACGTCCACTGTTCAAAGTGCCATCAATGCGAACAAGAGTGACCGAGACGTGTAACCAATGGCACCCCATACCATCACGTCGGGTGATACGCCAGTATCGAATACACGCTTCCAATATGCGTTAACCGCGATGTCGCCAAAGACGGATGCGACCATCATGATGCTGTAAACAGAACCTGGATTCATGCGAAAAAACGACGTTTTGCCATTCGTGCACCCAGATTCGTCGTTGAGTCCACCATCGCAGGCGCTCCTGTCTGTGATGCAGCGTGAAGGGTAACTGCAGCCATGGTCTCCGAGCTGATAGTCCATGCTGCTGCAAACGTCGTCAAACCGTTCGTGCAGATGGTTGTTGTCTTGCAGACGTCCCCATCTGTTGACTCAGGGATCGAGACGCGGCTGCACGATCCGTTACAGCCATGCGGATAAGATGCCTGTTATCTCGACTGCTAGTGATACGACGCCGTTGGGATCCAGCACGGCGTTCCGTATTACCCTCCTGAACCCACCGAATCCATATTCTGCTCACAGTCATGGGATCTCGAACAACTCGAGCCGCAATGTCGCGATACGTTAAACCGCAATCGCAATGGGCTACAATCCGACCTTTATCAAAGTCGGAAAAGCGATGGTACGCATTTCTCCTCCTTACACGTGGCATAGCAACAACGTTTCACCAGGCAACGCCGGTCAACTGCTGTTTGTGTATGAGAAATCGGATCGAAGCTTTCCTCATGTCAGCACGTTGTAGGTGTCGCCACCGTCGCCAACCTTGTGTGAATGCTCTGAAAAGCTAATCACTTGCATATCACTGCATCTTCTTCCTGTCGGTCGAATTTCGCGTCTGTAGCACGTCATCTTCGTGGTGCAGCAATTTTAATGGCCAGTATGGTACTTTCGCGGTAAGTATTTGTAAGTGAAAATGATATATTGGAAAAACACGTTTTTTTCTGAAAGCTTAAACAGTGACCGGTTTTTCCGTACCTGAGCGACCACAGTGGCCAGTGCCATCGCAACAGGATTTTATTGCAGCCGCAGTTTGACGACCACTGGTTTGGTAGCTAGTTTTCTGTGAGACAGTAGAGAATGTGGACAGAAATATGGAAACACCAAAAACACAACATATTGCCGTGCCTAATTCGGTGTAGCAAAACCGTTGGTATTTAGAACAGCTTCCTAGCTTCTCGGAATGGATAAATGCAGGTCCTGTATGGTTTTCAAAGGAATCTTATGTCATCATTCCTGCAAAATAGTGGCACGTTCAGGTAAAGAGGATAGAGGTGGTTAGTGATCACTCACCCATCTCTCCAAAGTAAACCACGAATTGGCTCTGAGCACTATGGGACTTAACTTCTGAGGTCATCAGTCCCTTAGACCTTAGAATTACTTAAGCCTACCTAACCTAAGGACATCACACACATCCATGTCCGAGGCAGGATTAGAACCTGCGACCGAAGCGGACGCGCGGTTCCAGACTGTAGCGCCTAGAACCTCTCGGCCACTCCGGCCGGAAAACCTAGAATTCTCAGTGATATTGATATCTGGTGACTATGGTGGAGAGGAGAGATACGACTATTCATCCTCGTGCTCATGAAACCAGTTCTGGACTATGCAAGCTGTGTGAAAGGGGGCGCTGTCGTTTTGGAGCACGCAATCACCTTAGGAGAACAAATATTGTAAGATGGTATGGACCGGATCAGCCAAAATGTTAACATATTCCTTTGTCGTAATGCAACCTTGCCACGAATGATGGTGCTCCTGGACTGCTACAAGATGGCTGCCCAAATCATTACGGAAATAGCCGCGCGCGATTAGCCGAGCGGTCTGAGGCGCTGCGGTCATGGACTACGCGGCTGTTCCCGGCGGAGGCTGGAGTCCTCCCTCGGCATGGGTGTGTGTGTTTGTCCTTAGGATAATTTAGGTTAAGTAGTGTGTATGCTTAAAGGCTGATGACCATAGCAGTTAAGTCCCATAAGATTTCACACACATTTTACATTTTTTTTTTTTTTTAACGGAACCCCAACCATGATTCACTATAGGGAATAAACTTGCCCAGAAGTTGGAAACAGTGTGGGTCAAGACTTCTCCGACCAAACGACTTTCTTCCTTTGGTCCATAGTCCACGTTTTGTTACTTCGGCACCATACTTTCCTAAGGTGGATATTCGGAGTGGCCGAGCGGTTCTAGGCGATTCAGTCTGGAACTGCGCGTCCGCTACGGTCGCAGGTTCGAATCCTGTCTCGGGCATGGATGTGTGTGATGTCCTTCGGTTAGTTAGGTTCAAATGGTTCTAAGTTATAGGGGACTGATGACCTCAGCTGTCAAGTCCCATAGTGCTCACAACCATTTGAACCTGTGTGCGGTATATCTGCAACATCCGTCAGTTCGACCATTTCAGTGTTCCATACGCCCAAAAAAGTGGTTCAAATGGCTCTGAGCACTATGGGACTTAACATCTATGGTCATCAGTCCCCTAGAACTTACAACTACTTAAACCTAACGACAACACACAACACCCAGTCATCACGAGGCAGAGAAAATCCCTGACCCCCCCGGGAATCGAACCCGGGAACCCGGGCGTGGGAAGCGAGAACGCTACCGCACGACCACGAGATGCGGACCCATACGCCCAGTTATATTGGTTGCGGCGCGAGAAACTACGTGATTACCATGTGCTATGTTCACTTCATCGGATCCTCACTGAGGATGCAGCCAAAAACGTGGCATCAGAGATCAAATACCGAAACACGAGCTCTCACTTATTCAGTGTCCTAGCTGTGCCCTTCGATAATACGGAATTATTCACGACCTCGTCTGTCGGTGCTGTGTACGTCTGGGACAAGCTGCCCTGCGCTCTTTGCACATTTCAATGCGCTGTTGCTTTTAACAGAAAGCTGTAGCACTTCCTTCTGTCGGCTCATAACGTTTCTCTAAAAATTAAAATAGGTGCACAGTTTTCTCTCTGTCTAAAACTAAAACGAAGACTCCCATCTCACCCCAGTTACGTTCCTCTCACGTTTCCTTTCTCTGAGAGTCTAGCCGCTTTATTTTCCCTTACCTCCATTAATAGTGTTTATCTGCCTCCGCCCCCTTCCACCTCTGCTCTTATATCCATTGCTGCTGGCGTTTACAGTTTATGTCTACCTGCCTCTAATTTGTATTTTTTGTTGCATTTATCTTGAAGGAATACATGTTTTTTTTCTGGACTGTAGTGATCTCTAGACATTGCATTCTACGTTAGATGTAACTTATAATACGCTTATTATAATAAACATAATGTAAAATATCTGGAGTGCCCGGTGAAATGTGAATGAGGGCCTGATGGCAGTAACCATGCCAGGGTAAATAAATAGATATTGTTTTCGACATCAGTGCAACTGTCGAGAGAGCTTGTTAAAATTATTTGTTTCGTCGTAGGCAGCATTGCCGATTTTCGATCACGTTTTCATTTTGGCTCACTTTATGCTCTTTAATTTTTCGGTTGAGTGGGACTGACAAAAAACGCTGAAGATGAAGCAGCACCATTTCGAAATCGAACATATGAGCAAAATACCATCAATAAAACAGTAGCGTGCACCATCTAATTACACTTTATTAATGAAAATAGCTGAAAGTGCCTAAAAGTTAATCCATGAAGATGAATAAAACCAAAACAAGAATGTTGTACTGACTTCCGTAGTAGTAGTCTGTCGCCTATCGATAGATCGAACCGAAGCCTATCTAACACGGTTATCATTAGGTGTCCTGGGAAATTCATACGGGCATCGTTACCTCTGTAGCGTGTTCCTCAAATTGTTCTAACAATATGAGAACGATAGGCCTGTGCATTATCATTAGATATTTGTCATCAATAGCGTAGTTGTGCCGTGTGTCTGTAATATGTTAAATCTGTTTACGTTCATGGTCAACTGCCAATTCCTGCACTATCCATCAGTCCTCTGGAGATACTTCTGTAAATTACTACAGTCTTCTGGCGTTCATACTTTCTCATAGGCAACCGCATCATATGCGAATAGTTTTAAAGCGCTTACGACGCTTTCTACTTGATCATTTATGAGCACTGTAAATAGTAACGGTCCTATCACAGTTCCTCGGGGTACTCTGAAAATTACCTTTACATCTGTCTGTTTCGTTAAGAGTGACATCATCTTGTAAATTAGTTCAATTACGAAAATGTACCGAGGTTAGGGCGCGTTGTAGCGTCCTTCTTCGGGGGGGGGGGGGGGGGGGCAAATAGTTGTTGGGAGAGCGCTCCTGACGCAGCGAAAGCTATACTTTGGCGTGAGAATCAAGCGAAGTGGGCAGGAGGTGTGATATCAAGCCTTTGATTGCGTTGATATCTTGGTATCCATCTCCGAGGTACTGGGCAGTGACTGGGCTTTTCACTTTATCAAGGGTGTACCGTGAGTGCATCTATTCGGAGAAAACTGCTGCTGACGACGTCAGCTACTGTGGACAACACAGTATTTTTTACGACGGTCGCCGTCGACTGTAGTGTACTGTAACAGCGTGTAATGTAGACAAACCATAATGCGATAAATCGCGGTGAATTTAACATTTCGGCGTGTTAGACCACTGAGTCAGCTTCCATTATTTTTTTCTTTCTGGATCACTTCTTAAGATCGCGCGCTCACTGAGGTGCATCGTTTACGATGAGGTTAAGGTATTTTTTTTCTGTTGAGTCTGTATTTATTTGCTTATTTAAGTACACCGACAGTGTAGTTACTCATAATCTGGAAATGGGGAATAGGTGCGAGGGTTCCAGAATGAAATTTTCACTCTGCAGCGGAGTGTGCGCTGATATGAAACTTCCTGGCAGATTAAAACTGTGTGCCGGACCGAGACTCGAACTCGGGACCTTTGCGTTTCGCCCCCATGTGCTCTACCAACTGAGCTACCCAAGCACGACTCACGACCCGTCCTCCCCACAGCTCTAATTCCGCCAGTATCTCGTCTCCTACCTTCCAAGCTTCGCAGAAGCTCTCCTGCATACCTTGCAGAACTAGCGCTCCTGGAAGGAAGGATATTGCGTGAAAGGCAAAGGTCCCGAGTTCGAGTCTCGCTCCGGCACACAGTTTTAATCTGCCAGGAAGTTTCATAGGTGCGAGGGTGTTGGGGGGAGAACTTAGCGCCGTTAAGCTTCGTGAGCTGCAGCTTCAGTTGCCTTACTCATACTGGAAGGTTAAGTCCGCCAGCACCAGAGAGTCGGAAATCGAACCGACGCGGGCATGTCTGCATCGCAGGGCTTTTCTTCTGTATGCGGCCGCGTGTCCTTGCGCATCCGCGGCCAGTTGGTGGGATACCTCGCAGTGGCAGCCGGCTTGACAGTCGAGCGCACGATGGGCGAGACACCAGATGTCAGGACATTCGATCACGGCAGGACCGTGGCTGCCCGACACCACATGCGTTACAAAGCGCATTAAAATCATGTGTTGACAGTAGCTATCATTACAGTTTACAAGGTGTTGACGTTTCAATAGAATCAAACACATCTGGTCACACATTCTAGACTGCATTTTCTGTTTTATTCGTCCTTAATTTTGAGTGCAAAGAAAACAGAGCAATCGTTTGCACCCGTTTTTTTTAAACTGCGTTTCATGCCTAAGATAAACCAGTTGACAGGTTGCGTACTCCTGCTGGTAGTTGAGAAGTCTCCAGTGTTTCTACAGTAAACCCTCCGTCATCTTCCAGCGTTCAGGAAACTAACAGTATTAATTTGTAATTAAGAAATAATTTATTGAGGTGACTGCATTGATTCCTCACAACGCGTGGAAAGACCTGCTGTATACTATCTTCTGGTAGTACTTTAGCTACAATTACCGAGCAATCTGTTTTGTGATGAAACTGAATTTAAATTGTATTGCTTCTGTGTGTACTGCCAATATATATGAGGGTTGGAACTTTAATAGTGGCAACTATTTATTTACAGCTCGTACAAAATAGATGCGTGTTTCAAAGTTTAACTGACATTCAAAGTAGTCACCAGCATTGTGTATAACCCGTTGCCAGCGATGTGGAAGTCGTAGGATACTCTTAGCAGTGCCAGTTGTGTTGACAGTTCGAGCGGCACAGTCTATTGCCCGACGTATTTGTAGCAGTTCTGAAGCGAATGCCATCAAATGTTTCCTTCAGTTTAGAAATCGAGTTGAACTCACGAGGGCTTAAGTCAGGGGAGTGCAGTAGGTGGTATAGTACTTAGCAGTCCCATCAGTCAAACAAATCAGTAACAGCTTGCACTGTACGTGCTTGAGTATTGTCCTGCAAAATGATGGTCAGGTCCTGCAGAAAGTTCTGTCTCTAAGCTGGTCGTAGGCTGTATTCCAAAAGTGAACAGCTTAGAGACAGAAGTGATGACACTTTCTGCAGGACCTGACCATCGTTTTGCAGGACAATGGTTCAAATGGCTCTGAGCACTATGGGACTTAACATCTGAGGTCATCAGTCCCCTAGAACCTAGAACTACTTAAACCTAACTAACCTATGGACATCACACACATCCATGTCCGAGGTAGGATTCGAACCTGCGACCGTAGCGGCCGCGCGGTTACAGACTCAAGCGACTAGAACCGCTTGGCCACACCGGCCGGCTGCAGGACAATGCTCAAGCACGTACAGTGCAGGCTGTTACTGATTTGTTTGACTGATGGGGCCGCTAAGTGCTATGCCACGTACTGCACTCCTCTGACTTAAGCCCTCGTGAGTTCAACTCGATTTCTAAACTGAAGGAAACACTTCACACTGTTCGCTTCAGAACTCCTACAAATTCGTCGGGCTATAGACCGCTCCGCTCGAACTGTCAATACAACTGGCACTGCTAAGAGTGTCCTACGACTTCTACATCGCTGGCAACGGGTTATACACAATGCTGGTGACTACTTTGAAGGTTAATGAAACTTTGAAACTCGTATATATTTTGTACGAGATGTAAATAAATAGTTGCCACTATTAAATTTCCAACCCTCGTATCTGTGCGACGTAACGACTATTAAAATGGCATGTAAATGATTACTTCGTAAATTAAAATTAAAATAATCTTTTGAAAAGTCTCATAAAGTTTCAGATTCCTAAATAGATTTAAATGAATAATCGAAGAATGAACGTCAACGTCTCGATTGGTTTTATCGTCCGATACACACTTACGTATTACACCACACTAGTACTTTTAAAGTTGACCATGATACAGAGGAAAAACATACATTAAAAATACTTTACTCTGGTCATTGAAATTATAGGAATGTTCATTAATTTTTCTACCTCACAGACCAAAATGAGTTATTTATTATTGGCAATCTGCATTTCATTCCCGGCAGAGTCAGGGATTTTCTCTGCCTCGTAATGAATGGGTGTTGTGTGATGTCCTTAGGTTAGTTAGGTTTAAGTAGTTCTAAGTTCTAGGGGACTGATGACCATAGATGTTAAGTCCCATAGTGCTCAGAGCCATTTGAATCTGCATTTCTAGCGTACACACGTGTCAGTCGTAAATGCTTCTAGCCTCTAATTCTTCAAGACATAATGAACGTTTCTCTCAGACAAAATTTGCTTTTATTGTTCTCATATTGGAGCGAGGGAAAAAAGAAAACTGACAAAGGTTTAAACTCGCGCACAGACCGTCTATGGATTACTGCGATCGCTACCGCATAGGTTATCATTATCGCAAGATTCCGACGTTACGCTCAAGTAGTATTGCTCATGTTAATAGTGTTTCCATTGGCAGATCAGATTAACTTGTAACAACGAGTGTCTAACTATAGATATTCTGCTTCCATTTCGCTATAGCCAAACAGTGAAGTTGACTTTGGATTTGATAGGTATCAGAAGTGTTACCTCTTAGTTAAACACATAGCGGAATGGAGCCATTGTCAGCAACAACTTTATTCTCCAGAAGTCTTGAAGAACGCCGTGACAGCGGTACAACAGCATTTGTATCCAGTAAGACCCAGCATATACTTAAAATTGGCATCCTATTAACGTCATCTCCATCGGCTAGCGAAAATGTGCGATTGCAGTTCATAGTAATTTTTACCAGACAGAGTCTGTTACTGACCACAGATCCAAATATTCGACACATTTTCTCCCTAGACAGAAAAACAAGAAAGTGAACTGCGTTTCACCAAATGTAGACACCCATAATAGATAGCTGTTGTCCTTTTGAACAGACGTCATTTTTCTTGGTGGATAACTAAAAGGGAGAGATTTTAAGGATTAAACGTTTTATTGTACTACAGCTATGAATGGTTTGAATCGCGAGCTGGTACATATATTAGTTACATTTCCACGAACGCATCGTATACACTAAAAACAATAAAACGATCATGACTTTCCTTAATCATGATTTTAAATTTTTTGGTTGCATCCTCCCTTGAGTTATATTTCTCTTACGGGACCTTAACCGAGCTATATGAAGTGTTGCTGTAGCTGATAGAAATAATTGTTCCATAATAATTGTTAAGTTATTCATGTTTTAATAGCCTTCCAAAGAAATGTGGGTTAATGTATAATTTTATGTATTTAGACTGACATTTGTTGTTAAGACAGCTTTAAGTTTCTTGTGGGCGTGACGGTAACATTATCAGATATTAATGTCGTTTTGTAATACTAGGTTGCTGATAGCAGATGACGCAGCTGACAACTAGAGAAGCTTAAGTGCATCATTGCTGTTCATTCGCTCAGTAGAAAAGTCAAGTAATTTAAGCAATAAACGTCGGCATTAAAGATCAAAACATAAATCTGCGAATAAATTTTAGTGTAGTTGTGACTTTTACGTATTCTGACCAAAGCTTTCGGAATACATTGGTGCCAGACTGCAGCTACTTGATAGCTGCATTAGTTTAACTTCATTTGTTGCTTGTTCTGTGGATAACATGCGCGGCCGTTCATTATGATGTGAAACAGGGTAGCAAGATATAAACTCATTGTATGTGAGATACTGCCAGCAAGTGATTTGTAGTTGTACAGTGGTCATTTAGACACTTGCACTTAGGATTCTTTTGCTGTGGTCGTAATGAATTGGATTTACCTAAAAAAAAAAAAAAAAAGCAAACTCAGTTTATGGCATTCCCCTCGTGTACTGCTGGTAATCTGAAAGTTGGCTCTTGGGCAACACAGAATTCAATGTTCTGTGTTTCAGCCATAATTAGTTACACTCAGTTAATAACTGTCCTGAAAATTTCGAAACCTTTCGTCGTCATCAAATATAATATCTGTTGTCAGCAAAAATGAGTATTACTGATTTCTGAATTTCTCCAGATTTATATATAACTGAAATGAAAATACTGTCAGTGATTTCTGCGCACTCTGAAGATGTAATTTCAATATTCACACTACTAGAAACCTCTGCATTCTGTTAGCACAGTGAAATGCAAACCAATATACCCACTTACCTACCAAAAGTACCAAGTTTGAACTTCGGTATCTAGGTTTCCATAGGATTATGCACTGCGTTAGGAAGAAGACCAGCAGTAGCTCATCTTGTCCTTACCTCTCATTCTTCTTACATAGCTTTTTCTTGCCGCATACCTCTTTCTTGCCCCAATGACTTTTAGTGCCTTCGCTATTACGAAGGTAAAATGTTGGCCTGCACAAATTGGAAGTCGAGGGAGCATTAGTTTCTTGCCAAAGAAAGTAATGTTGATTAAGTGAAGTTCTGTGTTTCGAACCAATTAGAAAAGAGCTCCGAAGCTGTTTTTTTCTCCTCTAAGCTTAATTTACCGGTTGTCGGAACGACCAAGCGAGAGAGGGTGCTCCCGCTGTAACTTCGGCACGGTCAATTCCTTCCGCTAAGCGCTAAGCTGTGAAATTTAAGGACCTAATGCAGCACAAATGCTTTCTTTTGTGAAATTCGAGCAATAATCCAATACGTAAAGCGTTTACTGTGATTGAAAATAAAAATTTCATATCTATTGGGAGTTGTTTCTGTGAAGTAACAACAACTAATTTCAACATTGTCGAATGGAACTCTGAAAATACCGTTGTTGACGGTGAACTTGAGTAACAAATATATGAGACATACGTGTCTTTCTAAGCCGACCTAAACCTTCTTGGGAAAGAGTTAATCAAAACTCTGTTCTCTCACGTGCAGATGTTCTAAATTTTTCCAGCCAGATCACTGAAAGAGTTATTAACACCACACACCCAGTATTGACTCGAATGAGAACGTCGTTCTGGAGAAGCAACATGATTTTTCCAACTAACGTATCTAAGGTAGGCTTGTGAGATGATTGATTCACCTCATCAAGTCGAGATACAGAGTATGCTCAGGTCTTAAATCACGATCAGCATTATTTCTCGTTCGCTTAGTCTCTGCGTTTATTTTGTGGAGATGTAGTGCATTTTCATTCCACAGTCCATCCCCTTTAGCTGAGTGGTTAGCGCGTCTTACTCCCATGCAGCGGGCCCGAGCTCGATTCTCTGCCGGGTCAGAGATTTTTTCCGCTCGGGGACGTTTGTATTGTTGCCCTTATCATAATTTCATCATCATCAATACGCAAGTTGCTCGACGTGGAGTCAACTGAAAAGACTTGGAACTCGGCGGCCCCAGGCAGGGACTCGGGGCCGTCATTGCTTTACGGTCATTTCATATCCACAGACTAGTATTTGCTTTTTGTGTTTTTTTTGCGAGAGACAGCCCATAATGTGGTGTATAACGCCATTATTTCTTCATTATTTCACTACAAAAAGAAGCGTCTCCGCATTATGGAGAGACAGATGGCACTGTTCCTAAAAAGAGTACAATCCGGATTTATTCTCGATTTTCTCTCATACAACTGCAACCCGTTTCCTTCTTAGTGTGTTCCAATACTGTCTCTCCTTGTTCTTCTACTACTACTACTAATACTACTACTACTACTACCACCACCACCACCACCACCACCACCACCACTACTACTACTAATACTACTTCTTCTACTTCTTCTTCAGCGCCCCACTTCATACTCTCTTACCCTGTTCTTTCCTGTTTTTAATTTATTGACTTTCACAGTAGTGCGCCCCATGGAAACGGCACCCAGCCAAAGCGCCCCGGCTGGTGTGCCCTCGCTGTCATTGCGTGTTACCTATCTGCAGAGGCTCACTCGTGTATTCCGTGCTTCTAGTTTTAATTTTCCACACTTTCAAAATCTGTATATGACTATGAAGACAAGTTTGTGATGTTGGCAATGAAAATAATCAGGTGTTCATAGCTACTGTGTTCTCAGAAGTCAATTAGCTTACATCAACGAAACTCCACATCCAGTGGGAAGATAACCAGTAAGGTGACTTGTAGCATAGAGAAATAAACTGGTGAGTCAAAACATCCTCATCACTTCGTTAATAGCGTGTGGGTCCACCTTTCGAATGCAGTAAGAAGCGATTGTGTGTGGCACGAATTCGACAAGTCCTTGGAAGTTTTCCGGTAGTCTGTAGCACCGGGTGTCTGGGGACAAGTCATGCAGTTCCCATAACTCACGGGCCGATGAGCGAGGAACTGCCGCCCGAAAGCGTGCCAGATGTGTTCCATTGGGTTCAGACAAGCATAATTTAGTAGCCAAGATATCAACGTGTCTTCATTAACATGCGTCTCGAAAACAGAACGATTCTGGCCTTTTATACGGTCAGTTATCGTGCTGGAATATTCCATTGCCGTCGCGGAAGATAGGAAGCATGAAGGGATGGAGGTGGTTCGCAATCATGTTCATGCAGTCCACAGATCTGGTGCCTTCGAAAAGGAAACGGAGGCCAGAGTTTAACGACCCGTCGACAGTGCGGTCATTAGAGATGGAACACAAGCTCGGATTACGAAAGAAAAATGGTTCAGATGGCTCTGAGCACTATGGGACTTAACATCTGTGGTCATCAGTCCCCTAGAACTTAGAACTACTTAAACCTAACTAACCTAAGGACATCACACACATCCATGCCCGAGGCAGGATTCGAAGCTGCGACCGTAGAAGTCACGCGGTTCCAGACTGAAGCGCCTAGAACCGCACGGCCACACCGGCCGGCTTCGAAAGAATGGGTATAGAAATCGGCCATGCCTTCTCGAAGAACCCGTCCTGGTATTTGCCTGGAGTGATTTAGGGAAATCACAGAAAACCTACATCTGTACGGGGATTTGAATTTTCGTGCTCCAAAATGTAAGTCCAATGTGCTAACCACAGCGCGACGTCACTCGGTGCCCTCGATTACTATGACAGGTTCCGTGGAGATCCAGGTGAGTATCCTCCATAAAATTACCATCGGAAAAGTGGTATCTATCTTCCTTAAAAATATTCCCAAACATTTTGGCATTCGCGCTCTTTTTAACTGCATGTTGACTCATCTCAAACTCCCACGAGCACCCCTAACTGTAAATATCTCACTCCCACCCATCCACTCCCACTTGTCCATTCTCACTCATTGAGCCATTGACATTACCTCTTTATGTCTCTCTGACTGCCACTGCCTCCTGTCTTACAGCCACAGTGTCCTTCTTTCTGCCCTGTTACTGCTCTCTCCTCTCACTGTCTCATCTTGCTCTCTCCTATTGCTACTATCTCATTCCTTCCCACTGCTGCTGTCTCTTCTAACTGTCACTCAGTCTCTCTCTCTCTCTCCTCCTCCTCCTCCTCCTCCTCCTCCTCCTCCTCATTGTCACTGTCATGGACTCTGTCTTTCAGTGCCACAGGCTCTCACCCACATCCTCTTCCTCCTCCTGTTTATTCTTCTCCCACTGGCACAGTCTCCGTCGCTCTCTTCCTAGCACTGTTTTATCACTGTCTACTATTTCCCACTACCATTGTGTCCCTCTCTTTCTCTCACACTACCATTGTCTCCTTCGCTCTTTGTCCATATCACAACTATTATCTATTGTTTTTCAATGCTTATTACTTTCCGCCTCTTTCCGACTGCCACTGTCAGCACAGAAAACAGCAAACATGTTCGTCTGCCAAAATTTTTGAGAAAATTTGTAAAGGTGTTGAGGAATGTAGAATGAGGCAGCTTATACCCCACTTTTCAGTCAAAGTCTTTTAATGAACGGCAGCATATTCGACTTTTTTGTGTTCCGACAGGAGCGTTTTTCCGGTGGCCCCTTCTTTTCCATGCTACACCAGGGTATGTCACTCTTATGAAAAGCACTGAAACTGAAATGAGGCAAAACTACATAATTTCACACCTGAGACCGAATTTTGTATGCACAAAAATTTTGCATGTGCTTCGTTACTGCAGCATGGGCTTTCCAGGACCCTTCTTATGAAAACAGAGACACTTTACAGCACATTTATCCTTGCTACGTTTACGTCTCGAAGCGGATTTTGCGTGCGTGTTTTACGTGTACAGGTAGGTTAACTTTGAACCTCTGGACATCGGAAACGGATGAAGGTGTCCAGAAAATTTGGAGGACTTTTCGAGATCTGCGTTTTAGGAGTGTATCGTAAAAATTTCAGTTATTTTCTGTGCATAACTATTTTGGAATTCACGGCTCGGATTTGGTACCCAAAAACCATGTCATCTGGGTTTCCTCAGCAAACGCCTGTCAACTAAATGGTGCCTCCGTAAGCCCCTTTAGATGCACCTTAGGCTACATCTAATGTGAAAAGAACCAATCATTTGTGCAAGCTGGGAGAAGTGTATAATACGCGAGCTTTGGCCCTGTACTGTAGGATAGTTACAGTAAGGTGATCCTTCTCATGGGTATACAAATGGTCCCTAGCCGAAGGCTATTTAAAACAGTTGAGCCTGCCTTTCTATCATCAGTACAACCGGAGGTACGAGCCCCGAAAAAATCCAGTTTTTATGCGAGCCGTTTTGAAACATATTAGGTAGCGCACGCTGTCGGATACGTACCGGTATCGCCCAGTTTGGCCTGTGTCCATGGCGCGGTGCATTTCGAGCAGTTGTTTATCTGGACGACACTTAATACCGACACGACCATGGACACGGTGTAACAAGAAATGTGATGCTACCGACTAGGCGACACGTAAGCACTGACCCATGATCTCGTACGCAATGCAATACTAATTGACGATGTCGCTGGCTCAAAATGGGAACACGAAGGGGTCGTCTACTGCCGAGCCCCATGTTCAACAATATGCACTGAACGGTGTGTTCCTCAACTCCTGTGCCTGCACTAGCGTTGTAGTCTCTCGTCAGATATGCCCCTCAGTTCGCCGACTATCCTGCTTTACACAGCGCCAAAGACCCTGGCTTTGTAGTATCACGTCGAGAGAATTTGATATTTCATTGTATTCTCTGACTTACGACGCGTGTGCGGACGTGGTGAAAGTGTCAAGGCAGTAGAAATGTTTTTATTTTTGGTAAAAGCTGGTAGAGGTCAAGTGTTATCAAATGTAATGCATAATTTTTTATGTCCGATCTGGACGGACTGATAATGCTATACATTGCAAGATATGTAAAAAACGAACTACGACGGTAGTATTGACACTCAAAGATATAGTGGCTGCGAGTGGCAGCAGCGATACTAAAGAGACTGTTGTACATTCATTGTATCTCTGGCTTTGGTAGCCGACTTGAATGTAATTTCTATTTTTTGTTTTATTTTTTTGTGTTGTTTTCCTAGCGAGAGTAGAGAGACGTATATACTGTTGAATGAAAGGGATAGTCCGCCATTGCAATCAGAATCGTGACTTGAATGTATGGTGTCGATATAGAAAAGGTGGAAGGATTAAAAAACAGTTGTATTCGAAAGATCTCATCTTGATGAATAGACGGTGGATATAATCATAGTCAAAGACAACAAAACAGGAAAAGGTACACTACTGGCCATTAAAATTGCTACACCAAGAAGAAATGCAGATGATAAACGCGTAGTTGTTCGACAAATATATTATACTAGAACTGACAAGTGATTACATTTTCACGCAATTTCGGTGCATAGAGCCTGAGAAATCATTACCCAGAACAACCACCTCTGGCCGTAATAACGGCCTTGATACGCCTGGGTATTGAGTTAAACGGAGCTCAGATGGCGTGTACAGGTACAGCTGCCCATGCAGCTCCAACACAACACCACAGTTCATCAAGAGTAGTTATTGGCGTGTTGTGACGAGCCAGTTGCTCGGCCACCATTGACCAGACGTTTTCGATTGGTGAGAGATCTGGAGAATGTGCTGGCCAAGGCAGCAGTCGAACATTCTCTGTATCCAGAAAGGCCCGTACAGGATCTGCAACATGCGGTCGTGCATTATCCTGCTGAAATGTAGGGTTTCGCAGGGATCGAATGAAGGGTAGAGCCACGGGTCGTAACACATCTGAAATGTAACGTCCACTGTTCAAAGTGCCGTCAGTGCGAACAAGAGGTGACCGAGACGTGTAACCATTGGCACCCCATACCATCACGCCGGGTGATACGCCAGTATGGCGATGACGAATACACGCTTCCAATGTGCGTTCACCGCGATGTCGCCAGACACGGATGCGACCATCATGATGCTGTAAAAAGAACCTGGACTCATCCGAAAAAATGACGTTCTGCCGTTCGTGCACCCAGATTCGTCGTTGACTTCACCATCGCAGGCACTCCTGTCTGTGATGCAGCGTCAAGGGTAACCGCAGCATGGTCTCCATGCTGCTGCAAACGTCGTCGAACTGTTCGTGCAGATGGTTGTTGTCTTGCAAACGTCTCCATATGTTGACTCAGGGATCGAGACGTGGCTGCACGATCCGTTACAGCCATGCGCATAAGATGCCTGTCATCTCGACTCCTAGTGATACGAGGCCGTTGGAATCCTGCACGGCGTTCCGTATTACCCTCCTTCATCCACCGAATCCATATTCTGCTAACAGTCATTGACTCTCGACTAACGCGAGCAGCAATGTCGCGATACGATAAACCGAAATCGGGATAAGCTACAATCCGACTTTTATCAAAGTCGGAAATGTGGTGGTACGCATTTCTCCTCCTTACCCGAGGCATCACAACAACGTTTCACCAGGCAACGCCGGTCAACTGCTGTTTGTGTATGAGAAATCGGTTGGAAACTTTCCTCATGTCAGCACGTTGTAGGTGTCGCCACCGGCACCAACCTTGTGTGAATGTTCTGAAAAGCTAATCATTTGCATATTACAGCATCTTCTTCCTGTCGGTTAAATTTCGCGTCTGTAGCACGTCATCTTCGTGGTGTAGCAGTTTTAATGGCCAGTAGTGTAATTCATTCTTTTAAACACCCAACATTGGACATGATATATGTTTAAGTTTTACCAGGAAGATTTACATTCTGAGGCGAAAATAATTTCAATAGTCTGCATCGAATTTATAATGACACGGCTCAAAACCAGCGACGAGCGACATTGCCATCTTTTCTCAAAAGTAATATTCAATAGCCCGGATGTCGATTTATTCTCGCTACAACGATTAAGGATCTGCTGCCATTTTAATTCCTCTCCCGGTTTTGTTTGAGCCTGTGCGGAACCATCAGTACTAAATCGTAGTCCGCCCCAGTAGCTGAGTGGTCAGCGTGGCGGATTGCCGTCCTACGGGCGCGGGTTCTATTCCCGACTAGGTCGGGGATTGTCTCCGCTCATGTTTTCGGTGTTGTCCCCATCATCATTTCATCCCCATCCGGCGCGCAGGTCGCCCAATGTGGCGTCGAATGTAATAAGACCGGCACCAAGGCGACCGGACCTGCTCCGTAAGGGGCCTCCCGGCATCATACTCACCAATAAAAAGAAGAAATTAACACAACTAATCGAAATATCCATACCCAATACAACAAATATACAGAAGAAAACAGGAGAAAAAATTGAAAAATACATCCAACTGGCTGAGGAAGTCAAGGACATGTGGCATCAGGATAAAGTTGACATTATACCAATTATACTTTCAACTACAGGAGTCATACCACGCAATATCCACCAGTACATCAACGCAATACAGCTACATCCAAACTTATATATACAACTACAGAAATCTGTAATTATTGATACATGTTCAATTACCCGAAAGTTACTAAATGCAATGTAACATATACCGTACAGTTAAATGAAAGTCACGCTTGTTCAATGTCCGCGTCACTTTCCATTTTTAACCAGACGTAACGTCTGAGAAAAAAATATAATAATAATAATAATAATAATAATAATAATAATAATAATAATAATAATAATAATAGCAACGAATCAACAACTCAACCAATTACTAAAGATAACAGAAGTATTCAGCAATGATATAAATATGGCTTTTGGAACAGACAAATGTAAGAAAAATAGCATAGTCAAGGGAAAACACACTAAACAAGAAGATTACATATTGGATAACCACAGCGACTGCATAGAAGCGATGGAAAAAACAGATGCCTATAAATATCTAGGATACAGACAAAAAATAGTAATAGATAATACAAATGTTAAAGAAGAACTAAAAGAAAAATATAGACAAAGACTAACAAAAATACTGAAAACAGAATTGACAGCAAGAAACAAGACAAAAGCTATAAATTCTTATGCTATACCAGTATTGACCTACTCATTTGGAGTAGTGAAGTGGAGTGACACAGACCTAGAAGCACTCAATACACTTACACGATCACAATGCCACAAATATAGAATACATCACATACATTCAGCAACAGAAAGATTCACATTAAGCAGAAAGGAAGGTGGAAGGGGATTTATAGATATAAAAAACCTACATTATGGACAGGTAGACAATTTAAGAAAATTCTTTCTAGAACGAGCAGAAACTAGCAAAATACACAAAGCAATCACTCATATAAATACATCAGCTACACCATTGCAATTTCATAACCACTTCTACAACCCTTTAGATCACATAACATCAACAGATACAAAGAAAGTAAATTGGAAAAAGAAAACACTACATGGCAAGCACCTGTATCATCTAACACAGCCACACATAGATCAAGACGCATCCAACACATGGCTAAGAAAAGGCAATATATACAGTGAGACGGAAGGATTCATGATTGCAATACAGGATCAAACAATAAACACCAGATATTACAGCAAGCATATTATTAAAGATCCCAATACCACAACAGATAAATGCAGACTTTGCAAACAACAAATAGGAACAGTAGATCACATCACAAGTGGATGTACAATACTAGCAAATACAGAATACCCCAGAAGACATGACAATGTAGCAAAAATAATACATCAACAACTTGCCATAAAACATAAACTAATAAAACAACACGTTCCCATATACAAGTACACACCACAAAATGTACTGGAGAATGATGAATACAAATTATACTGGAACAGAACCACTATAACAGATAAAACAACACCACATAACAAACCTGACATCATACTCACCAATAAAAAGAAGAAATTAACACAACTAATTGAAATATCCATACCCAACACAACAAATATGCAGAAAAAAACAGGAGAAAAAATTGAAAAATACATCCAACTAGCTGAGGAAGTCAAGGACATGTGGCATCAGGATAAAGTTGACATTATACCAATTATACTATCAACTACAGGAGTCATACCTCACAATATCCACCAGTACATCAATGCAATACAGCTACATCCAAACATATATATACAACTACAAAAATCTGTAATTATTGATACATGTTCAATTACCCGAAAGTTCCTAAATGCCATATAACATATACCATACAGTTACAAGGAAGTCACGCTTGATCAAGGTCCGCGTCACGTTCCATTTTTAACCAGACTTAACAGTCTGAGAAAAAAATGTCAATAATAATAATAATAATAATAATAATAATAATAATTATTATTATTATTATTATTATTATTATTATTATTATTTTCAGAGAATCTTCAAGATTTTTGCTAAGAAAAGCCCTGTAGTGAACTTCACAAACATTGATAATATTCTTGTTTTTCTTTTCATTTTTTTTATCTGCATAGTCGCCCAGTGCAGTACATTCAAGAGAGAATTAGTACATTAAATAGTTCAAATGGCTCTGAGCACTATGGGACTCAGCATGTGAGGTCATCAGTCCCCTAGAACTTAGAACTACTTAAACCTAACTAACCTAAGGACACCACACACATCCATGCCAGAGGCAGGATTCGAACCTGCGACCGTAGCGGTCCCGCGGTTCCAGACTGTAGCGCCTAGAACCGCTCGGCCACACCGGCCGGCTTAGTACATTATTGCAATTAACTTGGGGAAGGGATATTATAACTTCCAGGTTGCGTGATGAGACGTTGACGCCCGTCACCTTGCCACCTCGTCTTTTAATCACTTCCTGTAGATGTTCACGGCAACAGTATGCGAGCAGCCGTCAAGCCTTGCCGTTTCGCAGATGCTCGTTCCCAGACAGCGCCGCATACCAGTCTGCCCTTCGTCAATGTCGTATCCGCCTGGTGCTCGTTTCCTCTGAAAACGAGGCGGGCCGTGCGGGCAGCAGCCTCGCTAGCAGAACGTGGGTAAGTGGCTTCCATCATTACCGGGATTACTTTGTATAGGCAGGTCTGTTTATCACGGAGTAACACATCGCCTACAGGGCGTCTGTGGCGCCAACCTCGCAGACAGGCAGCGTGCCTGTCGCAGCAGAGAGCGCTGTCGGCAGGTCATTATTTTGCTACGCCAGGTCACGTGCCCTTGCAACGCTACGTTGATATCCATCCGCTCCCGACGATTTAGGTTACCGCCGGATCGTGCGAAGTCTGTTACGCCGTACGCCTCAAGCCAGCAGTTTCGTCCAGTCACATCAGCAATTTAGTTTTAGCCCTACAAGATGGAAATATTATAGTTGAAGTCAAAAACGATGGCAATCGTGTTCAGGCTCGTTCTGCGCACCTACGTCACACATTCTCCGACAGCCATTGAGCGTTCAGCAGTGTTCTCAGGGCTCCGCTCTGAATGTTGCACCCAATGCGAGCATTAAACGCGATGGTAGCGAGTTATTCAGGATATTTTTATTCCATTTGTTGCGACTTGTCATGATTAATGATAGTGGTAAGCGACAAATTCTACACAAGCAAGTGTGGGACGTAACTTGCAGGTACCCGCTTGCATCAAGCGCAAAGCACGTGTTTGCGCGTAACGCAACCGTCGCTTGGAACCTGCAACAATGCAGTCCCCGTCCGTTTCTCGACCTGCGAGAACCGCCATCGTTCGTGGATCGGCCTATAGCAGTTTAGTCTCAGTGCTCCACCTGGCCCAATTCGTAGCGGTTTCTACCAGCAGAACGTCAGCCTTCACACACCGACAGTACCGGCCCAATAACGTCCCACGTCTTCAGGGCGCCGCGTGCCACGACCCTGGGGTTCGCCGTTTAGGCACATCACAGACGTCACCGGATAGACATTGCTGTTTTATGTAGGTGTACGGACAGTCATCCAAGGACATTAAAATTGAGTTTTGTTTTTGATTATAAACACTCTTTTAAATTGTCTTCGATCTCTCGTCAGTCCGAGGATGTTTTAGTCAAATTCTCTTTTGTCAGCGAATTTCCCCATATGCGTTCCGTATCGACGGTAGAATGATTTCTCGTTCGCCTCTGTTAAACGTACGTACTTTCCTTTCCGCGCCGTGCGGAGTGGCCGCATGGTTTCAGGTGCCATGTCACGAATTGTGCGGCCCCTCCCGCCGGAGGTTCGAGTCCTCCCTCTGGCATGGGTGTGTGTGTTGATCTTAGCATAAGTTGGTTTAAGTATTATGTAAGTCTAGGGACTGATGACGTCAGAAGCTTGGTCCCTTAGGAATTCACACTAATTTGAACATTTTACCTTTCCGTGTCACCTGCCCGCAACCAATCGGACAGCATTCATTGTCGCTGTGTGGTGTGATCAAAATATTGTGACTCATCAGTGAATCTCCGCACAGAGTCGTTCGATGTTAAATCCAAGTCTTTTAGCGACCGCTCTGCACCACTGCTGAGTAAACTCAGCTGACTGAATTCGTTAATTTTTTCCACCAATGGGACCTGAAAAACCTATTATTAGTCGGATGAATCGTTATTAGCTGTAGTTATTTGCACAGACAACACAAGATTCCAGGTTAGGACAGAGATGGGGGTCACGTGTTGTTTGCTATAGGTATGGCCCATATAGGACGTTAGAATTAATTGAAGTGGTGGTTTACTTCTTAGATCCAGAGGATTCAGAACTGCTCTTTCAATGTGAAGAAGCAAGGAAATACTGGAAGAGCTTAGAAAATGCCACCATTCTTACCGCATTAAAAAAAGGGAGAAAAGGTTCTCGTGGAGTTTGCAGCTGTCCAGGAAAACCAGTGATTTCTATTACAGGTAAAAATCGCGCCGTAACTTTGCTTAAACATATTCATGTTGCCACTGAGAGCATATTTCCTCCCCTGGAGCATTGTTTTGAATAGCCAGGGGCACGACTCATGCGATTTTGTATGCAATAAAACTAAAATGGCAGAGCATAGGAAATTTTTCTTTACTTAGCTTTTCGTGACGAGCTCTTCTTGTGAGACAGAAGCAATTGTACAAGTCCATTTTGTGAACTGAAGAAACGGTACAGTAGTTGCCGAATCAACAATCTGTTATTGCATACGCGACTGGTTTCGGAACGGTTATAGTTTCGTAATCTAGTATAAAAAATAAAATAACTTGTTACATGAGTTTATTCTCACCCCATTATTCTCATGGAACAAAAGATCTGTGCCAGAAGAGTAAAAGGAGGAACATAAATTCCATAAAAACTGTTACCCCCGTTACGCCAGACCGAGAACACTAACAGAAAATTAGTTTCCCATGACATAGATAATATACTGGATTGAACCTCGAGGCCTGCGGGCTGTGCAGAGCGCCTTCGGTATTCGCAGCATTTTATTGAACTAGTTCAGGCTTACTCAGTGGCGTTCAGTAGTCGCAGACGGTCTTCGTCCACTATGGCGCACGATATATGACTAGCTGTATGCTGACATACATGCAATTACGGTCCTCAAAGACGTAGTTAACCATTGCATGGATGTGTATAGTCGATATGTTTTCACCATTGATGTTCGTAATGCTGAGCTAAACAAACAACTTGTACTATTAACAATTCTCCCAGATAAATGTATGTCTGAGTTACCAGATACAGTACTAAATCAGGTGACTTCCTTCCGCATATTATCTAAGCACAGTACTGGCGGAGAAGAGGATTTATAAAATTCGTGAAGTCTTTTGAAAAGTAACGCATCGAGTCTTCAGTAATAAAACTCTGACTGTGACCACAAATTTTTAATCAAAAATCTGAAAATATAAGAAATATTTTGTTTTTCTCACAGAAAAATGGCTCTGAGAACTATAGGACTTAACTTCTGAGGTCATCAGTCCCCTAGAACTTAGAACTAGTTAAACCTAACTAACCTAAGGACATCACACACATCCATACCCTTGGCAGGATTCGAACCTGCGACCGTAGCAGTCGCGTGGTTCCGGACTGAAGCGCCTAGAACCACTCGGCCACCATGGCCGGCTTTCTAATGTCGACAGCTGACTGTTAGAGTATGCAGTATGCTTTGTTGATAAATAAATGAAGGTGGCAAGAGCCAGAAATGTTGCACCAGATTATGTTAACAGCTGACTAATTGTCAGACGGTGAAACCAATGAATGTATGATCATGAGAATACTAATACCTCTTGTTGTGGCGTTTACTTGACACAAATTGGGTTTCTATGAGTGGTTTATATCCTACATTTTGATGACGTCGTGGGTCAATGACAACGTATAGTACCGGCCATTTAAATATTTCTCGACAATCTGTAAGAGCCGACCAAGATACAATATGTAGTACAGGTCACATCACCGTTGCTTTATCACGGCGTAACCAAACTGCAGTCTCTGAACCCACGTCACCGTCAAAGATTCTGTAGATCTGCTCTCCCAGTTATTTGACGACACTGTTGTGGATTTATTGAAGCACACTCTGACGTCATCGTATTATTATATGATGGAAACTCTTCTAAGCAGACGAACGGCGTTGCGAAGGGGAACCCATCAGCTCCAGTTATAGCCAACCTACTTATGGAGTATTTCGAGGACGTCGCTCTGGACATGGCTCGTGCAAAGCCTAGTTGCTTTTATCGTCACGGCTACGACACATTCGTTGTCAGGTCTCAGGGACGTAAAATTTGGGAGAATTTGTGGACCACATCAACGGTATCCATGAAAACATCAGGTCCATGATAGAGGTACAGTCAGCTGTGCCTTGCCGCTCGTTAAAGTCCTCGTCTGTTGCAAAGCAAAAGGGTATCTCAGCCACAGTGTTGACCGGAAACCCACCTACATGGACAGATATCAGCATGCTAAAAGCGTTCACCATCAGTCGCAGAAACGTTCTGCTCTGGGGATCTTGGTGCGACGATCGGAAGCTGTTTCAGACGCTAAAAACCTGCAGAAGGAACTAAGCCGCTTGCGGAAAGAAAAACGGCTATAACAACCGTCAGATTATGCAAGCCCATCTTGACGAAAGCAGAAGGATCACGAAGTAGACACGAAGAAGATTGCGTTTTCTATGTCTTCGTAACGGAAAGATTGGCCGGCTCCTAAAGAAGCATAAAATCGATTCGATCTTCAGGGCTCCAGCGAAAGTTCGACAACTCAAGGACCTACGAAAGACAATGTAGACGTCACATCGCCAGGAGTATGTAAAATACGTGTGGGTGTGACAGATTTAAATCGGGCGGACCATCCATATTATTGAACAGCACTGTGAAGAACACGATAGATGTTTTCGCCTTCGGTACCCTGAGAAACCAGCGGTAGTAGAGCATGCGCAAGAAAACGGACATCGTGTTACATACGACAAGACATCTGTGATCACACGGAGTAATACACCGAAGAAACTGTTACACTTGCCTAATATCGTGTAGGGCCCCTGTGAGGCAACACGACGTGGCATGGACTCGCCTAATATCTGAAGTAGTGCTGGAGGGAACTGGAACTTTGGATCCTGACGGGCTGTCCATAAATCCGTAAGAGTACGAGGGGTGGAGATCTCTTTTGAACAGCACGTTGAAACGCTTCACAGATATGCTCAATAATGTTAATGTTGGTGGAGTTTGATGGCCAGCAAAAGTGTTTAGACTTGTAAGAGTGTTCCTGGAGCCACTCTATAGCAATCCTGAACGTTTGGGGTGTCGCATTGTCCTGCTGGAAGTGCCCAAGTCCGT
Organism: Schistocerca cancellata; assembly: GCF_023864275.1. NCBI lineage: Eukaryota > Metazoa > Arthropoda > Insecta > Orthoptera > Acrididae > Schistocerca > Schistocerca cancellata. The sequence goes on from NC_064627.1 coordinate 761,892,883, forward strand.
CGGAATGCACAATGGATAAGATTGGATGCAGGTGATCAGACAGGATGCTTACGTACGTGTCACCTGTCAGGGTCGTTTCTAAACATATCTTAAGTGCCGTATCACTCCTAGTGCACACGCCCCACACCATTACAGACCCTCCACGAGCTTGAATAGTCCCCTGCTGACATGCAGGGCCCGTGGATTTATGAGGTTGTGTCCATACGCGTACACGTCCATACGCTCGATACAATTTGAAACGAAATTCAGCCGACCAAGCAACATGTTTCCAGCCATCAACAGTCCAATGTCGGCTTTGACGGGCCCAGGAGAGGCGTACGGCTATGTATCGTGCAGTCATCAAGGACACACAAGTGGGCTTCGACGCCGAAAGCCCATATCGATTATGTTTCGTTGAATGGTCCGCACGCTCACAATTGTTGATGGCCCAACATTGAAATCTGCAGCAATTTGAGGAAGGGTTACACTTTTATCACGTTGAACGATTCTCTTCAGTCGTCGTTAGTCCCGTTCTTGCAGGGTCTTTTTCCGGCCGCAGTGACCTCGGAGATTTGAAGTTTTATGGGATTCCTGATATTCACTGTACACTTGTGAAATGGTCGTATGGGAAAATCCCCACTTCATCGCTACCTCGGAGATGCTGTACCCCATCGCTCGTGCGCCGACTGTACCCGTTCAAACTCACTTAAATTTTGATAACCTGCCGTTGTAGCAGGAGTAACCGATCTAGCAATCTAACACTTGTTGTCTTATATAGGCGTCGCCGATGGCATCACCGTTTGCTGCCTGTTTGCATATCTCTGTGTTTGAATACGTATGCCTATACCAGTTTCTTTGGGCATCAGTGTAGTTTCTGGGATAACACAATAAAAGAAGCGATCGAGATATGAATTTGTGGCAACGCCTTCAATAAATTCGGCGGCCTGCAGCTAAGCACAGCTTGGCATCGGAAGGCTGATGCGGGCGCTGCGGGCGCGCGACGAAAACGTTAACTCATATGGCGCTGGAGCGAGCACCAGTGACGTCACAGGAGGAGTACACTGCCGAAAGGTAGTGGGTATATCACCTAATGCTGCTGGTAGCTAGAGAGAATTTTATCAGCATCTAAACCTGTTTTCTAGCGTCTCACAATCAAATATCTGCTGTATCCTAGCAAATGTTGACAATGCCTTGAAATAGCTCACCATTCTGTCGTAGTCGAACTATTTTTAGTTCAGCAGACAGCAGTGAGCTCACTGCTGAACAGCAAAGACTTTCGACGCAAGTTTATACCCATTTGCCGTGTAGCACGGCCCTTGCTCGTGTGTTGTCAAGTGAAACCAAGTCTCCGGTAATGGGTTCGGTGCTTCTCATACCCCAGCAAGTGCTGTGAGGAGGTTACCCCAATAACTGAGGCCCAAGCCATGTTCTGTTTTTCTCGTTCGCAGTGCAACCATTTCTGGCAAACAACGTTCCAGTCGCAGCAGTCGGTGCGTGGGTCGAATCTCATTTTAAGTGGAGCGCGGCCCGTATATAAAAAATAAAAAGAAGGGGGGGGGGGGGGGGGGAAAAGAGCTCGCGGAAAGGCGCGTCGGACGTGCGACGTGAGCGCTGCGGCCGCAGAAACGGGTGGTCGCTCGCTCCGCTCCGGTCCGCAATATGTGTTAAGGGGGGCAACGCGGCGAATAGCGAGCAGCAGTGGCGACAGCGGTGCAACGCGGTAACTTATCATAATTGAGCAGTCACGTAGGGGCCGGCGGCCGCCTGAAATACGCGGCGGGCCAGGATTCTCATTACCCGCGCGCCGCGTTCCTTGATTAGTGGCGACAGCACCACCGGGCCCACAGCGAGCGGCCGCTGACACTCCGCACTGCCCCGCGCTCCACACTCTCAGGAGGCCGTCGTGCCTCATGTCAAAATTTGGGTCCTCCCGCATATCAGAACATCTCTTATTACACACTGCCCACCACCATTCGGTCCGATTTTCAGCTCTCCAAAACAACTGTCAACGATAAAATCATTAGGAGTACAGTTCCGTTCTACCAAAACTACGGTTCGGTAGTTTTGGTACACTCCATATACTGAAGAGTCAAAGAAACTAACATCGCGTAGGACCTCCGACAGCACGCATAAGTGCCGCAACACACCGTGGCATGGACTCGACAAATGTCTGAAGTAGTGCTGGGGGGAATTGACACCATGAATCCTGCAGGGCTGTCCATAAACCCGTAAGAGTACGAGGTGCCTGGAGAGATCTTCTGAACAGTACGTTGCAAGGCATCCCAGATATCCTCAATAATGTTCATGTCTGGGGAGCTCCGTGGCCAGCGGAAGGGTTTAAACTCAGAACAGTATTCGTGGAGCCACTCTGGAGCAATTCTGGACGTGTGAGGTGTCGCATTGCCTTGCTGGAATTGCCCAAGTCTCCCGGAACCCACAATGGTCATGAATGGATGCAGGTTATCAGACAGTAAGCTTACGTACGTGTTACCTGTCAGGATCGTAGCCGCGCGGGATTAGCCGAGCGGCCTATGCGCTGCAGTCATGGACTGTGCGGCTGATCCTGGCGGAGGTTCGAGTCCTCCCTCGAGCCTGGGTGTGTGGGTTTGTCCTTAGGATAATTTAGGTTAAGTAGTGTGTAAGCTTAGGGACTGATGACCTTAGCAGTTAAGTCCCATAAGATTTCAGACACATTTGAACATTTTTTTCAGAATCGTATCTAGACGTATCAGAGGTCCTATATCACTCCAACTACACACGCCCCACACCAATACAGAGCCTTCACCAGCTTGAACAGTCCCCTGCTGACATGCAGGGTCTGTGGATTCATGAGGTTGTCTCCATTCCCGTATACGTCCATCCACTCGAAACAATTTGAAACGAGACTCGTCCGATCAGGCAGTATGTTTCCAGTCATCAACAGTCCAATATCGGTGTTCACTGGCCCAGGCGAGGCGTAAAGCTTTGTGTAGTGCAATCGTCAAGGGTACACGAGTGGGTCTTCGGCTCCGAAATCCCATATCGATGATGTTTCGTTGAATGGTTCGCACACTGACACTTGCAGATGGCCCAGCATTGAAATCTGCAGCAGTTTGCGGAAGGGTTGCACTTCTGTCACCTTGATCAGTTCTCTTCAGTCGTCGGTGGTACCGTTCCTTCAGAATCTTTTTCCGGCCGCAGCGATGTTTTACCAGATTCCTGATATTCACGGTATACTCGTGAAATGATCGTACGGGAAAATCCTCGCTTCAATCCCTATCTCGGAGATGGTGCGTCCCATCGCTCGTGCGCTGACTATAAAACTCACTTAAATCTTGGTAACCTGCCATTGTAACAGCAGTACCCGATGTAACAACTGCGCCAGACACTTGTTCTGTCATATAGGCGTTGCCAACCGCAGCGCCGTATTCTGTTTACATGTATCTGTATTTTAATATGCATGCCTATACTAGTTTCTTTGGCGCCTCAGTGTAAATGACATAGTAAATAGTAGGATTACCGGTGGTACTGGTGGCATTGGTAAAGAAAGAAAAATAAATAGCTGTTTGAGAGAAAAACGCGGGGCGATGTCTTCGCTTTGTTTTCTGCACATAATTTTAACCGCACATTCACTGTTAGTTCATTGAGTATTTTATGTCTTTACAGCATGTAAAAAGCATTTTATAAGTAATAAAAATTAGTTAATTGACTATCTTATGAGGTTTTATATAAGCAGAGCAATTACTTTTGATACAAAAAAAAAATGATTCAAATGGCTCTGAGCACTAAGGAACATAACATCTTTGGTCATCAGTCCCCTAGAACTTAGAACTACTTAAACCTAACTAACCTAAGGACAGCACACAACACCCAGCCATCACGAGGCAGAGAAAATCCCTGACACCGCCGGGAATCGAACCCGGGAACCCGAGCGTGGGAAGCGAGAACGCTACCGCACGACCACGAGATGCGGGCACTTTTGATGCAAGCAGGGTTTACATGCACAAACGTAAAATATTCTTGTATTATTGTTCTTATTTTGTACACAATAGTACGTTCTTCATGTTCAATGCAAGAGTTTCTTGCTATTATTGATACATGCGAAAGTTGCTTATGGATAAGAGATACACGTTTTATGTAAGTTCGGCGGTGTACTGAAGCGATGTTCGATATATTTTTGTTTTGCGTTTTGTTTTTAATTTTACCTTTTTGTTGGGGAATTAAGTTTTCTAACACTATATGATAAACCTGTATTCTTGTCTTTATTTTTACTTCTACATTCCTCCGTGTCATGTTACAGATCAACAATTTTAGAATTAAACGTTGTAAGAATCAGTTTCGCTATTAACACTGTTTAATTTTAAATAACGGACAGAAGGATAACTACGTAGAACAAAAATATTCCGTAGATTATCCAGCATTTTATACATATCCTCAATCAATTTCTAGACAATTCACCCCTTCCGGTTTCTAGGGGAATCTAGTAAGACACATCGCATATGTAAAAAAAGCAATCGTTATCAGGTGACACCCGATACGTATGCGAACTTCTACCATACAGGTAATGCCAGAAAATGTTTACTTACCAAAGCTACTGGTAAAACTACCATAATCTACGCTTGCTTGTAATTGTCTACAGTAGCCTATGGTAGTTTCACAACTCTATATATAATTCCCTGACAAAAATAGAATCCTATAGAAACCATCCATGGCTTTCCCTTAAGTGGTTTATTTGTTCTCCCACTGAGGCGGAGATTCCCTATTACAAGTACAGTACTTAACAATACGCTGAAACCTTTCTTATACATTTTGACTGCTCGATAAACCTGAGAGGTTCAAGTAGAGCACCCCATACGCATCCGTAGGTAGGTCCAAGCGCATTAGAGTCGAAAGTACACTTCTGGCCATAGTTTTACGTGTTGTGCGTATACAGTTCAGTAGAGAGAGTACCTGATTAAATGTTTCATTTAAAGGTGTCGGTCACTCTACAGAAACTGATAGACAGGGCAACACGCCGGCTTGCGTTATCTTGTTCAAAGGGCCTCGAAGGTAAGGCAAAGCTACCGACCGCAATTCGAGGGCCGCTCAGTAATTAACGCGAAACTTTTATTTTTGAACTTCATGAAACTACAGAAGTATTCCACGATGTCCCACAACATATTCTGCCTTATTTAAACTGAAATTTGGCGAGTTGAACGGCCCTCGTACATTATGCAAACCATTTACACCCTGTGCTATCGCCGGCCGGAGTGGCCGATCGGTTCTAGGCGCTACAGTCTGGAATCGCGTGACTGCTCCGGTCGCAGGTTCGAATCCTGCCTCGGACATGGATGTGTGTGATGTCCTTAGGTTAGTTAGGTTTAAGAAGTTCTAGGGGACTGATGACCTAAGTAGTTAAGCTCCATAGTGCTCAGAGCCATTTTTGAACCTGTGCCATCAAGCAAGGTGTTGGACTTGCAGGATGATGACGAAGATAGTCTCGCAACATTCGGTTTCCTTAGAGACTCTGTATATGGATAGGTCCATCATGATGCTCTGCACAGAACAGGGACATGTGTTAAAGTACGATGTACTGCCATTCCTGTGTCCAATGTTGTCGTTGGGAGCCAGCAGTCAGTGCACTTCTCTCTGCTGCTGTGTCAGAGAAAGCCGCGACAATCGTCACTGTGCTGACAATCCGTGATGCCTCGGAAGTCGTTGCACTATTCGTGTGGATACTTGTCATGCTGCAAACTAGCCCGTTTCCTGATTCAAAAGGCATAATGTAGTTGTATGATCCTGTACTGCTGAGCGAACACTGTGTGTGTCCTCTCGGGTGCTAGTCGCGTGGGACCGTATAGACATCCTAAATGGCGTTGAGTATGGCTCTCTTGACCCTACTGATTCCGCATCTGCGCAACTGTCAGAGGATACTGACTAACTGTACCAACAATTTCGCGGAATGGTGTGCATCAGTCTCGGTGGGTCATGATCCTGCCGCTGCCGCCTTCTGTGGCCACGAGGGTGAAAAATGAATTGTTAAATATCCCTCAAAACAACCTAAAGGTACGAAATAATGGGAGTTCCATTAACAGAGAGAGTGAGAGATGGGAATGGGGGTGGATGGAAGGAGATATGCAAAGATCTTGTTCTCCACAGGTTAAAAACATTACCTTATAGTGCTTACATGTAAGGATCTTGCCATTCACTGTGTTTAGTTTGTGGAGCGAAGGAAAAGATGTTTTCTCCTCCCCCCCCCCCTCCCAACCCCTCCCGATTCTTAAACGCTAATACAGAATCTCCCTACTTGTATGACAGCAAGCGTAGTTCAAGCGAAGGGAAAGCTCGAGTGGTGAGCCGATTTTTACTCGGAGAGGCTTAGAAGACAGGGCGTCATCCTCAGGTATTGCGCAAGACGAGATCCTGATGCGCGAGGCAGTTGCCGTGTCGGTAGGCGCGGCTTAGACGGCGAACAAGGGTTTCCACTCGTCTCGTGCCTGACACTGAGAAAGCATCCGGTAAGCCGCTGCAGCTGACGAGCCCACGGCGCACGGCGATCCGTGCAGAGGCAGCCATTAGCGTCGTGCTAGCGGCTCGTCTGCAGCGGTCCTAATCGAAATGAAGGACTTCGCTGACACACGGAGCCACAAGAATAAGCTGTGACAGTGGCGATGCAAGTGTGGGAAGTCGCCTGTGCTCAGTCTACTCGCCGTCGGATCCATTCGTTTGCTTCAAGTGCTAAATGGTATGCTATCGCCAGCAAGAGGTAATAGTTTCTTTAGAACTTAAACATTTTGTCGGCAGTTGACATGTCATTATACACTGTGAACCAGAACTTCACCGAAAAACTTTCAGAGGCGACAGCATGGACAAAAACCAGAAAAAGTCCAGTTAACATGGGCTCCAAAACGCATATCTTAAGAGCGAGGAGCACTTGTTCATCTTCGCTACTGTAAAACGTATTTCTTCCACTGAAGAAACTCTCATAGCTCATGAATTTTAAAGCCCACCATTAATAGTCGTTTTTCCTTGGTTTGATCCACACTACAGCCCCTGCAAGTTTGTTGGTGGAGTTACAGTTCAGATGCAGGTTGTAATTTGCAAATAAACTTAGCTTCAAACTCTTCAAAAGTATTCCAAGAATCATTATTCTCATTTGCCCAGGATAGGGCCTCCCCTTCTAGAAGCCGTTTTACTAAATTAATTTTTATGTTATCTGACATTCCTACAACAAACATATCCTTACATTGGTGAATAAAGTCAATAGGGTGCAGATTTTCACCAGGAAAGCATTTCACTTGGATGTGCCCATACATTGTATTTTGATTGTAAATCGTTTGTTTGGACATCAATGCGTCCTCCAATTGTGTATATTTAGTGTGTATATTTTCTACTTTTGTATCTACATTAGTGGTATACAGGTTGTATTCATGTTTAAGGTTTTCTGATGTTTTGTCTATTCTCTGATATAATCTTTCAACTTCAGTATCTACTCTGTTGTAGATGACAGCAATGCTGTCTGTGTTAGCTTGTATGTTTTCAACTTTAATTTGAAATTCTTTTCTGAAATGTATCAACAGTTCTCTAGTGTCCTTACTGAGGGTAGTTTTAATTTCCTCACACTTCTCATTGAGATGAGTACTTAATAGATCAAAATTCAAACTTACTTGTTCACTTGACTGTTTAAGTTGCGAGCTTATTTGAGTTGCAAAGTCTGCTAGCCACTCTGTTAAGTTTAATTGTTCACCATCCCCTGGTTCAATTTTTACATTTCCTACGATCTCATCCCTCTCAGGTAGAGACATGTTAACAATTAATTATTTTAAATGACAACAACAACAAAATACCTTGCTTTATGTAGCTATGCTGTGATGTCGTGATCGGTGTTCCTGTTGGCTTTCTTCACTTCTATTCGGTTTTATCGAATCTGAAGTCTTGATTGATGAATTCCATTGACATAATCCAGACGTTAATTTTCCGAGCGCTGTGATGATTGTTTTTCGTAGTCGCACATACACACGTTTTTTCCGTTTGACATATTTTCACTGCTGCCACACTGCACAAATAAACTTTTTTGGAATGCTAAGCACTTACGAAATTTATCGCTGCACTATTATCATCGATGCACTTAAAGATCCCGGCTGAGCCCCCACTTTTGTAATGGTCGCCTGGTCGTAGATATTGCTAATTGCTATAATCGCACTATTTCACTCCCATTTACGGAGCTTGTTAGCACTTGATGTTAGGTTGGCGCCATTAAAATGCATTGTAGTAATCACTGCTGCTTGCTATATCGCTGCTGTGTCTCGATGTTGATGCTGGCTCTAAATCTGGTTGTCTAGGGTTAAAAACGTGAGGTCCCGTGTTTTTTATGTGCTTTTGATGATAAAGAACGAGCGAAACCAACAAATATGTAAACTTCAAATATTTATTACTCTGGTGGCCATCTTAATTCCACTGTCCACCAAAGACCATGACTCAACACAAAGTAGTACTTCCGTTACATGTTCTTTGCATTGTTTATCCACCTCAAACAATAACACACAAACACACTTTACCAAAGTGACATTCCGACTGCCTCTCGACCCTTCTTTCTGCTCGTATTTATAACATTGTCAAAGAACTACTAAAAAGAGATATAGTTTATAAGTCACATGTACATATGTTATCATAATTTGTGCAGAAAAGTTATTAATTTGCATCGAGTGACATAATTTAACATGTTATTAAAATGACAGACAGATTTGTTGACTTGACAGAATAATTCTTTGTTACAAAAAGGCCGTTTTTTAGAAGTTTGTCAATTGACTTCACTAATTTGCATAAATAAGTAAATAACATGAATTATTAAGAATTACATTGGCTTTCGTCTAAAATAGGATTGCTTACGTGAATACTGAGTGAAAACGCTCCTAGTGAACAAATAGGTTTCACTGGGTGATTTTTATTTAAGGAGATCCAAAATACCTAAGTTGGCCACTATTTTTCGTACTTCATATTAATTATTTAAGATGAACTTAGTGTTTTTACATGATGACATTTGCTGTATCAGTGATCAAGTGATATAACTTTTGTGTGGGTCAGTTATTCAGTATAATTTAATGGGTTGACTGTTTATGCAGACATGTTATGCAATCATTGTTAACATACACAATAACTTTTCTATAATCATAAATACTCATTAAACTGGTTGAATTTGGAGGGTATCGCATACTTCGGTAAAGTAAAGTCTTTAATATGTTCCGTTACAAGGTGTAGGTTGTAGACTATTGGCCCTTTTGGCGTCCGTAAAAGATGATCTTGGTTTGCGTAAGGCTGGTGTCTATCGTAGTCCTTGCAGTTGTGGCATGTCATATATTGGTCAGACAATCAGAACTGTGGGAGACAGGTGTATTGAACATAAGCGTCACACACGCTTACAACAGCCGAGCAAATCCGCTATTGCAGAACATTGCCTTGACATCGGTCATCCTATGGAATACAACAACACGGAGATTCTGGCTTGCACGTCCAGCTATTGGGATAGTGTTATTAAGGAATCTGTTTAAATCAAACTATCAAGCAACCTTATAAACAGAGATGGTGGATTTTGTTTAAATGCTGCTTGGAATCCGGCTCTGTCTCTCATCAAAAAACAGAGGGACAGAATTAGTGCTAACTCACCTGTTGATTAAAAGTCACTATCGATTTCTGATGTTGGTTATCTCTGTTTGTGTTGACACTTGTTCTGTGTGTGGTATCTTACTTGTGTCTCCTCTGTGAATCGAGCTATTAAATTCCCTTGCACATTTCTTGCTCCTTGCATTTGTGCCATGAGAATGGCAGGGTGTGCTCCTGTCGAAATATCGGCGGTGGTCGACGTCGTCACCCGGCAGCAAACCCGTAAGTTATATGATTGCTTATTTCCTCCATTTTGTTGATACACGTCGTCAAAATTTACTGTGCTGATTTCATGCAAATCTCTCACACCTCTCCACTGCCATGATTTACATCTGCTCTCCAAATTGACCAATGTACAGTTTTAAATGGGTGACTAATATTTTGTCTGCTGAGCTTATGTATTCGTGCGCCTGTTTGTCAATCAAACACAGACTGCTAAAACAATGTTACAGAAATTTCTTGTTAACGTAGCTAGTGTGTGGGGTTCACTCAGAAGGCTATCGCAGTATTGAAGTTTTTTCACCGTTTTAAGATATAGGTTGTTTATACTACGTTATGCAAACTTTAACGAAAGCATGTAATCTGCTGTGGCTAACAGTCAAGAACGAAGTCCATAGTGCAGGATGGCAGCAGAGTGCAAGATGACGCTCCTTCTGTGTTGAATGGTCTGAGAAAAGTCACTGCTGTGCTGGACAAACACCTAGACAGCAACTTTTTTTTCCCTCAATGTTTCACACCTAGACTGCAATTGTTTTTATGGTTCCTCATTGTTTCCAGTTTAACGTTGTTACACCATATGGGCTACACACAGTGACAGGTATGGCTGTGTGTTTGTCTGACAATTGTTTTGCGTCAACATCTTGCTAACACCTTGCTGGGGAGACATTATGCAAACCACCAACCTAGCTCAGTGAAGTGCTGGTCACCTCGTGCTGCACTGTCATGGCCCCTCTGTGTGTCTAGAAATGCGCCTTATTGTAACAGAACCTGACTGATCAAATAAAAATACTGCCTGCTCTGGCGTACCTGTCTTCAACTGCTGTATCGAGAGCTAATCCATGCCGGCCGTCGAGCCAATATTGATCATCCAGCCTCACTGACAACTAACTGCTGCCTCCGCTGGCTGTGGTCTATGGTCTCCACCTAAACTTTACACTACTGGGGCTTGAACTGGCGCCATCCGTCTGGGGCCTCCTGCAGCCTTCTATCAACGAACTCCTGGTTGTCGCCAAAGGGTCCTAGGTTTGCGGTCTGTGCCTAGGCGCACCTACACACGACCTCCTACGAGCAGCAGCCTGACTCTCACACATGCGCTCTGCTATGGGTGGAACACCTGATGTAGGCACACGCTGCTTCCTCGTATCCTGAGGTAACGCTGTTCAGGGTCAACACTTACCATCTAGGCGTTGCCTTCAGTGGTTTTAGGAATAAAATATGTTGTTGAATCTACCACATTGATGATCACGTGAATGCCGAGGAACTTATTCACTGCACCCTTCATCTGCTCGCCATTCTTAGATGTCTTCCTCACGTTTCACAGTATCAATAATCGTGGCACTATACTACCTGGTGTCAGGAGTGCCCATTGAATTTGAGTAATGTCGTAGGTTAGTGTGCAGAATCATCAGCGCAGCATGGTGAGTGGAAATAAATTGTCTTTGGTGGTTGTTCTCCTTTCGAGTGTTGTACAGTGGCTAAGCACATGAATTAGCAATTTGTTTTTTGAGTGCAGTTTGTTGCAGTAGATTCACACGTTGATTTGAGTGTATTTAGACTGAACTCAGAAAGCACATGCTAGTTTGCACCCAATTAATGTGCCTGGCTGTCATGACCATAAATGGTTCAAATGGCTCTGAGCACTATGGGAGTTAACATCTGAGGTCATCAGTCCCCTTAGCGGTCGCGCGGTTCGCGACTGAAGTGCTAGAACCGATCGGCCGCACCGGCCGGCGTCATGACAACAGTTTGTGTTAAATGCAGAAGGTATGGGCATTAAGCCAGGAAGTTCAAATCGTGTGCACCACTCAAGCATAAATATTAAATAGTAGTGAATATGTTATAGTATTTCTAATAACAGATAGTTTCCTTGTGCTTGTTCTACTATGTTTTGTCCTAGTGTGGTAGATACAGACCTTACAGTGAGTGAATCAGAGAAACAGATGGTCACTACTTAAGAACCAGTTCAGTCTTTTTTAGGTCAAGTAGCTAAAATGAGGCTGGTTTATATAGACTTGCATGGCCAGTTGGATTTTTTGAAGGAGGACAGTTCCTCGTTAGTTTTTGGCACCCATACTGGATGCTAGTTCCACTGGACTAATTTCTTTTCCAGGTAAGGCAGGGGAGTATGTGTTAGTATTAGTAGACAGTTTGTTGACAGCCGTAAATCTGGATTTTTAGACAGATATACAATTTTATGTATACCGAATTACACTTAATAGATGAAGTTTCATGGATAAGAAAACTCAACGTTAATAGCTACGAATTAATGGGAAGTGACGACACAAATAGGCTACTGCTGCAAGAAGCAGAGCAGTAGGCATTAGACAAGTTTTTATGGGTGTTATGACCTGACGTATCAAGAAAAGTATGTACAGATTTCCGAAGCACTTAGGTGGAACCATAGGGTTAGCAATGGCTTTTGAAGAAACTGATGCTCTAACCTGAGTCCATGACAGAAGAAGTATTTTTCCTCTGTCCACAAACCTTTCTGGGCATCATACAGTGAATATGCTGTCAGAGAGAGCGTAGAAAATGTGGGAAAGTTGGACACTGAGAGTGGGACTGTAGGAAAAATAGGGGGCATACTGAGAATAAACGAAATGGAAATGACGAACCATTAAACGGCAGAGGGAGCTCCATAACTGCCGAGTAGTGTTCCCAATGAATTGTAGCATGATTGAAACGTGTACGGGGGCAGAATTTTACTGGACTGGCGACGTAGTGGATGGAAGGGAATGCAACTTTTTTTTTATTAGGCACAGGTGTCAAACCATGATGCACGTGCCTTTCCCCAACAGCAGCAATACCAACAACTACTTCTCAGCGATGTGACTGTGTTCCAGCGAGCCATTTAACAGGAATTCATGGAAGGGCTCCACGTTATGACGTCATTCATTATTTGCCAAGTGATTCACATTTATTAAACAATTTTCTTCTTTAAAAGATGGCAATAATAGTAAAACACAATGAAATAATCTTTTAGAAATAGCAAAATGATACCAGCCTAACAAAATGGTTTTAAATTAGGGAACGAAGATTAAAAACGGCCCTGACAAATTTAAAGCAAAGTTTTTGAAGGTCAACTGTACTGTAACAATGATTTTCACGAATTAGTAACAGGTAAATGTTTAAACAAATTTAAATGTCTGAAGTTAACAGAATGGCTTTAATTTTGAGGGTCAAATGTAACAACGACTAGCAGAAATTTAATAACAGGTAAAAAGGTCTCAACAGATTTAAATGTCCCAAGGTGACTGAATGGTTTTAATCTACGATCAAGATTTAACACGTTGTTTTGAGAGAGCTGACAAATTTAAGTGACTCAAGGGCCAGCAAATGGCTCGGTTGACTAGGGAAAACTTAATACAGAAAGGGCAAGACGCCAAAGGAATTTAAGCCAAAAGCCAAAAATACACAAACTCCGATAGGATTTAGGCCCACACGAACCAAAGAAGAAACAACTTGATCAGCAGTCACCGTGCGTAGAGGTGCTTCACACAGGACAACGGCAGCGGCGAATCCCAAATTCCGGCCAGCAATATCGTGCCGCCGATACGCTCATCCTCGACAGGCCGGGACAGTTGCACGCATAGCCTACAAAACCAATAGGGCAACAGAAGGACGCTCGTAAAATAAGCATCGTGCAAGACGAAGATGCATAGGAACACCAGAAAGTCAATTAGTACGATAACACACATTCAGCAAATAGGTAGCTAAACAAACAATCCAGAATGACGTACAATCACCCCGGCAAACGCCTATTAACGGATTAAACATAAACTTTCAAGAATAATGCAGTTTAAGCATTGGCAAGGACCAAGAATAAGCTTATGAAGATAACCAAACTAAAATCTTGGCTGAAGTAGTTTTTTGACAACCATCTGAACTCCCCTTCCGGGTTGAACTGCTGGTTCCATTAATAGCATAACAATCAGATACCAGTACAAGGCGGCCCACGGACCCAATCAGGCTCCAAGAAACAGGTAAGAAAACCCGAGTGTCCCGGCACAGAAAATTTCACAGTTCTATGGCAGCTCACACAGTATACTAATAGCTATGGCCAGTTGTTGTTCTTGTTGTTGTTGTCTTCAGTCCTGATACTGGTTTGATGCAGCTCTCCATGCTACACATCCTGTGCAAGCTTCTTCATCTCCCAGTACCTACTGCAGCCTACATCCTTCTGAATCTGTTTAGTGTATTCATCTCTTGCTCTCCCTCTACGATTTTTACCCTCCACGGTGCCCTCCAATACTACATTGGTGATCCCTCCATGTCTCAGAATATGTCCTACCAACCGATCCCTTCTTCTAGTCAAGTTGTGCCACAAGCTCCTCTTCTCCCCAATTCTATTCAATACCTCCTCATTAGTTATGTGATCTACCCATCTAATCTTCAGCATTCTTCTGTAGCACCGCATTTCGAAAGTTTCTATTCTCTTCTTGGCTAAATTATTTATCGTCCACGTTTCACTTCCATACATGGCTACACTCCATACAAATATTTTCAGAAACGACTTCCTAACATTTAAATCTATACTAGATGTTAACAAATTTTTCTTCTTCAGAAACGCTTTCCTTGCCATTGCCAGTCTACATTTTATATCCTCTCTACTTCGACAACCATCAGTTATTTTGCTCCCCAAATAGCAAAACTCCTTTACTACTTTAAGTGTCTCATTTCCTAATCTAATTCCCTCAGCATCACCCAACTTAATTCGACTACATTCCAGTATCCTCGTTTTGCTTTTGTTGATGTTCATCTTACACCCTTCTTTCAAGACACTGTCCATTCCGGTCAACTGCTCTTCCAAGTCCTTTGCTGTCTCTGACAGAATTACAATGTCATCGGCGAACCTCAAAGTTTTTATTTCTTCTCCATGGATTTTAATACTTACTCCAAATTTTTCTTTTGTTTGCTTTACCCTTTGTTCAATACACAGATTGAATAACATCTGGGATAGGCTACAACCCTGTCTCACTCCCTTCCCAATCACTGCTTCCCTTTCATGTCCCACGACTCTTATAACTGCCATCTGCTTTCTGTACAAATTATAAATAGCCTTTCGCTCCCTGTGTTTTACTCCTGCCACCTTTAGAATTTGAAAGAGAGTATTCCAGTCAACATTGTCAAAAGCTTTTCGTAAGTCTACAAATGCTAGAAACGTAGGTTTGCCTTTCCTTAATCTTTCTTCTAAGATAAGTCGTAAGGTCAATATTGCCTCACGTGTTCCAACATTTCTACGGAATTGAAACTGATCTTTCCCGAGGTTGGCTTCTACCAGTTTTTCCATTCATCTGTAAAGAATTCGCGTTAGTATTTTGCAGCCGTGACTTATTAAACTGATAGTTCGGTAATTTTCACATCTGTCAACGCCTGCTTTCTTTGTGATTGGGATTATTATATTCTTCTTGAAGTCTGAGGGTATTTTACCTGTCTAATACATCTTGCTCATCAGATGGTAGAGTTTTGTCAGGACTGGCTCACCCAAGGCGTCAGTAGTTCTAATGGAATGTTGTTGTCTTCAAGTACATCGCCTTTGTATAGACCCTCTATATACTGCTTCCACCTTTCTGCTTTCCCTACTTTGCTTAGAACTGGGTTTCCATCGGTGCTCTCGATATTCATACCAGTGGTTCTCTTTTCTCCAAAGGCCTCTTTAATTTTCCTGTAGGCAGTATCTACCTTACCCCTAGTGAGATAAGCCTCTACATCCTTACATTTGTCCTCTAGCCATCCCTGCTTAGCCATTTTGCAATTCCAGTCGATCTCATTTTTGAGACGTTTGTATTCCTTTTTGCCTGCTTCATTTTCTTGCATTTTTATATTTTCTCCTTTCATCAATTAAATTCAATATTTATTCTGTTACCCAAGGATTTTTACTAGCCCTCGTCTTTTTACCTACTTGATCCTCTGCTGCCTTCACTATTTCATCCCTCAAAGCTACCCATTCTTCCTCTACTGTATTTCTTTCCCCCATTCCTGTCAATTGTTCCCTTAAGCTCTCCCTGAAGCTCTGTGCAACCTCTGGTTCTTTCAGTTTATCCAGGTCCCATCTCCTTAAATTCCCACCTTTTTGCAGTTTCTTCAGTTTTAATCTACAGTTCATAACCAATAGATTGTGGTCAGAGTCCACATCTGCCCCTGGAAATGTTTTACAATTTAAAACCTGGTTCCTAAATCGCTGTCTTACCATTATATAATCTATCTGATACCTTTTAGTATCTCCATGGTTCTTCCATGTATACAACCTTCTTGTATGATTCTCGAACCAAGTGCTAGCTATGATTAAGTTATGCTATGCACAAAATTCTACCAGGCGGCTTCCTCTTTCATTTCTTAGCCCGAATCCATGTTCACCTACTATGTTTCCTTCTCTCCCTTTTCCTACTCTCGAATTCCGGTCACCCATGACTATTAAATTTTCGTCTCCCTTCGCTACCTGAATAATTTCTTTTATTTCATCATACATCTCTTCAATTTCTTCGTCATCTGCAGAGCTAGTTGGCATATAAACTTGTACTACTGTAGTAGCCGTGGGCTTCACATCTATCTTTGCCACAATAATGCGTTCACTATGCTGTTTTTGGAAGCTTAGCCGTAGTCCTATTTTTTATTCATTATTAAACCTACTCCTGCATTACCCGTATTTGATTTTGTATTTATAACCCTGTATTCACCTGACCAAAAGTCTTGTTCCTCCTGCCACCGAACTTCTCTAATTCCCACTATATCTAACTTTAACCTATCCATTTCCGTTTTTAAATTTTCTAACCTACCTGCCCGATTAAGGGATCTGACATTCCACGCTCCGATCCGTAGAACGCCAGTTTTCTTTCTCATGATAACGACATCCTCTTGAGTAGTCCCCGCCTGGAGATCCGATTGGGGGACTATTTTACCTCCGGAATATTTTACCCAAAAGGACGCCATCATCATTTAATCATACAGTAAAGCGGCATGCCCTCGGGAAAAATTACGGCTGTAGTTTCCCCTTGCTTTCAGCCGTTCGCAGTACCAGAATAGCAAGGCCATTTTGGTTAGTGTTACAAAGCCAGATCAGTCAATCATCCAGACTGTTGCCCCTGGAACTACTGAAAAGGCTGCTGCCCCTCTTCAGGAACCACACGTTTGTCTGGCCACTCAACAGATACCCCTCTATTGTGGTTGCACCTACGGTACGGCTATCTGTATTGTAGAGGCACGCAAGCCCCCCCACCAACGGCAAGGTCCATGATTCATGGGGGGAGGGATATGGCCAGATCAGAATCTAAAACTATTAATAGATCACATCAATCAAAAATGTTCATAACAGAACCAGTAGCATCTGCGACCACCGTCACAGTCCCCCCGCTTCCACAGATAGTGACAATAATAATATTAGTCAACATTTGGCAAGGAGAAACACTATTAAAACCAAACAATAAAAACTATTACCACAATCTTCACATCCAGGGATCGCAGATAAGTTACTTTTCAGGAAAGCAACACAGGGCGCTCAGTGAACACAGAGGTTGGTAGGCTCAAACATGTTGTGTAAGCGATAAAGATCACACTAGGTCAGATCCAAACTTCCCGGAAGACACAGAATCACCACTCAGGGAAGAATCATAAAGGGCAGGGCGGTAACAACAAAGCTTGCTAACGCCACCAAAGTAGATCTCACAATGCGGTCCGACAAGAGGAAAGAGGCGTCCCTTTGGAGCACCAGAATCAGCTAATGATAATCAAAGTCGTTCCCGTTGCAAAAATTTCCTCAGGGCGAATCGGTCAAGGCAGCGACCACGGTGCGTGACAACACACCTTTCCTCGTCGTCCCCCGCTGACTGTCCATTCCACCACTCGCCCGTTTCGCAAACACGCAAACATTTCAAACAGGAATTAGAGTTATGTATTAATACCTTCAGCTGCTGACAGGCGTTGATATATCAACAGGGAGAGGTGAAAATGTGCGACCGCTACGGTCACAGGTTCGAATCCTGCCTCGCGCATGGATGTGTGTGATGTCCTTAGGTTAGTTAGGTTTAAATAGTTCTAAGTTCTAGGGGACTGATGACCTCAGAAGTGAAGTCCCATAGTGCTCAGACCCATTTGAACCATTTTCAAAATGTGTGCCCCGACCGGGACTCGAACCCGAGATCTCCTACTTACATGGCAGACGCTCTATCCATCTGAGAGCACAGAGGATAGTGCGACTGCAGGGACTATCTCGCGCACGCCTCCCGCGAGACCCACATTCTCACCTTATATGTCCACACCCTACATTCGTAGTGTCCCTATCCAACACACTCATTACTCGTGGAAAACATTCTTACGAAGCCCCATAAGAGTTCGGGTAATATGTGTGCGTCCGCACAGAAGAAGGTCATGGCCGGTATTGCCAGAACGATGTACTTATATGGAAATGGCGTCTGTTCTTTCGGACATGTCCGAAAGAACAGGCACTATATCCATATAAGTATATTTCAGACAGGAAGACGGAGGGAAAGAACGCCGCCCAGCGACGAGAGTGGGAACGAATGCCAGTTTATCACCAAAACTCGTATAGTCAGAGAAAGATGCACGTAACTTATTGCAGGGTGTTCGAGGAGGAGGCTCCATAGTTGGCATTTAATCTTAACGATTTGTGGTTGTGCAATGGATGCTCTTTTTAGCTGAACCTAATTTTCCATAGATTCTGTTACACGACACCAGTATGCGAAAGTATTTTAAGTGATCGATTGGAACAGGGAAAAAATGTCACAGAGCTCGTGCTGTGCTCAGTAATAGAGAAAGCAGCTGTAATTGTTCTTGGAAAGTACGCCGTAAGAGTCGTGCTGTACGGCTGTAGCACAGCACCGCTACTCGTGATCACCATCAGACAGGCGTCACTGCTGTCTTTCAGTTCCCGGAGTTAGTCTTTTGGACGGCTAGATAGGCCTCGATACTGTTAATCTCTCCTAGTCGAGAACAGAAAATGAGTGGCATCAACTTGTGGTTATTTTCTTATGCAGGTGCCTTTGCAGAAGATAAACAGGGTGTATTGCATGATCTTGTACTGCAGTCTTTTCATAGTGGTTGTTGGGGATGTCTGAACAAGAACAGGATTTTCAGAAAGCCGAGGCGAAACTACTTTCTCTGTGCAACGAGAAGAAACGGTTACGACACTGGCGCAAGTTAGGTCGGCGTCAACAAATTCTTATCTGCTTCTCTCGTAGTTACCTGTCGCGTTGGATGCTGTCTTACGCGGGAAGTTATCTGAAGGCGCGGATTTTCTCGAAGTATTTTCTTGTTCTGCCGAGAACAGATTTACGACTGCAGCTGGAAAATAAACTGTCGTGAAACTTAAGTTTGGTTGGTTTTTATAGCATGTATGGCCAGCGTCACCGGATACACTACTTGGTGTATTTTTTCGAAACATACCTCCGGTGTCGCGGTTCTCTTGTTCCTTCTTGGTGAATGTTTACAAATTTTTAAGTAGTTTTAACTCAAACATTGCTCCTGTAATTGCAGGTTTAGTTACACAGAAGAGCGTGTAAATTCTATAAAATAGCGAATTATTTGCGCATGAAACTTCAGTGCCGTAAGAAACTAAGTACAGGTATTTATGGACCCTTAAAAGAAAAAGCTCGTGATTTTCTTATGTTGCTTTAAATTTTTCTCTTGTACCCCTCCTCTTATGTACTGTAAACTAACAGTCGTTTTCTTATTTTCTTACTTCAGTCTGTATTAAGTCTGTTTTCCTTTTTATATAATGGGCCTGTCTGTGTGTTACGTCATAGGGCTATAAGCTTTTTTATTTGCTTCAGTCCTAGATAGGTGCGGGGATTTTTCCTCGTCCGGGACAGTCCCACGTTCACTCTGCCTGCGAGGTGGCGCAGTGGACTCGGGACGCGTCCGGCCATCCTGATCTGAGTTTTCCCTGATTTCCCTAAATCGCTTCAGGCAAATGCCGGGAAGGTTCCTTTCAAAGGGCACGGCCGACTTCCTTCTCCATCCTTCCCTAATCCGATGGGACTGAAGACCTCGCTCTTTGGTCCACTCCCCCAAACCAACCAACCAACCTGCTCTCAAATGAGTGAGGGGTATCTTTTTCCAGGGCCAGAAGGGGGCCAGGGCGAGGGGCTGGCCACCCGCCTCCTCCTAGTGCCGCAGCGAGTACAAAGGCGGCACTCTGGCTGCAGTCACAGGCTTGCGCCACAAACTTATCCTTTATCTTTTACATTTAGTGAATGCTCAGTCGAAGACGAAGACCACCAAAGTGTTGTGACTGAAAACTCGCATTTTTTCTTCTAACACAACTTTTATTGATGCAAGTTCGCAAGGTTGATGACTGAACAACAAACGAAATGTAACAATAACGATGCCAGTAAAAGTCTCCTAATTGAGGAAAACAAAAGTTCACTTCTAATTTTCCACAAAGGTTCGTGGTAACACACGCACACACACACTAGTAACAGTCCAATTCAGAGACGGAGACGTAATCTTCAAAGGTCGCAATACACGAGGTCGGCGACCGGCGTGAACTGAACTTCGTGGCGGTTGTAGCCCCTAAATACACTCCTGGAAATTGAAATAAGAACACCGTGAATTCATTGTCCCAGGAAGGGGAAACTTTATTGACACATTCCTGGGGTCAGATACATCACATGATCACACTGACAGAACCACAGGCACATAGACACAGGCAACAGAGCATGCACAATGACGGCACTAGTACAGTGTATATCCACCTTTCGCAGCAATGCAGGCTGCTATTCTCCCATGGAGACGATCGTAGAGATGCTGGATGTAGTTCTGTGGAACGGCTTGCCATGCCATTTCCACCTGGCGCCTCAGTTGGACCAGCGTTCGTGCTGGACGTGCAGACCGCGTGAGACGACGCTTCATCCAGTCCCAAACATGCTCAATGGGGGACAGATCCGGAGATCTTGCTGGCCAGGGTAGTTGACTTACACCTTCTAGAGCACGTTGGGTGGCACGGGATACATGCGGACGTGCATTGTCCTGTTGGAACAGCAAGTTCCCTTGCCGGTCTAGGAATGGTAGAACGATGGGTTCGATGACGGTTTGGATGTACCGTGCACTATTCAGTGTCCCCTCGACGATCACCAGTGGTGTACGGCCAGTGTAGGAGATCGCTCCCCACACCATGATGCCGGGTGTTGGCCCTGTGTGCCTCGGTCGTTTGCAGTCCTGATTGTGGCGCTCACCTGCACGGCGCCAAACACGCATACGACCATCATTGGCACCAAGGCAGAAGCGACTCTCATCGCTGAAGACGACACGTCTCCATTCGTCCCTCCATTCACGCCTGTCGCGACACCACTGGAGGCGGGCTGCACGATGTTGGGGCGTGAGCGGAAGACGGCCTAACGGTGTGCGGGACCGTAGCCCAGATTCATGGAGACGGTTGCGAATGGTCCTCGCCGATACCCCAGGAGCAACAGTGTCCCTAATTTGCTGGGAAGTGGCGGTGCGGTCCCCTACGGCACTGCGTAGGATCCTACGGTCTTGGCGTGCATCCGTGCGTCGCTGCGGTCCGGTCCCAGGTCGACGGGCACGTGCACCTTCCGCCGACCACTGGCGACAATATCGATGTACTGTGGAGACCTCACGCCCCACGTGTTGAGCAATTCGGCGGTACGTCCACCCGGCCTCCCGCATGCCCACTATACGCCCTCGCTCAAAGTCCGTCATCTGCACATACGGTTCACGTCCACGCTGTCGCGGCATGCTACCAGTGTTAAAGACTGCGATGGAGCTCCGTATGCCACGGCAAACTGGCTGACACTGACGGCGGCGGTGCACAAATGCTGCGCAGCTAGCGCCATTCGACGGCCAACACCGCGGTTCCTGGTGTGTCCGCTGTGCCGTGCGTGTGATCATTGCTTGTACAGCCCTCTCGCAGTGTCCGGAGCAAGTATGGTGGGTCTGACACACCGGTGTCAATGTGTTCTTTTTTCCATTTCCAGGAGTGTAGCTGTCTCCAGCCAATCAGTTTTTGCCGTAGTGATACTTCCTGCAGGCTGTGGCTCGAGCTCCCACTGCAGGAAGTAGTGCTCGGAATGTCTGTTTCCATTTTCTTGTATGTAAATAGCCGGTGTTTACCACGGTGCTTTTGGTACAACTTGGGCATAGACAACCTCGTCCTCTGTGGTGTAATATGGGTTGCCGTCCCTCAGGGGCTACCTTGGCTCCAGTATAACACAAAGTTTTATAAACATTGAACACAACCCCTTTTAAACTTGTAGCGCATGTGACCAACCTAATATCTAAATTCTGAAAATTCGCGTTTTCCACTTCACCTAATTTAGTTTTCTCGAATACTACAACGTCCAGTCACATTTGTGTGACCACTTGTCAGAAGACTCAATAACCAACTTTTGCAGTGTGGACCGCTGCGATAAGTGCAGGAAGCGAGTGTATGAGGTTCTTGAAGATAACGACTGGGATGTGAAGCCATGCCGGCTCCAGTGCCGTGACCAGCTGTGCTGCGTTTATAGGTTGAGGATCCATGACACTTACAGCCCGACCGAGGTTGTGCCACAAATTCTTGATCTTGTTGAAAAACGGGAACTTCTGTGGTCAGGCGAGTACGGTAAACTCGTCCTACTGATCTTAGAGCCACGCACGTACACTGCGAGCTGTGTGGCACGTTGCATTGACCTGATGGTAGATGTCATCGTGCCATGAAAAACAAATTACATGTAGGGATGGACATGGTCCCAAGGGTAGATGCGTAATTGTGTTGATCCATTGTGCCTTCCAAAATGACGAGATCACTTAAGGAATGTCACGAAAACATTGCTCAAACCATAACGCGTGCCGGGTGTTTGCTTTGACATGATTTACGCTGTACACGCCGACGGACAACAACATGATTCATCTGCAATGGCCACCTGTCAGTGGACGTCCAATTGTGGTACTGGCGTGCAAATTCCAGTCCTCATCGCCCATGAACAGCAGTTAGCATGGGTGCATGAACTCAGCGCCTGCTGCAGAGGTCCACATCCGCATCTACATATATATTCCGTTAGCCACCAAGCGGTGTGTCGCGAAGGGCACAATTCGCGCCAAAGTCATATTTCCCCCCCTCTGTTCCACTCGCGGATCGCGCGGGTGAAAAACGACTGTCTGAACGCCTCAGTACGAGCTCTAATTTCCCTTATCTTTGAATGGTGATCATTGCGCGATTTGATAGTTGGTGGTAATAATATATGCTCTAGATCCTCGGTGAAGATCGGATTTCGGAAATTAGTGAGCAGCCCCCTCCGTTTAGCTGGCCGTCTATCTGCAGGTGTGTCCCACTCCAAGCTTTCTGTGAGATTTGTAACGCTCTCGCGATGGCTAAATGTACGTCACGAATCTTGCTGCTCTTCTTTGGACCTTCGCAATCTCTTGAATCAAACATAACTGGTAAGGGTCCCATACAGACAAACAATACTCTAAGACTGGATGAACTAAAGTATTGTAAGCTATTTCCTTTCTTGAAGAACTGCATCGCTTCAGTATTCTACCAATAAACAGAAATCTAGAGTTCGCCTTACCCGTTACTTGTGTAATCTGATCATTCCATTTGAGATCATTTCGAATAGTCACACCCATATTCTTGACGGATGTTACCGCTTCCAAAGACTGGGCATTTATTTTGTAATCGTACATTAATGGGGAGTGGCGCCTTGTTATACGCAGTAGGATACACTTACTAATATTGAGAGATAACTGCCAGTCGTTACACCACACCTTTATTTTCTGCAAATCCTCATTGATTTGTTCACAACTTCCGTGTGATAGCCGGCCGGTGTGACCGTGCGGTTCTAGGCGATTCGCTCTGGAACCGCGAGACCGCTCCGTTCGCAGGTTCGAATCCTGCCTCGGGCATGGATGTGTGTGATGTCCTTAGGTTAGTTAGGTTAAAGTAGTTCTAAGTTCTAGAGGATTGATGACCACAGATGTTAAGTCCCATAGTGCTCAGAGCCATTTGAACCTTTTTTTTTTTTTTTTTTTTCGCGTGATACTACTTTCCTGTAGACTACAGCATCATCGGCAAACAGTCTAATGCCGCTGTCAATACAGTCAACTAGATCTTTTATGTAGATCTTAAAAGGCAGCGCCGCGGGGTTAGCCGAGCGGTCTGAGGCGCTGCAGTCATGGACTGTGCGTCTGGTCCCGGCGGAGATTCGAGTCCTCTCTCGGGCATGGGTGTGTGTGTTTGTCCTTAGGATGATTTAGGTTAAGTAGTGTGTAAGCTTAGGGACTGATGACCTTAGCAGTTAAGTCCCATAAGATTTCACACACTTTTGAACATTTTAAAAAGCAGCGGACCTATTACGCCGCCCTGGGGAACACCTGAAGTTACGCTTGTTCCTGTTGCAGTCACCCCGTTCAGCACGACATACTGCTCCCTGTCTGCTAGAAAACTTTCTATCCAACCGCATATGTCTTCGGATAGACCGTAAGCGCGCACTTTTTGGAGCAAACGACAGTGCGGAACTGAGTCGAACGCCTTTCGAAAGTCGAGAAATATGGCATCAACCTGGGAGCGGGTATCTAGAGCCTGTTGTATATCGTGCACAAAGAGGGCTAGCTGTGTCTCTCATGGCCGCTGTTTCCTAAAACCGTGCTGGTTTCTGCAGATGAGCTTCTCAGGCTCTAGAAAGCTCATTATGTCTGAACACAAGATATGTTCCATGATTCTACAACAAGTTGATGCAACATTGGCTGATCAGTCGTTGAGGAGAGACTGTTGGCAGCCAGTTGGTTCATCTGGGTAGTCAGCTGCTCGACACTTGCACGTCTATCTGCTCGTACACATCTCCACAGCCGTCGGTCACCCTGTCTTCTATGGCCCATGGTCTTCCGCAGGGCCTTTGCGCCGGTTTCCGATAGCGCAGTTTTGCCATGCACGGTGTGCGCTAACCACGGCGGCAGGCGAACAGTTTACAAGCTTAGGCGTTTCGGAAGTGCTTCCACCCTTGGTCCGAGAGCCAGCGATCATGCCGTTTTCCGCATTACGACAATGATTGCACTGTTTTCCGCGTCCCCCCTCCAAATTGGTTCAAATGGCTCTGAGCACTGTGGGACTTAACATCTGAGGTCATCAGTCCCCTAGAACTTAGAACCACTAACTAACCTAAGGACATCACACACATCCATGCCCGAGGCAGGATTCGAACCTGCGACTGTAGCAGTCACGCGGTTCCGGACTGAAGCGCCTAGAACCGCTCGGCCACAACGGCCGGCCGTTCCCTTCCATCCCACCCACCCCGCCCCCGACATGCTTCTTTATATGCACTCCTCTGCTAGTGCTGCCATTTGCCGTCCGTGAGTGGTTATTGCACGTTGACGTCGAACATAGGCAGAGCTCGCATTAATGTGTATTATCAAAAATACATCTCTGATCATGGCTGAATTGCTTTTCTAAGCTCATAGAAAATAAAAAGTTCGACTCGATTCAATAAATGTGTTCATCTATAGATCAAGAAATGTTACGAATTGAAACCCTTATGATGATGATATGATACATATGTTCTGCAAAACCACTACTTACAAATTATTTGTTCCAAAAATCACAAAAATACATGTAGTTCAAATACAACACCAGTGAATCAGTCCAGACTGGGAACTAAGGTCCGTAAACTAACTGTCACATCCATAAGTAAAGAGCCATTCAGAGACAAAGTCAGTTACTACGTCGCTGCTCAATTTCTGATGGTCCCTATTCTCGCTGTTACTTGTTGGCGGCGATTCTGAGCGGGTGTAAATTTCTTCCGATTGTTGCTAACGTAAGTTCCTGCGTGCGTATCTGATGCCCTCTGACCGAGAACTGGTGAAGACCGACTCCTGACAGCCGATGATAAATTGATGGTCGTCGACTAATGCTAAACACTTGGCTCTGCCGACGATAAACTGTGCTAAACTCCTGATGAACCGTACCGATGAAGTCCGCCGATGTACTAACACAGACTCGTTCGACAGCTAGCTATAAAGCCTCGCGGATTACAGCACTGAATCCACGCGACTGAATGGTGCTGTAGGCGATAACGTGCACATCGCTCGTGGCTCTGCAAGCGAAGTGAAGTTATCGTTGTGCGCGATTGGTGCACGTAACGAGGCACGGAGAAATAGTGCGGTCGGCGCCTGTGGTATCTGGGGACAGCCGCCATAGTTTCTCTAGTCTTGGCCCCGCCTCAGTGTAGGCACAACGATATGCCGCTGCGTGAGGGAGGTGGACTACGCCGAGGGGTAGCGATGTGGGATACAACAGATGACGTAAAGTCATACCGAGTTGTTGAACAGCATTCCTGGATAGCACTGCCAGTAAGAGCATTACGCATGAAATGCAAAGGTCTGGTATCGTGTCCCAGTTTCGCTCACTGTGTTCTGCTGTGCTTTGTGAAATCTGAGTCAACTTGGGAGAGAGAGTGAAACATATCATCATGCGAACAACTTTCCTGGCTACTGAAAGGCAACGTCACAAATACTTTAAACGACGTTTGCTTATTACTGTGAGAAAATATGAAGAACTAGATTTGCTTTTATTTTGCAAATGACGAGAGGCTATGTAGGTGCCTAAGTTATCTACAACTGAATTTCCTTCGATTAAAATCCAGAATATTTCCGTCTGTACACTGTTAATTGATTGTGTTCATTACTGTAGCTTTAGTACTTTTATCGTGACGCATCTATAAATTTGGAAGACAATGCGCTACAACTATCTAGTGCCGTTTATTTATGGAAACAGTTGTACGCACTATGAGGGGAAAGGAAGTCCACTTACTGCCAGCACCGCG
The DNA here is from genome assembly GCF_023864275.1 of Schistocerca cancellata. Taxonomy (NCBI): domain Eukaryota; kingdom Metazoa; phylum Arthropoda; class Insecta; order Orthoptera; family Acrididae; genus Schistocerca; species Schistocerca cancellata. The sequence goes on from NC_064627.1 coordinate 761,919,471, forward strand.
ACATCAGACTATGCCTCAGAGGGTAGATACGATATATCAGTGTCACATACATATTTTCTGTCACAACGATTTAACGCCGAGAATTCAGCGTGTTCAAGCAGGTAATCATTCTTTGAAAGTATGAGTGTAGGCAATTATCATAGTTCCATATGTCCATGTACGTTGTTACCTAAGTTATTGGACAGTTGAAATAGAGATAAAGCGCTATACTCGGCCATCACTTTGGTTGTTGTTGTTATTGTGGTCTTCAGTCCTGAGACTGGTTTGATGCAGCTCTCCATGCTACTCTATCCTGTGCAAGCTGCTTCATCTCCCAGTACCTACTGCAACCTACATCCTTCTGAATCTGCTTAGTGTATTCATCTCTTGGTCTCCCTCTACGATTTTTACCCTCCACGCTGCCCTCCAATACTAAATTGGTGATCCCTTGATGCCTCAGAACATGTCCTACCAACCGATCCCTTCTTCTGGTCACGTTGTGCCACAAACTTCTCTTCTCCCCAATTCTATTCAATACTTCCTCATTAGTTATGTGATCTACCCATCTAATCTTCAGCATGTTTCTGTAGCACCACATTTCGAAAGCTTCTATTCTCTTCTTGTCCAAACTATTTATCGTCCATGTTTCACTTCCATACATGGCTACACTCCATACAAATACTCTCAGAAATGACTTCCTGACACTTAAATATATATTAGATGTTAACAAATTTTTCTTCTTCAGAAACGCTTTCCTTGCCATTGCCAGTCTACATTTTATATCCTCTCTACTTCGCCCATGATCAGTTATTTTGCTCCCCAAATAGCAAAACTCCTTTACTACTTTAAGTGTCTCATTTCCTAATCTAATACCCTCAACATCACCCGACTTAATTCGACTACATTCCATTATCCTCGTTTTGCTTTTGTTGATGTTCATCTTATATCCTCCCTTCAAGACACTGTCCATTCCATTCAACTGCTCTTCCAAGTCCTTTGCTGTCTCTGACAGAATTACATTATCATCAGCGAACATCAAAGTTTTTATTTCAAGTGTTAGCTATGATTAAGTTGTGCTCTGTGCAAAAGTCTACGAGGCGGCTTCCTCTTTCATTTCTTAGCCCCAATCCATATTCACCTACTACGTTTCCTTCTCTCCCTTTTCCTACACTCGAATTCCAGTCACCCATGACGATTAAATTTTCATCTCCCTTCACTATTTGAATAATTTCGTTTATTTCATCATACATTTCTTCAATTTCTTCGTCATCTGCAGAGCTAGTTGGCATATAAACTTGTACTACTGTAGTAGGTGTGGGCTTCGTATCTATCTTGGCCACAATAATGCGTTCACTATGCTGTTTGTAGTAGCTTACCCGCATTCCTATTTTCCTAGTCAGTATTAAACCTACTCCTCCATTACCCCTATTTGATTTTGTGTATATAACCCTGTAGTCACCTGACCAGAAGTCTTGTTCCTCCTGCCACCGAACTTCACTAATTTCCACTATATCTAAATTTAACCTATCCATTTCCGTTTTTAAATTTTCTAACCTACCTGCCCGATTAAGGGATCTGACATTCCATGCTGCGATCCGTAGAACGCCAGTTTTCTTTCTCCTGATAACGACATCCTCTTGAGTAGTCCCCGCCCGGAGATCCGAATGGGGGACTATTTTACCTCCGGAATATTTTACCCAAGAGGACGCCATCATCATTTAATCATGCAGTAAAGCTGCATGCCCTCGGGAAAAATTACGGCCGTAGTTTCCCCTTGCTTTCAGCCGTTCGCAGTACCAGCACAGCAAGGCTGTTTTGGTTATTGTTACAAGGCCAGATCAGTCAATCATCCAGACTGTTGCCCTTGCAACTACTGAAAAGGCTGCTGCCCCTCTTCAGGAACCACACGTTTGTCTGGCCTCTCAACAGATACCCCTCCGTTGTGGTTGTACCTACGGTACGGCTGTCTGTATCGCTGAGGCATGCAAGCCTCCCCACCAACGGCAAGGTCCATGGTTCATGGTTCACTTTGGTAGGTTTTAGAAATTCAACAGAGGTCGTCGAAGCGTAAAATGCGCTGTACAAGCAAGCCATCGGTCATCTTCGTCAACTATTGTAAAGGACTTCCATCGTCACTCAGTTAAAAACGTCATTGACGGAACAATCAATCGAGAACCAATAGTACTCAGCTTTCTTGTCCATGTAGTGCCCAGAAGTAAAAAATATCAGTAATTTATGCGCTCCTTCGATTAGAAGACACCGTCTTTATTCTCTGAAGCTGTGGTATTGACCGTAATGGAGTGAGAAGTAATGGTTTATGAGGTGGCCCTCGGATGGACCTGTCTGCAATTGAGAGATGCCTGGTATGGATATTTACTTGAGTTTGTTGTGGCAACAGTGACATTTGAGGGACGGGATACGATCGACTGGGATATTTTTTCTGGTTGACGTTCAGATCATATGTTTTGGTTGATGGCAGAAGTAAGCGCTTCTGTTTATGAAAGCATTTTATTCAGAGATATGTTTCGAACAGTGTGACCAAAGGTCCATCCTGTATGGGCGTGATAATGCTTTTTTCCACAAGCAAAGAGCTTTATGCTACAGACAAGAGAGACAGTCAATTGGCCATTTTGCAACTGACTGCGAATGGACGTGAACTGTATAATAACTTGGTCATAGCTGAAATGAACTGTATTTTGTGAATAGCGATGTGTGTGATGTATAGGAAAGGTACGTTTGGAGGAACTCAAAATTTGGCTTTTGTGCCAGTTTTCCTCTTTTTATACAGATAGGATTTCCGTAGCAAATAGTCTGAGGGCTTTAACATAGGCTGAGCTACGGCCAGAAGCAGTGGGAAGACAAGCCGCGAATATCTGTTAAGTACTGCTCTACATTCTGCAAACGCGAGATGTCGAAACGTAGTTTCCAAGTTTCTCAGAAAAAGTGAATTTGTTATTTGTTCTTAAACTCAAGTTGTCTTTCAAGAAATATTGTGGTTGGCTAGTTTCCGTTCCAAAGCGAAAGTCAAGGCGATGTGTGTGAAGAAGTGGATCACTGCAGAATAAATATCGCCTGAAGTTCCGCCATTGCTGCCACCACGAGATGCTTTGTTCCCTTGATGGATGACGTTTTTGGACACGGATTTCCATCCAAAGTTTATTTTTCTCATAGAACCCTCTAAAATCCGCATTGTTTATCGATTTACAGAAGATAAATAAATTGCAGGTGGAAATCCGCGTCCGAAACCGTTATCTACCTAGGCAACAGAGCAGCGCATTCTTAAAAGACGAGGCCTTCTATGCAGCAGCTAGCTCCTCCATCTTCTCCACTGGCGATCGTGATAATCAGTCGCGATTGCTGAATAACAAACGACATTGCGAGACGTTACGCCTATGGCCTGTCAGCGTACAAAGTCACGTTTGCTGCCGAAGGGGTGGCGTGCTGGTACGCGCTGGCTCCTGTAACTTCTATGCTCTGCAGCGTCGTTGGTTGACGTTTCGCTACACAAGTTCCTGTCGTCGATTTGTTCCTCAAGACACACTTCACCACCCCTCGAAGTTTGCCACGGCATTTCTGGGACACTCTGTACCCTAAGCGGTGTAAACATTCCGCAGAAGATTAAATACTGTATCAGTAGGAACAAAAACCCCTACACACTGTTATATGGTTGCACCTTTTGAGTGTCTGGAGACTTTTAGCCTGATAGTATATCTAGAATTGCTTCCCTCAGGAAACTTTTTTAACGGCACGGCTGTGCACGAGGAGGTGTATGTATGAGTTGTATTTTGTGTAACTTATTTATAGCAAAATTAAATCATAGTTGTAATTTATTTACTGCTGTCGTTTTTTGTGGAGACACGTTTAGCTCAGCGATTTCCACAGCCCACGACAAGCTTTTGATTCCTTCTGTAGAAACATCGCCGATTCGTAGTAGATACATAGGTCTTACTGGCAGAAATTTGAGTGAATTGTTTAATTAATACAGTCACTACTAAAAGCCTTCTGCTTTATGTAGTTGATACTTTCTTTGATCTAGTACGAATGCAAAAGTGATTTGAGCCGTTGCTGTTAGAAACAGCGCTGTGTAACAGGCATTCCACGAGACGGTAGGCGCTGATTCGGTATCCACTTAGACATTTCGTCACACACATGTTTTATTTCCCAAACAGAACTCGTGCATGTGTATCGTTTCACTACTATAGGATGCGTTTCGCTAGTATCGCAAATTAGTTCCTGCCATCCGCATGTGTGGCCACTGAGCATAGAGCATATGTCGAAGTTTAATGTTTGCATTTATTATGGCAGAGAATAGTTTCGGGACTTGAATATCATATTAGACCCTGTAAATAAAGAATTGTCGCTAAAGTAATTGTAATACAGTTTTATGTAACTGAGCTCTTAAATTATTTGTGCCTTTTATCATAAAATAATATACGAAATATATGTAAACACTCTTAAAACTCATTTTACGATAGTTTAGCGATCGCTGCAATCATAGCTACTACTAGAGAGCAGCTGGTACGGCCGGTTTGTGTTTCAACAGGCGATGTGACATCCCAGAATTACAGTTTGTAAGGACACCTGAGTGACGCAGAATGAAGGTAGCGTCTGTTTTTTTAATTGGATGTTATACTTCTGCGTTATATACTGCTGACCGTTAAAGGCCTTGAAGACGGCTTGAAACAAACGTTCAATTGGTATGAAATGTCATACGTGCTTGGATTAGCAAATGGTTAGCGTTTAGACGCAGGCGCACGGGGTAACGCCATATGCATTCTGTATACGAGTACAAGGAGGGATTAGGCAGCTGATTTCTCAGCGTCTGAGTATTAGTTGTTTGTGAGAAGTCGGTAATTTTTGTAGTGCTTGATGCAGAAACTTCCACCAGTCTGTACGAACATCATGGACTGTGGAGGCTGCAATTTATCATTCCATGATGTTGCTGTTCACTTTGGTCGAGTTCCCACGACTGTGGAATCCGTGGGTTCAGGAGAGCCGTACTCGGCGTCATGTAGGATGTCGTCGGCACCATGCGATCGCTGCCAGAGAGGACAGCTTCTTGTTCGCCCGTCACTTACATTGGGTCATTAACGTGTTAAGGCCGATGGCTTTCCCTTATTTCCGAGGTATCCGTGACGTTTTCAACAAGATAGCGCAAGAATGCATGTTGTGCGATCTGTCGTGATCCATGACTGTATAGGAAGTGTTCGACCGTTGTCAAGGGCGGTATATTCTCGAGATCTTCCAGCCACTGAAAACGTCTGATCCTGGTTTGTCTGTCGTCTAAGCTCATATGGTCGATTCCCGTTCGGGTTAGAGCCATTGTTGCTGACATAGGTGCCAGTTCTGCATCCTGAACTTCACATCCTGTAAACCCCTAAATCACCTCCGAATTTAATAATGTATTCTTCCTACTTTCTTTATATGCATGATAAGTAAAATGTCGGTATTTATGTTCCTTTTTGGTGGTTTAGTTTTAAAGCGTCCATTGGTTTTAGTGTGTTACTAGCCTGTGATACATTCGCAGGTAATTTATACCAAGTCGACAACGTTTTAAAACAAGTGGAACTTCAATCCCCCCCGCCCCCTCGGTCATGCTGTTCCTTTGTAAGTAAACACATTCGCGTTCATGGCTCAGTAGCAAGGGATGACTAATGCAGGATATGTAATGGGTTGTCGTAGAGATGAGCTGGTGATTTAAAACTGTTCAGTAAGACTGGTTCAAAAGATAAAGTTGGTTTAAATCCGTTTAATAGCGAGTTTAAATGGTACAGTTGGATGGGATGGGCAAAGCGTAATATAAAAAAAATTTATTATTTCTGGGGTTTAAATTATAAATTTCAGCCTCTGACTTTAGTGTTATTTTCTCAAGCAATTCTTTTAAACACGGAGATGTTTCTAAATGGTTTATTTCTTTTGTTCCAGGCATCAGTTTTGCACTTGGACTAGAAGACAGCTGCAGCAAACAAAAGGTAATAGCACTTCATCAGAGCTTTTACAGAGAGGTCACTCGATATATCAAAAAATTATTCATAAAGTTACTGACACTGTTTGCAGTATACAGACGGCCATTACGTTAAGTCCTTATACGATGAAAGAAAGGTATTTCATGGAGGATCTTGTATATCTACTCGTTCAAAATCTTATCTGAGGCTCTACCGCACTGACAGTTGTTTTTTTTTTTTGTCCGTACTGGAGCCAATCTGTTTCGGAATTTTATGTGCATCTGAACATGAGCGGACCAGTTCCGTTCTGCGGAACTGATGTTTGTGTGACATTTAAAATCCTGGATGATAAAGGTTGCATAGTGGACAATTATCACCATCAGCTCGGTGGAGGTTTAACAACATTCCAGAAATTGTCTTTCGAAAAGAGAGCAACACTAGCTTGAAATACTTACGAAATGTTACTGGACTGTTTTCATAGTGCGCTGAAGTTAATTCTGTTTCATTGACAGCATTTAGTTTATTTTAATATAACTGCTCGGGAACAATAATGCGATGGTAAGGATGCGGGGATCCGGGAGTGGTAAGCTACCATGCCCGCATTCAGCAAAATAAATTTTCACAATTTATTTCGCAGCAACAGTTTAACAGTACTGAAAATCTTGCGGAATATTCATGTCGTGACATAGCTCGTGCACTGCATGAATATCGCAGCATTCTCAGCCGTGGCAACAGTGACTTCTTCAACAATTTGTGGCAAAATTTGCCATGGGTCTCTCCGTGGAACAATTGACAAATCGCCAATTAATTCCAACTTCCGAATGACGTTCTTTAAACCCGGTGAGGAAAACGAACCTCTCCGCATTCCTTTAATGCGTCGACACTCGCGAAGAGGAGCAGCACTAATGCTGTTGTTTTGATAAAACGACTTTACGAGTAAATCTCTACTCACCTAGTCAGCCCTATGTTGACTGTCTGCAACTGTGATGCACACTGATGCTTGTGTTTCAACCGTAAGTCGCTGCACCAGTACGGACATCTAACAGCAAGTCATGATACTAACACTATTAAGAATGCAAATTTTACAGCGCTCAGTGTGAACGCCATTTCTGTAAAGTTGGGTACTCATACGGTAAATAGTTTTCCGTCTACACTGTCTCAGGTAGCGAATGTTGCATCATAACCAGTCTGTAATTATATAAGCTGACGTGCTCAAGACGTCCAACGACGATACTTTCCTGTAGACAGCAGCGTCGTCAACAAACCACTTTGTAGAGCTGATCTTGTCTGATAAATTGCGTATCTGTATGGGGTGTGTAGAAACATGTGTCAGAAGGCGGCCGGAGTGGCCGAGCGGTTCTAGGCGCTACAGTCTGGAACTGCGCGACCGCTACGTTCGCAGGTCCGAATCCTGCCTCGGGCATGGATGTCTGTGCTGTCCTTAGGTTAGTTAGGTTTAAGTAGTTCTACGTTCTAGGGGACATAACCTCAGATGTTATGTCCCATAGTGCTCAGAGCCATTTGAACCATTTTTGTGTCAGAAACTGAAGGGATTTATCCTTGACATCAAAATATTACAGAAAGATCTTATGAACAAGGGCCCGAGAAACTTTCGTTAAGGAGGTACTGTATGAAAGAATTTATTATTCGTTGCATAAAAGTGATATATTTCCCAAACATATTTATATGTATCAAAGAATTTATTATTCATGAGACTAAAATGATACAATCAACGAACACATTTACAAAAATTTCTCGAAATGACCACCAGCTGCTTCCATACATCCTCCGATTCCAAGTTCCATTCTTTTCCATACGTTGTGAAAAACTCCTGGTGTGTTCCGTGTTTGGTCGAATTAATTTCGAATACCGTCCCTCAAAACATCGATATTGCGTGCAGGAGTTGAATACACCAAGAATTTTAAATGTCCCCAAAGGAAAAAAATCCAGTGGTTCAAATCTGGCGATCGAGCAGGTCATGCAGTCGATGCCCCTCGACCAATCCGACTGTTCGGAAACTGGTTATCGATATACTGGCGAACTAGTCGTGTAAAGTGTGGTGGAGCACCATTGTGGGTAAATCACATTCTTAGGATGACGTCTAGAGGTCATGAGGCAACTCATGCATAGAAACTGTAGATATATTTGTCCAGGAATACGTCGCGGAAAGAAGTGGGAGCCAGTGAGATGATCATGAATGATTCCACTCCACAGCTTGAGGCTTATCTTCTCTTGATGATGTCTGTCTTGTCGCACTTCATGAGGTGTAGGGTAACGGTAATTGAAGATCTCATTACATGGAAAGCCATTGTCATCACTGCATAAGGTAGTTACTAAGAACTGTAGGCACGCAGCAGATAGACATGCGTTGACAGAAGGCGTTCTTGGCTGAAAGTCTGCATTATTTAGTCCTTGCACCCGTTGACGGTGATGCTGGTATAGAAGAATTTTATGCTGAATACTCCAAATATTAATATAATTAATGCTTTCCCTTTGGCAATAGTCCTTATAATAGTTGACCGTCTTTCATCCACAGCACGAAGAATACGTTCTTCAAGTTCAAGCGTTCGTACACCGGATGGTCTCCGATCACCTGCTACTCGTTTCTCAAATACGCCTGTCTCTCGCTAGCGCTGGTGGAGTCGTACCAACGGTCCTGCACAAGGTAAATACCTCCGGGGTAACATGCAGCACAAAACTGACGTGCTGACAGAATACATCGTCGTGGTGTGTTGTGATGGAAGTTACTCTAAAGCAGAACAAACGACGACCAGACAAAACAAAGTAAATGCCATGACACCTGTAAACAAGATAGTGAGCAAACATTACACATTACACAACCTGGAGTCGCTGCAGGGGGATTCCTTTCATACCTCCTCCCTATCGAAAGATTTTCGGAATATGTTCATACACTACTGGCCATTAAAATTGCTGCACCACGAAGATGTGCTACAGACGCGAAATTTAACCGACAGGAGAAGATGCTGTGATATGAAAAATACTAGTTTTCAGAGCATTCACACAAGGTTGGCGCCGGTGGCGACACCAACAACGTTCTGACGTGAGGAAAGTTTCAAACCAATTTCTCATACACCAACAGCAGTTGACCACAGCTGCCCGATGAAACGTTGTTGTGATGCCTCGTGTAAGGAGGAGAAATGCGTACCATAACGTTTCCTACTTTGATAAAGGTCGGATTGTAGCCTATCGCGATTGCGGTTTATCGTATAGTGACATTGCTCCTCGCGTTGGTCGAGATCCAATGACTGTTAGCAGAATATGGAATCGGTGGGTTCAGAAGGGTAATACGGAACGCCGTGCTGGATCTCAACGGCCTCGTATCACTAGCAGTCGAGATGACAGGCATCTTATTCGCATGGCTGTAACGGATCGTGGAGCCACGCCTCGATGCCTGAGTCAACAGATGGGGACGTTTGCAACAACCATCTGCACGAACATTTCGACGACGTTTGCAGCAGCATGGACTATCAGCTCGGAGACCATGGCTGCGGTTACACTTGACGCTGCATCACAGACAGGAGCGCCTGCGATGGGGTACTCAACGTCGAACCTGGGTGCACGAATGTCAAAACGTCATTTTTTCGGATGAATCCAGGTTCTGTTTACAGCATCATGATGGTCGCATCCGTGTTTAGCGACATTGCGATGAATGCACGTTGGAAGCGTGTATTCGTCATCGCCATACTGGCGTGTCACCCGGCGTGATGGTATTTGATGCCATTGGTTACACGTCTCGGTCACCTTTTTTTCGCATTGGCCGCACTTTGAACAGTGGACGTTACATTTCAGATGTGTTACGACGCTTGGCTCTGCCCTTCATTCGATCTCTGCGAAACACTACATTTCAGTAGGATAATGCACGACCGCATGTTGCAGGTCCTGTACGGGCATTTATGGATACAGAAAATGTTCGACTGCTGCCCTGGCCAGCACATTCTCCAGATCTCTCACCAATTGAAAACGTCTGTTCAATGGTGGCCGAGCAACTGGCTCGTCACAATATGCCAGTAACTACTCTTGAGGAACTGTGGTATCGTGTTGAAGCTGCATGGGCAGTTGTATCTGTGCACGCCATCCAAGCTCTGACTCAATGCCCAGGCGTATCAAGGCCGTTATTACGGCCAGAGGTGGTAGTTTTGGGTACTGATTTCTCAGGATCTATGCACCCAAATTGCGTGAAAATGTAATCACATATCAGTTGTAGTATAATATACAGGGCTATTGCAAATGATTGAAGCGATTTCATAAATTCACTGTAGCTCCATTCATTGACATATGGTCACGACACACTACAAATACGTAGAAAAACTCATAAAGTTGTGTTCGGCTGAAGCCGCATATCAGGTTTCTGCCGCCAGAGCGCTGGAGAGCGCAGTGAGACAAAACGGCGACAGGAGCCGAGAAAGCGTATGTCGTGCTTGAAATGCACTCACATCAGTCAGTCATAACAGTGCAACGACACTTCAGGACGAAGTTCAACAAAGATCCACCAACTGCTAACTCCATTCGGCGATGGCATGCGCAGTTTCAAGCTTCTGGATGCCTCTGTAAGGGGAAATCAACGGGTCGGCCTGCAGTGAGCGAAGAAATGGTTGAACGCGTGGGGGCAAGTTTCACGCGTAGCCCGCGGAAGTCGACGAATAAAGCAAGCAGGGAGCTAAACGTACCACAGCCGACGGTTTGGAAAATCTTACGGAAAAGGCTAAAGCAGAAGCCTTACTGTTTACAATTGCTACAAGCCCTGACACCCGATGACAAAGTCAAACGCTTTGAATTTTGGGCGCGGTTGCAACAGCTCATGGAAGAGGATGCGTTCAGTGCGAAACTTGTTTTCAGTGATGAAGCAACATTTTTTCTTAATGGTGAAGTGAACAGACACAGTGTGCGAATCTGGGCGGTAGAGAATCCTCACGCATTCGTGCAGCAAATTCGCAATTCACCTAAAGTTAACGTGTTTTGTGCAATCTCACAGTTTAAAGTTTACGGCCCCGTTTTCGTCTGCGAAAAAAACGTTACAGGACACGTGTATCTGGACATGCTGGAAAATTGGCTCATGTTACAACTGGAGACCGACAGCGCCGACTTCATCTTTCAACAGGATGGTGCTCCACCGCACTTCCATCATGATGTTTGCCATTTCTTAAACAGGAGATTGGAAAACCGATGGATCGGTCGTGGTGGAGATCATGATCAGCAATTCATGTCATGGCCTCCACGCTCTCCCGACTTAACCCCATGCGATTACTTTCTGTGGGGTTATGTGAAAGATTCAGTGTTTAAACCTCCTGTACCAAGAAACGTGCCAGAACTGCGAGCTCGCATCAACGATGCTTTCGAACTCATTGATGGGGACATGCTGCGCCGAGTGTGGGAGGAACTTGATTATCGGCTTGATGTCTGCCGAATCACTGAAAAGGTAAATATCGAACATTTGTGAATGCCTAAAAAAACATTTTGAGTTTTTGTATGTGTGTGCAAAGCATTGTGAAAATATCTCAAATAATAAAGTTATTGTAGAGCTGTGAAATCGCTTCAATCATTTGTAATAACCCTGTGTTTGTCCAATGAATACCCGTGTATCATCTGCATTTATTCTTGGTGTAGCAGTTTTAATGGCCAGTAGTGTATAAGCTTTCTTTGATTTTTTGATGTGAAGAATAAGTTCCTTAAGTTTCTGTACATGCTTTTATACAACCCTGTATATAGAATATTACAGGTCGTATTACGCTTCCCTCGCCCGCAGAGCCGTGCGCGTGAAAAGCGCACGCCTTGGAATAGGGAAACGCGTCGACCCCGTTTCGAATCCGTCCGGCGGGTTAACAGCAAGGGTAGTTGTGCTGGTCAGCCTAGATGTGGTTTTTAGGCACACATCCCACCACGTGGACACCGGGCTGGTACCCATTCCCTGTCTCAAATGGACTCTAAACAAACATTTAGAACATTTTCTGACACTTATACATAGAATTTACTCTAGACGCAAACACTTACTCCGTCCTGCAGGACGAATAATACACCGATGACTTTAAAATGTTTAGTACCCTTAAACCATAATCAGCATCAGCAGCCGATTATGATTCCTTGGGGGACAGCCGATATTAAGAGGGACGTTCCGAAAGTAAATTTCGTCATTGTTTTTCACACGCAAATCTTATTGCCAAAATCAAATACACCATGCATCACACGTTGCAATATTTTTCTTGATAGTTGCAAACGACGCTGAGATATTTGTCGAAGCGTGCAGTCAGTATGAAGAAACTACTCGCCTAAAATTCAGTGCCCTGCGAAACAAGGAATTGTTCGCAGCGAAAGAAGGAATTGTCGTACGGACTGCTCCACCTCAGCACTGGTTTGGGAGTGACGTCCCGAGAGTGCGGATTTCAATGCAGGGAACATGTGAAAGTCCGATAGGGCAGGATTGGGGCTGTAGACCGGGTGATCCAATCTCTGTCATCCGAAGCGACTAATGTAATGCTATATGAGCCTCGCTTGGTGTGGTTTCGCGTCGTCGCCAAAGAGCACAACACTTTCACTGAAGTCCGCTGGTCTTTTTCGTCGAATGGCGGACCTGAGTTTGGTGAGGGTGTCACAGTAGCGTGCCACATTAATGGTCCCTTACTGGAAGAAATCAAGTAGTTTCTCGTCTTTTGCATTATAGATCACCGTGGCCGTAACCTTTCCTGTGGAGGGTGACAATTTCAAGTTTTACTCACCGGTGAACTGGGATGCTTCCACGTCACTGAGGCGGCCTTCGATTATGGGGTACAGTGGTGAATTCTGAACAAGAGCTCACTTCTCTGGCGCGCATATCGCATCATGTGATCGAAGCTGATTGCCGTTCTTGCACTCTTGTGATCAGAGGTCAGGTTTGTCGGCACCCGTCTTGCAGACACTTTTCGGTAACCCAACACACGAGCATATGGTGGGCCTGCGTACGGCAGATTCGCAGTGTGAACGCCACGTCTGACACCATTAGGCGCCAGTCCACTAACACCATGTCCTGTACTCTAGCAATGTTGCTCTCATTCATGGGTGCAGAGGGGCGCCCACTTCGGCCTTCATCCTCCACACTCTGCCTTCCTTCGAACATGCAACACGAGTGACCAACCATTTGTTGACACATGACCTCTTCACCATACATGGCATGTAGGCATTCATTGATGAATGACACACTAATCACACGTTCCCATTCCTGCCTGATAATAGCATGCAATTCCACTGCTGACCGCGTGGTCAATACACGTCCGTCTGCTATCTTGATGTGTCCTCGAGTAACCGTGGGCACGCTGGTCTGCTACCACTCCTTTTTCGGCGCTCTGAGCAAGCGTCATTCCCACTCCGCTGACGCCTCTTCCATCGCTGAACCAGCAATAGGTGTCGATTCATAAGGCGTTGGTTTGTGTCGTCTGGTGTACCATCTTCTCTTTTTTTAAATAAATGACGAAAGTTACTTTCGGAACGTCCCTCGTAGATTTGTTTCTATGGAATATTTTACCTCCAGTACAACGTTCTCACCGAGCGAGGTGGCGCAGTGGTTAGCACACTGTACTCGCATTCTGGAGGACGACGGTTGAATCCCGCGTCCGGCCATCCTGATTTAGGTTTTCCGTGATTTCCCTAAATCACTGCAGGCAATTGCCGGGGATGGTTGCTTTGAAAGGGAGCGGCCGACCTCCTTCCCCATCCTTCCCTAATCCGATGAGACCGATTACCTCGCAGTTTGGTCTCTTCCCCCAAACAACCCAACCCAACCCAACAACGTACTCGGGTCTACACGAGGTGACAAAAGTCATGGGATGCCTCTTAATATCCTATCGGACCTCCTTTTGCCGGACGTAGTGCAGCAACTCGACGTGGGGTGGATTCAACAAGTCACTGGAAGTCCCTGCAGAAATGCTGAACCATGCTACCTCTGTAGCCGACCGTAGCTGCGAAAGAGTTACCGGTAGAGGATCTCGTGCTCGAACAACTGTCTCAATTGTATGTCATAAATGTGTGATGAGATACATGTCGGTAAATATGGTGGCCAAATCATTCGCTCGAACTGTCCACAATGTTCTTCAAATCAAACACGAACAATTGTGGTGCTGTGACGTGGCGCATTCTCATCCACAAAAATTTCACGGTTGTTTGGGAAGATGAAGTCCATGTATGGTTTACAAATGGTCTCCAAGTAGCGAAACACAACCATTTCCAGATGATGACCTAGTCCAATGCACGTAAACACTGTCCAGACGATCTTGGAGCCATCAGCATCTTGGACAGTGCCTTGTTGACACCCTGGGTCCATGGCTTCCTGGGATGTACGCCATACTCTATCCATAACAGCCAGGTCTTACCAGCTGGAATTAGGACTCACCTGACCAGGTCACGGTTTTCCAGTCGTCTGGGTTTCAATCGATATGGTCACGAGCTCAGGAGAAGCATTAAAGGCGGTGTCGTGCTGATAGTAAAGGCACTCGCGTCAGCATCTGCTGCCTTAGCCTGTTAACCTAAGGGCTGTCAATTAGACTAAATACCTAGGAATTGCAATTACGACCACATAGATAATATTGTACGCAAGGCGAAACAAAGACTGTGCTTTATTGGTAGAACACTTAGAAGATGCAACAAAGCCACTAAAGAGACAGCCTACATTACACTTGTCCGTCCTCTGCTGGAATACTGTTGCGCGGTATGGGATCCTTACCAGGTAGGATTGACGGAGGACATCGAAAAAGTGCAAAGAAGGGCAGCTCGTTTCGTGTTGTCGCACAATAGGGGTGAGAGTGCCACAGATATTATACATGAGTTGGGGCGGCAGTCACTGAAACAAAGGCGGTTTTCTTTGCGGTGAGATCCATTTAGGAAATTTAAATCACCAACTTTCTCTTCCGAATGCGTAAATATTTTGTTGACACCCACCTACGTAGGGAGAAATGAACATCATAATAAAAGAAGAGAAATCAGAGCTCGAACGGAAAGATTTAGCTGTTCATTTTTCCCACGCGCCATTCGAGAGTGGAATGGTAGAAAAGTAGTATGAAAGTGGTTCGACGAACCCTCTGCCAGGCACTTAAGTATGAATTGCAGAGTAACCATGTAGATGTAGATGTACATCTCGTGTATGCAATACCACCGCCATCGGTATATGTGCGTATCGCTATCGTATGACTTTTGTCACCTAAGTGTGTTAGTCAGATATTAATCACGTATTTGCCACACTCTCGGCGTGACTGTATCTAGGTTAGTAGTCCAGGACGTGGTTCTCAGTGTGGAATGCCTTTTGGAAATCTAGGGAGACGCAATCTACCTGTGCACCGGCATGTTTTATTTGCAAGATGCCGTGTACGAGTGAAGCGAACTGTGTTCCACTGGAGCGTTTTTTCCTAAATCCGCGATAATGCTAGACTTTCTTTCCTCTGCTAAGGTCATGATGTTTGAGCTTAGAATATGCTGTGGGATCGTGTATTAGACGGTCGTGAGCGACATTGACTTGCATTTCAGTGTGGAGCGTGCCGAAGTGGCTCCTGCAGGACAGTTCGCGGCAACCTCCTGCTCGAGGCGTTACTACCACAAACAGTCGCGGCTGGCACGCGCTGGTCGGCCAGTATTGCGCTAAACAGGTCGTGGGGGCGCGAAGGGTCCGCAGGGGCTCGGCCTCAGCGCCGACCGACAGCCAGACGTTTACGGCGTAATTTATCGCGAGGCGCGGCCCGCCGCCCGTAAATCCCCCGTGTTTTGACGAGCCGCGCCTAATAAATTCCGCGGCCGCTATCCTCCGCAGGTGGCTAGCCGGCGCCGGCAGATGGATGGCTCGTCGGGCAGAAGCCGCAGCCGCAGCCGCAGCCGCAGCCGTAGGCGCGCGAGCGCTCGCTCAGGGATCGACTCTGCAATCGATTCCGACTGCCGAGGGGCGCGCTTGTTCGGTTGTTTCTGAATGGTGAGGGGGGAGGGGGGGGAGAGTGGCTTACGCGGCTGGCGGTGGCCGTGGCAGCAGAAAGGCACGCTGCGTGTGCTGAGCCAGAGGCGCGCGCTATCGGGGCAAACGGAAGCGGAGGACTCGGAAAGAGATTAGGCGCGGTGCCGCCCCTGCCGGGACTCCCGCCGCCAGATACAAATATATCTCCGGGGCGCGCCTCTCGCAGATCGTCGTGTCCTCCTGTCGATACGCGGGCGCGCGCGTTGCCAACAGACCGAATGGACTAAGAGTCACGTCGTCTTTTTTTTCTCTCTCTCCCCATCTCGTAGGCGGCCCGTTGCCAATTCGATACGCGCAGCTGGCTACGTTGTGTCGCTTCATCGAAAGCTGGCCTTTTATGTGACGCGGGATATTCCTGTAGTAGGGCTCTGTCCCATTGTGCTAACGATCCTCGAAGACGGAATGTGTGTTGAAAGATATTCACTATAAGTCGTTGGCGGATCGCATCGGTGTGTTAACAAAAGATTTAGCTTAATTAAGGGAGGGAAACAACCTCATCCGTGGTTGTAAACGCACGCTAGTGCAGCAGTGCTTCTTCTGGAGGTCGTCCTTTCGATGCATGGTGATTGCAGAAATTGTTATATATTCGCACATGGACATCTATGATTAGTTCTTTCCTCGACTATTTAAAATGCATACTAATTTTATAAATGCGAAAGTACAGGTGACAATTATTGAACTATATTAAATAAAATCGTCATAACTTTCGAATGGTTTGCGATAGGATGTTCAAACTGCACGATTGGCCGCGGGACAGGATGGGATGTAGTATGCGCATGCCTACGCGCTCGGCCATTTGAATGTGAAAATAGGCAAAACTGGCGCATTTGGGGGTCTGAGAACCCGCATTTCGTGATCGAGAAGTCTCTTAACCCACAACGGGTGACTGTCTGATGTGCACTGTCCAATCACGGAATAATCAGTGCGATATTCCTTGATGGCACGGTGACTACCGAACGGTACGTGAAGGTTTTGGAAGATGATTTCATCACCATTACCCAAAGTTACCATAATTTCGACAAGATGTGGTTCATGCAAGACGAAGCTCAACACCATCGAAGCAGGAGAGTGTTTGATGTCCTGGAGGAACAGAGGCCACAGGCATGGGCCTCGATTGGCCGCCATATTATCCGAATCTGAACACATGCGGCTCCTTTTTGTTGGTCTGTATTGAAGACGAGGTGTACAGCTTTAACCCCAAAACTATTGCTGAGCTGAAAACAGCCATTCGGGAGGTCATCGACAGCATCGATGTTCCTGCGCTTCAGCGGGTCATACAGAATGTCGTCATTCGTCTACGCCACATCATCAGCAATGATATCAGGCGTATTGAACATGTCATAACCTAAATACGAGTACCTGTAATGACGTTTAAATGCTTAATATAGTGTGTGCACGCCGTAATTTGTAACTAATTTGCGTTTTTTACGTATAGTTCAATAACTGTCACCCTGTAAATCTGTTACGCTTTTATGACTAAAACGCTGAACCGATTTTGGTGAAATCCGTGGTGGAGATAGCTTGAACGCTGAGGAAGAAAAAGAGGTTGCTGTAGAAAGTGTGAAGTACAACATATTTATTAGTATGGAACAATAATTACTCTTTGAAAAAGCTATTTACTCTTTCACTTTCTACGTGTGAAAATGTTTTAATTGTTTCACATGTTTTACATAATACGACTCAACGTAACGAATACAATACTTATACAATCCCCTGGGTGTTTAATCCTTACTTTCATACTATCAGTCACAAGCCCGTCGCATTTTAGCCGCTGAGCGTCACTTGTCTTTTAGAACTTCTAAAATGCGTTTCGATTTACGCGAACAGCTCGTGTTCATGTGGTTTTTTGCAATTGGATCATGTATCGGTATGTTTCCGTTCGCGACTGGGCGTGCGTGTTGTCCTCACCATCATTTTACCCTCATCGACGCAGAAGTCACCCATTCTTATACGACCCTCAATGTTTTTAATCCATACTAATCCATACTTCCATATTAATATTATAAATGCCAAAGTAACTCTGTCTGAACCGATTTCGACAAAATTTGCTGCGAGATAACTTGAACCTGGAGGAATGAGACAGGCTACTTCACAAACTGTGTAGTACAAGATATTTGTTGATCTGAAGAACACTACGCGAATTGGGTAAAATATTTCTTCTCTTTCACTTTCGAACTTTATCATATTTGAGGAAAATGTTTTTATTGACTGATATGTTATACGTAATGTGATTCAACGTAATCAATACTGTGCTTATAAAATTCTAAACGTGTTTCATCCATACCTATTTACTAATGACAATAGTATTAAATGCGAAAGTAACTATCACGTTTTAACGACTCTATCGCTGAACCAGTCCCGATGAAATTTGGTTATGGAAATAACTTGAATCCTGAGAAAGAGCATAGGCTACTTTACAAAGATGTATTATATTTCTGAGTTGTATTAACGTTTTTAAATAAGGCATTCATGAGTGAGTTGTACACGACGCTGATGTGATAGTCTGCGACACTTTGTGCTTGTAGATTATTCCGTAACAGTGCGAATCCGATGTTAGTGTGCGCGTGGTTTATTATAGTGAGTTGCTGGCATAGCTGGAGAGTTTTTGTGGAGATAAAACAGTAAAACACGATGGTAAGCCCGAGAACCACATTTAAAACTATTACTATGTGCCTTGAAAACGTAACTTTGATGTAGTGCATAGATCAAAGAAAGCTCGCGTTGCGATAGTTACGCCAACGCAACATATCTCGGAGCAATCTCTGGTCCACCGGAACTTGGATGCAGAACGTCAGGTGGCCTTAATAATTACAGAGATGGCGGAACAGTCACAAGCCCGTCGCATCTTATACGTTGATCGTCATGTGTGTCTTAAAGGTTCCAAGACGCCGGAAGACACAGTGGCGGCGTCATTTAAAGGCCGCACAACAAACAGAGATTCGTCGTACTTTTACACGTGTGAGGCTTTTGGTGAGACTAAATTTGATTATTATCTATTAATTGACTGTGTCAATCATAAATTAGTCATATTAGGAGGATGGATAAATATGTGGGCAGTATAATGCATTGAAATGGAAGAAGAAACGATTGGTATTTGTCACTGTGTTGGCAAAATCTTATATCCAGTTCTGTGTGAGCCAGTGGAATCCCTAAAAGCTCTACTTCTGTACGAATATAATGAATCGAGCATCTCTTAAGTACAATTAGGAAATACAGTGCACGCTTTCAGATTCGACATACAGCCAGGTAACAGAAAAACATTCATTCAAATGGTTCAAATGGCCCTGAGCACTATGCGACTTCTGACTTAGAACTAATTAAACCTAACTAACCTGAGGACATCACACACATCCATGCCCGAGGCAGGATTCGAACCTGCGACCGTAGCGGTCGCTCGGTTCCAGACTGTAGCGCCTAGAACCGCACGACCATTCAGGCCGGCAAAAACATTCATTATGCACCTACATACCAGCATTGCATATTTTTTGACACATACGCCTTTATACAACTATATACACAGTCATTTATAAATTATTTGTGTACTTACTCATCATCACTGAGCATAACAAAATACTGAAATGCGAGCACAGCCGCAGGTAGCAGCTAGTATATATAATATATAAACAAACCGTACCCAGACACTAAACATAAAGCTTTTTCTCTTACAATACTGTTCGGAGATTTTTCTCTGTCGTCAGGTGGCAGTTCCAATGCTTCGATGTGTGCTTTCATCGAGAACAGTGCATTTGGCCTTAACACGTGACTGCTTACGAGTTGTTACTAGTGAATATGCATATTTCTACACACATTCTCTCTTCGAGGATCGGTACCACAATGGCGTTTAAACAGTAGGACTTCCTTGGCTGCACTGTTGTTTTCCCTGATCGTGTCGTAAAGATCGGGTTCCCTCAAGAATTCCCTGCGTTCTGTGCAGAAGCGCACATGATCTTGAGGGCTCTGGGCAGCTGAGATGTACACTCCTGGAAATGGAAAAAAGAACACATTGACACCGGTGTGTCAGACCCACCATACTTGCTCCGGACACTGCGAGAGGGCTGTACAAGCAATGATCACACGCACGGCACAGCGGACACACCAGGAACCGCGGTGTTGGCCGTCGAATGGCGCTAGCTGCGCAGCATTTGTGCACCGCCGCCGTCAGTGTCAGCCAGTTTGCCGTGGCATACGGAGCTCCATCGCAGTCTTTAACACTGGTAGCATGCCGCGACAGCGTGGACGTGAACCGTATGTGCAGTTGACGGACTTTGAGCGAGGACGTATAGTGGGCATGCGGGAGGCCGGGTGGACGTACCGCCGAATTGCTCAACACGTGGGGCGTGAGGTCTCCACAGGACATCGATGTTGTCGCCAGTGGTCGGCGGAATGTGCACGTGCCCGTCGACCTGGGACCGGACCGCAGCGACGCACGGATGCACGCCAAGACCGTAGGATCCTACGCAGTGCCGTAGGGGACCGCACCGCCACTTCCCAGCAAATTAGGGACACTGTTGCTCCTGGGGTATCGGCGAGGACCATTCGCAACCGTCTCTGTGAAGCTGGGCTACGGTCCCGCACACCGTTAGGCCGTCTTCCGCTCACGCCCCAACATCGTGCAGCTTGCCTCCAGTGGTGTCGCGACAGGCGTGAATGGAGGGACGAATGGAGACGTGTCGTCTTCAGCGATGAGAGTCGCTTCTGCCTTGGTGCCAATGATGGTCGTATGCGTGTTTGGCGCCGTGCAGGTGAGCGCCACAATCAGGACTGCATACGACCGAGGCACACAGGGCCAACACCCAGCATCATGGTGTGGGGAGCGATCTCCTACACTGGCCGTACACCACTGGTGATCGTCGAGGGGACACTGAATAGTGCACGGTACATCCAAACCGTCATCGAACCCATCGTTCTACCATTCCTAGACCGGCAAGGGAACTTGCTGTTCCAACAGGACAATGCACGTCCGCATGTATCCTGTGCCACCCAACGTGCTCTAGAAGGTGTAAGTCAACTATCCTGGCCAGCAAGATCTGCGGATCTGTCCCTCATTGAGCATGTTTGGGACTGGATGAAGCGTCGTCTCACGCGGTCTGCACGTCCAGCACGAACGCTGGTCCAACTGAGGCGCCAGGTGGAAATGGCATGGCAAGCCGTTCCACAGGACTACATCCAGCATCTCTACGATCGTCTCCATGGGAGAATAGCAGCCTGCATTGCTGCGAAAGGTGGATATACACTGTACTAGTGCCGACATTGTGCATGCTCTGTTGCCTGTGTCTATGTGCCTGTGGTTCTGTCAGTGTGATCATGTGATGTATCTGACACCAGGAATGTGTCAATAAAGTTTCCCCTTCCTGGGACAATGAATTCACGGTGTTCTTATTTCAATTTCCAGGAGTGTATTTCCACTCCCAAATCCCTTATCTGTTTCGAATCCCTGAGCGTCCTTCCTCTGTACAACGCTTGTACCCAGTAGATAAAGTAGTCCAGAATATTCAGGTCACCCCCTCCACCTGCAAAGGCTGGGAACGGTGGTGTGTTTCTGCTGGGTCCCAGGCCACATGGGTATTAGGGGAAACGAATTAATAAATGTAGCAGCCAAGGAGGCGTGTAGAGATAATTAGTTTAGTTCACCATCTCCGTAAGTGCTTTCACCTCGCTGTTGAGGTACCGAGTCATGCGCGGATGGGTGGAAGAGAGTAAAGTCAACAGTTGGGCCTTGACGCACATCCTTCCAGCCTCACAGACGAAATGAGATCCTCCTCAATTGTCATCCAATGACGCACAGCTTCGTGCTCCAGCGAGAGGATCCTCGAATGTGTGAATCTTGTAACGAATAGATCTCCGTGCGCCACATTTTTGAAGACTGTGGGGAGACTGTTTTTTCCTTTGTTTAATTGACAATGACGCGAATGTGCTACTACCTTTAACGTTCCGTGAAATGTCCGACATAGTTTTAGGGAGACGTTTTTAATGCGTCATTAGGGCGTCTGGCTCCTTCATGTATTTTGTAAGTGATGAGCCATTCAAATATCTCTGTGTAATTATTGTAGCTTCCCTCTTATATTACGTATGTTTTAATTGAAATTGTAAGACCATTGGGCAAAATTTATGGTATCGTAAAGGATGCGAGCTGGTATGATTATGCGGTTCATCGTTAGTGGGACTGAGTTCTGTTTTATCTGAGTCGTGTCGTACCTCTTTCATAACGTATTGGACGTTTTAACCACATTCGTTTCTGCTAATTATAGCAAGGATGCTATAACTTCGCCGTCAAGCGCCATGAACTCCGCCAAAGAAGAAGAAAAAAGATGAAGAAAAATGAAGGACAGTTAATTCTAAGTTGCAGTATCACTCGTGATCCATTTGTAGAGGTATCGTAGTTTTGGTAGTGCGAAAGACGAGATAATGTGGAATGTAACGTCGCGCTGGATCAACGTTGTTAGAGGCAGAGTACTAGTTCTGCTGCGAAATGAATCATCCGGGTCTCGTCCAGAGAACTATCCTCAGATGTATCCGAAATAATGTTTCTTCTAATCTCTCATCTTACCTGTGGCTGCTTCCCCTCCATTCCCCCTCCCCCTCAAAGTTCCAATACGGAACAAGGGCCTTATCGATAAGCTGTTTGATGTTACTGGCCCTTTTCTTGTTGTCAAACCCCGCTTTGGTCTTCCTATCATCTTCTTTCCCATTGTTCCCGTCCTTCACAAGATTTGTCCAAAACACAAATACAGAAAATAGACGAGAATATTTTTGTGTACTTTATAAGATTGCCATTGAACTGAACTTGTGAATAACAGAGGCTCCCGAACACTACCTGTGCTATTCTGCGTTGGAATACGCAGTAGTCTCGAATGTATTTTTTATGTCATACAAGTGTGATGTGAGAGCTCCCGCCTAATGGATCGGCAACCCTTCGGGCAGCTCCATCACGCAGGCATCCAGGACTGCCCCGTGTACGCCTCAGCATCGCAAGTGCAACACGACGTTGTAAGACTGCCCTCCAGGAGGCGAAGCCGGCGCCTACGGAGTGCGCTGCAAAGTCGTCATCTATTCGCGTCCGCGCATCACGTGACAGGGAAACATTTCCAACAATACTCCGCCGCAGGAAGCTACATAAGCCGGCGACAGGGCTTCACCAGTCAGTCAGACTTCGAGAGCCTTCTGTGATCCATGCGACAGATGCTACTCACCCCATAAAACTGGACTGCTTTTGAAGTCCATCGTTAGGGACAACGACCGCTACCAGAAGTCATAGTCGAGTTTTGTCTCGGACTTTCATGCCGGCTGATATCCAGGAACATTAGCTTCTGCAGCAGCGCAGTGTGTTCATCATTAGTGACGTTATTCTGAATAGGACTTAAGCCCTAAGTGTTATGTTATTGAACCTAAAACACGGGCAGTCGTCAACCTCGGACTCAGACTTACCGGCTACGGTCTTAACATCCAGCCAAAGATCACTGTCCAACTTATTTTCCAGTAAGTGCTCACACTCACTTTGACTCTGGGCAGTGCTTTTCTCGATGAACTTAGTCTGCGTCCAGTGTCCTCGCAGCCTCAGTGCCAGTGTGGCCTCATTGTGATTCACAGTTATTTTTACCTATTGTGTTACGCTTGTTATTGTGTTCTTGGATTCACATTCCGTACCGTCGAAGCAGAAGTTTTTTGTTCAGTAAACTTGTTATGTCGTATCGCGAAGAGCGACACTTCAAAGAATATCATTTATATATCAGAGTTTCTGATGATCAGAATGACTACGTATTCGCAAATGGTTTGGTGAACGTGAGAAGATGTTTCTCATCTGATACAGTGTAGTGTGATGATACCCCTTTGATTAGATCGGACACGAAGTGAAGTCTTCTCATTGCGATTTCTTACATTTCCAGTTTCAGTTCTTGGCATGTTTCAGTCGGAGCCGTTTCTGTAGCTGAATACAGTACTTAGAGTTGATGTCCCCGGGGTGGAAGGACCCAGGTTTGATTGCCGGTACCTCCTCAGATTTTTTCTGACGTATGTAGGTCTGGAACTGGGTGCAGTCGGCCTCGTGAGGCCAAATGAAGAGCTGCTTCAATAAAGAAGCCGCGGCATCATCAGGATTCAACCACAGGCAGTAAGGGTTGTGTGGGGGAGAAGACTAGACAGGGAAGTCATCGGTCTCATCGGATTAGGGAAGAGTGGGGAAGAACCATCCCGGAATTTGCCTGATGCGACTTAGGGAAATCACAGAAAACCAAAATCAGGACCGCCGGACGCGGGATTTAGCCGTCATCCTCCCGAATGTGAGTCCAGTGTGCTAGCCACTGCGCCACCTCGCTGTGTCACATGCAGTAAGGGCTGGAGGGCTTGGCGACATGCTGATGACGTAATCCACGATCGTAGATGGCTCCTCGTACTGTCTTGTAGGCAGCAGTTGGGCAGTCGAAGAACGCGAAAGGCCTAATCTTCGAATGTAGCTTAGGTTTTTCGTTTACAATAAGAGCTGACGATAGTGTACGGGATCCTGTTTTGCAGTGGCTGGAACTTCTTCGAGATACTTGTATGTTCTCCAATGCCAACAAACCTATTCATTTTCAAAAGCCTAGTAATTTCTACTAATAGCCAATTACGTTTAAGGAGCATGAACATGAGGTAGAAGGCCGAGCAACCGTCGCTGCGAGTTCTGATAATTTACTGTAGAAACTTAATCTCGTATCTGCGTAGTTACTCCTTTGAGTGTTCTGGCCTCCAATAGAGATTTTACTATCCTAACTCTCAACATGGTAGCGAACATAAGGGCAACATTTTATGCGATGTTGCGAGGGCTTGCTGGAAAGTAATGCCTTCGATGTTTTTATGTGAAAACTCTTAAAGCGTTTTAAGTAAAGAACTTTATTAACATCTTATACGTTTATTCTTCGTACCTGCATATCTGCATGCCTTTCCGAATTGTTGCGTCTAACATGGCGGTGTGAAACTTTATCGGTGCCTGAGAAACGGTGTGCTGTAATTGAATTTAGAATTCCAAGAGTTCGTCCACACATGGAACACCCTATCCAGCATGACAGTGCCGGACCACACACTAATGCTGCATCTGCAACAGTTCGATGCCTACGGTTCACTGTCATCGATCATCCCCCATACGATTTTAATCTGTTTGCAAAATTCAAAGAGCACCTTCGGAACTTCACTTTGATAATGATGAAGCGCTGTAAGCAGAGATGAAGTCTGTAGCTCCCTCAAAAAAAAAAAAAATAAATAAATAAATAAAATATATATATATATATATCGGACATTCTACAGTGACTTTATAATCAAACTGTTCTCTCGTTGGGAGAAATGTGTTCATTGCGAGGGTGGCTATGTTGAGAAATAAATATGTAGACATGAAGAATAAAGATGTAAAATGTTTTATTTTAAAAGATTTAAGAGTTTTCACACAGAAAATACAGTCTTTACTTTTCAGCACTCCCTAGTAGTTTTGATTTTCGGACTTTGCGGCATTTGTTGACGCCACTTAACTTCCTTGGAATTTCGTAAAAACAGAAAATAAAGAATTTTAAGATATGCCCGTATCGTCAGCGTATAGGACGCTCTCTCTGTCCACTGACTTTGACATATCATTTTGCGTCATCATCCTCATCGTCATCGCAAGATTCTTCGACAGTAGTTTTAGACGCTTCCCATTTATTTGATATCCTATTCACAGCGGACACTGTTGCCTATCGTAAACTTACCGACACAGTTTAATCTTGGTTTGTTTCTTAGTCACTTTGCATTCATATTACATTCTACTATTATATTATTCACTTCCAATGGGAATCCAAAATGTTGTGCCGGTCGCGGTGGTCTCGCGGTTCTAGACGCTCAGTCCGGAACCGTGTGACTGCTACGGTCGTAGGTTCGAATCCTGCCTCGGGCATGGATGTGTGTGATGTCCTTAGGTTAGTTAGGTTTAAGTAGTTCTAAGTTCTAGGGGACTGATGACCCCAGCTGTTAAGTCCCATAGTGCTCAGAGCCATTTGAACCATTTGAACCAAAATGTTGTATTCGCCTAGTTACAGTGGATTTCGAAAATCTTCACCTTGAGCTACTCTTCGAAGTACATCTGTATTTGCAACTTTTTACAGTGCATTTGTTTCCCTCCTCTTCGGCCCTAGAAGTTCAGCTTTCTTAGCCTTATTTAAAAATATATTCTTCATACCTTTTTTGAATACTTTTCCTAGTACCAAGCCCATTACTTCGAGACATTGAACTCCCTTCTTTCTTGGCAATAACATTTTTGGCGAGTAATTCTACGCCGTAATTTGCTGTGGCCATCCCTAGGGATGTTATACTGAAAGTAAGGAAGAGATTCGCTTGTATAGTGTTTATATGTGTGTCTTAAATATGGGACGAAGACTGGAATCTTAGTGCCTGAAAACTGCTCATGGATTTCCCGGCTGTGGTGTCGCCCAAAGATTGCAGCGCCACACCAAAGTCAGCAACGCATTTCGATACCACAGACATTAGCGATGTCTCGCTGCAATCCTCTACGGCGAATGGGAGAGGCTGAAGAAGACACGCCCTGTCTCTCAGCACAGCAGTGTCCTTGCACGGAAGTCAATATAGAGATTGTACTTCGAAATGGTTGGTTGGCTGATCGGATTAGGGAAGGATGGGGAAGGAAGTCGGCCGTGCTCTTTCAAAGGAATCATCCCGGCATTTGCCTGAAGCGATTTGGGTAAATCACGGAAAACGTAAATCAGGATGGCTGGACACGGAATTGAACCGTCGTCCTCCCGAATGCGATTCCAGTGTGCTATACTTCAAGAGAACAGTTTGTTAACTAATGCATCAACTGATACTTTAACTGTGACAGTTGTTGAAACATCCCCTTAGAAAAATTTATGAATTACTGTGCTGATAAACCTCTTATGTTATTTGATTATCAAACAGCGGAGCAGAACTGAACGTACTCAGACATTTCTCTGTTTACTTATCCTGATCAACACCAAAGTGACACACAATATTTTTAGCGCAACGCAATGTGACTTTCAATAATCCCTACAAAAGAATGGCCCTCACTAACCATAACGAATGACCTACCTCACAAAAATCTTCGTTACTCGAACTACTGCAATACAGCGAGCGCCAATACTGCCAGCTAAATAAAGGATTGTAACTACTGAAGGCACTAACTACTGATAGGCATATTTGGCAAATGAAGGATTTTGATAGAGAACAAACAATGTATTTGCCTTAATAATGTTCAAAAGTCATTATATATATATATATATATATATATATATATATATATATATATATCAGTTCATGATATCCAATATTACAAATTTACTCTTTCTGATGGACACACGTCCAGATCGTCCGCTCTCAATATTCTGCCATCTCTCTCCCCACATCCACCACTGCTGGCGGCTCACCTCCAACTGCGCAACGCTACGCGCTGTTCACACCCAACTGCCCAACACTACAGTAGCAAATATTCCAACAATGCAAACCAGTCACAGACTGCACACAGCACAGCCAGTGATTTTCATACAGAGCGCTACGTGGCGGTGGCGCTACCAACATAAAAACCTAAACAGCCTACTTACATTGTAAATTATCAAGAACTCCTGTGACAAGGAGTTAATACATCGTTTTGTCATTCTTGTAATAAAGTGAAGTAATATTTCATATGTTGTAGCTCCAGTGAACCATCTCCGAGAGCAATCAAAGACCCCACAGTTATGGCCGAACGACTGTAATCGTGACACCAGCCATATAGTCCACGCAATTTTAGTGTTGCTGTGTGTGTGTGTGTGTGTGTGTGTGCGTGCGTGTGTGTGTGTGTGTGTGTGTGTGTGTGTGTGTGTGTTGAGGTTCGCAGCGCTATGTTTGTTAGCATGTGTGTCGCTGAACTCACAGATGTGACTCTGTATTGGGTGGAGTTTCGTCGCAGCTGCACGGAGCCTACCCCTGGGACCAGACTGGAATCTACGGTGGCGGCGGTCCCTGCATCGCTGCACCGCCAGACTGGCCAGACGTTGGGGCCGTCCTTCCGGTATTTGTGCGCCTTCGTGACCGTCCGGCTGGCGCAGATACTGTATCTGGCCGCTATTCCGAGCGGCGGTAACTCACACACGGCGCCGCATTAGGTACGGAGCACTCGCGATTAATGACGCGAGCCCGGCGCGCCTCGGCCGTGCTCTGGCCGCGGTTAACAAACGGCCGGCTCACGTGTAGCTCCCGTGGGCCGCGTCCGTGGCCGTGCCCCGTCCAAATGAGAATCGCCGCCGTCTATATGCGCGCCCGTTTGCCTTCCGCGCGGCACGTGCGCCACATCGATTCCTTCGGTCGCTATCAACGCTTCCTTCCTCTCTTTTTTTTTTTTTTTTTTTTTTTTTACTGGTCGTCCCAGTCAGCAATCGCCCGTGCCTGACGCGAAGTGTCTCTGTTTTCGGGAAGATCACTGTGGGTGGAGACGGCTGCTGTTTCATGCGTACCGGTATTTTCCACCAGCGTCTTCCAGTCTTTTTTTTTTTATTTATAAAGGCAAGTTGTTGTTAGAAAAGGTGTGCCAGGCGACAGAATCACAGTATAATACGCGTACGGCATATCGAAGCTGATATCTGATTGGAATGAAGCAATTAGAGCTCTTCTTTTGTAGAAAATGGTTTGCGAATTCCAACTGTGCAATAGACTGTTTCAGCCGGTTGCGGTGGCCGAGCGGTTCTACGCGCTTCACTCCGGAACCGCTACGGTCACAGGTTCGAATCCTGCCTCGGGCATAGATGTGTGTGATGTCCTTAGGTTAGTTAGGTTCAAGTAGTTCTAAGTTCTAGGGGTCTGATGACCTCAGGTGTTGAGCCCCATAGTGCTCAGAGCCATTTGAACCATTTGAATAGACTGTTTCTTTCATTCATACACGTTTCAGCATATTTTGTGCCATCTTCGTTGGGTTTCTAATTATTTTTTCTGTCCTACGTGAAACTAACTACTATCTTGGGTTGGCAGTGTTACAAGATGTACATCTCCACACACTACTATGCTCTTCGTATGTACGAACACGCAATCCTGAATAAACATCATTACGCATATGAGCTCTGAAAAAAGAAACCACCACAGTGCGTGGAACTTGTGTCAAAAAAAAAACACCAAATACATACACAACCAATCACAAAGCACTCAAAACGTTAACAACCTGCAGAAATATTTAATCTGTTACACTATCAACCCAAAACAGTAGTCAGTTTTATATATGACATAATAAACCACAAAGTTTCAGTATCGAAAAACGTCGTTATATTTATACTACATTACTACAAAAGACACTAGGATTTGCAGGTGATCAGCGCGTAGTGCAGTGACTGTACGAGGGCGTTCGGAAATGTATTGCCACGATGGATTGGAAGAGGAAATTCTCCAAGCACGTCCGACATGCTGATGATAAAATTCTTTGTTTACACGTCTAGTTTCGGTCGACTGATCATCAACAGGTAAACAAAAATATTCAGAGTATCATGTTAGGTGAATTATAAAACCATTAACATCAGATGATAAAAACCATGAATTAGTCGCTGTTATCATAATATAAATTACATAGTCAATCTATAAAAAATTGTGCCACGTATGCTAAGTTGTGCACTGATCCATGTTAATACTGCAGTCGCATCTAACGCTGTGAAAAGATTCTTCAGTGTATGGAGCAGTAGGTCTTTCATTCCGTACACTGTGGTCTCTTGGAGTTCATTCTCGAGCGTAGAAAAAAAAAACGGATTTCTTATAAACCTCTGTGATACTGCTAATCTCTGTGATATTACTAGTCCTACTTTTTTGAACGATCTCTGCGGAATCAATACGTTAAGGGATCAAGAAAATTCGTAATATTGGCCCGAGAAATATATGGATGCGGTAGTTTCCCGTGTTTTTCTTTTTTTTACATTTGGCTTGTTCATTTGAGTCTCTTCCATACAAGTTCTTCAGAATTACTGTTACACTTTTACTACAGCTCAACACGCTATCAGCTGATGAAGGCCTGCGTGTATCAAGGAGTACTGTCCGCCTGCTCAGCGGGCCCAAGTTCGATTTCCGGCCGGATTGGGAATTTTCTCCGCTCATGGACTGGGTGCTGTTTTGTTGTCCTCATCATCCATTCATCTTTATCACGACGCCCAAGTCGCCCAGTGCGGCGTCGACTGAAATAAGACTTGCACCCGGCGGCCGAACTTCCCCGGTTGGAGCCTACCGCCAACAATTGCCACACGATCATTCCCTTTCATTTCGTCAAGGAATACTGCGTAAGTCGATAATGTAAAACAAAATCAATTGTAACTTGTTAGGGCACGGAGACCTTAAGTGTAACAGACATGCAAGCTGCGTTTACAGTGCATTGTGTCAATATTTCGGCAGCCACGCTTATAAACAGCAAGGAGAAAATTCGAATGATGAGAGTCGATACTACGTATGGTATATACTTCATTTGATAACAAATGATGTGCATCTTTCATAAATGGCTTTGAAAGTACACTATATGATCAAAAGTATCCGGATAACTGTTACTGAACAGTAATATGACTGTGTCTCCCCATCACGTTTAAGACGGTTTTAATTTTGCTGGGGACACTTTCAGTGCGGCATCCGAATGTCTGTGGAGGATTAGCACCCTAGTCTTCCTCAAGAGCCGAAAATAGTGAAGGTAGTCTGGGGAAAAATTGATGTCGTAGGCGTTCTAACTCATCCCAAAGGTTTCGGACAGTCCATTTCAGGAATGTTTTTGTCCACAAACCATTGACTCACAGATATTGCTTTATGGCAGGGTGCTGATACAGTCAGTCATCGCCTCAGAGTTGTTTATGCGCTGTACACATTACACAATACTTTAAAATGTGATCGTATCCTTCCGCATTTAGTGTTTTCATAAGAAGAATAACGGGATCCCATCCTAACCACGAAAACCATCCCCATATCAGAACACCACGTCCCATGCTCTTCATTATCGGCAGGACACGTGATGGCAGGTAAGACCCTCCAGGAATTCGCCAGTCCCAAACCCTTCCATCCGATTGCCAGAACACGCAGAGCGGTTCATCACACTAATCATTCGTTTCCAGTTAGTCACTGTGCAGTGAGGCCTGGCACGAAGTCGGCGTTCCAAAGCATCCCAAAAGTGTACTACAGGTTTCAGGTCAGGATTCTGAGCAGGCCAGTCCGTTACAGGCATGTTACAGTCGTGTAACCACTCCGCCACAGGTCGTGCATTATGAACAGGTGCTCGATCGTGTTGGAAGATGCTGTCGCCATCTCCAAATTGCTCTTTGTCAGTGGGAAGCAAGAAGGTGCTTAAAACGTCAGTGTACACCTGTACTGTGATACTTCCACGCAAAACAACAAGGGGTTGTTTTTCTTTTATCTCATCATACATTTCATCATCTACAGAGCTAGTTGGCATATAAACTTGTACTACTGTAGTAGGCGTGGGCTTCCTATCTATCTTGGCCACAATAATGCGTTCACTATGCTGTTTGTAGTAGCTTACCCGCACTCCTATTTTTATTCATTATTAAACCTACTCTTGCATTACCCCTATTTGACTTTGTATTTATAACCCTGTATTGACCTGACCAAAAGTCTTGTTCCTCCTGCCACCGAACTTCACTAATTCCCACTATATCTAATTTTAACCTATCCATTTCCCTTTTTAAATTTTCTAACCTACCTGCCCGGTAAAGGGATCTGAAATTCGACGCTCCGATCCGTAGAGCGCCAGTTTTCTTTCTCCTGATAACAACGTCCTCTTGAGTAGTCCCCGCCCGGAGATCCGAATGGGGGACCATTTTACCTCCGGGTTATTTTACCCAAGAGGACGCCATCATCATTTAACCATACAGTAAAGCTGCATGCCCTCGGGAAAAATTACGGCTGTAGTTTCCCCTTGCTTTCCGCTGTTCGCAGTACCAGCACAGCAAGGCCGTTTTGGTTAGTGTTGCAAGGCCAGATCAGTCAATCATCCAGACTGTTGCCCCTGCAACTACTGAAAAGGCTGCTGCCCCTCTTCAGGAACCATACGTTTGTCTGGCCTCTCAACAGATACCCCTCCGTTGTGGTTGCACCTACGGTACGGCCATCTGTATCGCTGAGGCACCCAAGCCTCCCACCAACGGCAAGATCCATGGTTCATGGGGGTTGGCTCCTAGACTTAGAACTACTTAAATCTAACTAACCTAAGGACATCACAAACATCCATAGCCGAGGCAGCATTCGAACGTGCGACCGTAGCAGCAGGGCGGTTCATGTCTGAAGTGCCTAGAACTGCACGGCCACAGCGGCCGGACCTAAACCGGCTTGTTGTATGGCTTACGAGCAGTCGCTCGACCATGAGATCCAAGTTTTCTCTTCTCCCGCCTAACTGTCATAGTACTTGCAGTGGATCCTGATGCAGTTTAGAATTCCTGTGTGATGGCCAGGATAGTTGTCTGCCTATTACACATTACGACCCTCTTCAACTGATGGCGGTCTCTGTCAGTCAACAGACGAGGTCGGCCTGTACGATTTTACCGTTCAGGCTTCCACTTCACTATCACATCGGAAACAGTAGACCTAGGGATGTTTAGGAGTGTGTAAATCCCGCGCACAGACATATGACACAAGTGACACCCTATTACCTGACCACGTTCGAAGTCCCTGAGTTCCGTGGAGCGCCCCATTCTGCTCTCTCACGATGTCTAATGACTACTCTGGTTGATGATACGGATTGCCTGGCAACAGGTGGCAGCACAATGCAACTAATATTGAAATGTTTTTGGGGGTGTCCGGATACTTTAGATCACATAATGTATGTTCGATATCTGTTCAATTAGGTGTGCTCCCCTCATATCTAAACAGTATTTCAGAGAAAAAATACTCTTTCTTAATTTACTAATTAGCTGCTAATAAACATAAGGCTGCCACGGTCCTTACCGTCCGCAGAGTCTCTTTATCATTCAGTTGCAACACGGTGGTATTGCAATTCCCAAGTATTTGCTTGTCATTACTGATTCCAGTTGTGACTCTCTAAGCGTATAGCCTACCAGAACTCCACATTAACAACGGCGATAACTGTGGGAGTGCTAAAAAGTAATGCTATCGAATTTTTTGCGTGAAAGCTCTTAAAGTCTTTAAAATAAAACAAACTTTATTCACATTCTTCATCATTATTCTTCATGTCTACATATTTACAGTCTTCTGCCCCGCATTGCATTTTATAACACGGCGGTGTGTGACATAACTATGCTGATGCCTGATAAAAACGTTGCTGGAACCGAATGTACAATTCGAAGTGTTTGTCCACACATTGAGCCCCTCTCCTTCAGCGTTACAGTGCCAGACACCACACGAGCGCTACGACATCTGCAGTATGCGACACCTCTTACGTTCACTGTCATCAATCATCCTCCGTACAGTCCCGCCACGGCCTTATGGGATTTTCATCTGTTTCCAAAATTTAAAAAAACCCGTACGAAGACTTCATTTTGATCGTGATGAAGCGGTGCGATCAGAGATGAGGTTACAGCTCCGTCGACAAACATTGTACAGTTACTGAGAGATTTGTTCATCGCCTCGGTGACTAAGTTGAGAAATACGCTGATCAGCCGGAACATTACGACCACCTTCTAATAGCCTGCATGTCCACCTTTGGCGCGGATAACAACGGCAACACGTTGTGATATAGAAGCACCCTGAGGCCCTGGTAGGTCACTGTAGGGAGTCGTCACCTCATCCGCACACACTAGTCACGTAATTCCCGTTAAGTTCCGGGGAGGCGGCCGATGACCTGTGACTGCACGTGCAATCAAATCCCAGATGTGTTCGATCAGGTTCAGATATGGCGAGTTGGGGTTCCAGCGCATCAATAGGAACTTGCCGCTGTGTTCCTCGAACAATTCCATCACACTTCCGGCCGTGGGAGGGGGAAAATTATCTTGCTGTAAAATGCCACTGCCGTCGGGAAACATGATCGTCATAAAGGTGTGTACGTGGCATGCAACCAATGTACGATACCGCTTGGCCGCCATGGTGCCCAGTACGAGCTTCAGTGGACCCCTGGATGCCCATGTGAATGTACCCCAAAGCATAACGGAGCCGCCGCTAGCTTGTCTCCGTCCCGCAGTGCAAGTGTCAAGGAGCTGTTCCCCCTGAAGGCGACAAAGTCGCATCCTCCCATCGGCATGATGAAGAAGGTATCGGGATTCATCAGGTCATGCAGCGCTCTGCCACTGCGCCAATGTCCAGTGCCGATGGTCGCATGCCCATTTAAGTCGTAGTTGCCGATGTCGTGGTGTTAACATTGTCATCTGTGGAGGCCCATCGTTAGGAGTGTTCGGTGTACTGTGTATTCAGACGCACTTGTACTCTGCCCAACATTAAAGGCTGATGTTAGTTCCGTCACAGTTCGCCGCCTGTCCTGTGTTATCTGTCCGCCGAGCCTACGACGTCCGACATCTGTAATGAGTGGTTTCACCTTGTATGGAAGACTCTCACCACAGCACTCCTCGATCACCCGACAAGTCGTGCAGTTTCCGAAATGCTCGTGGCGCGCCTCTGGGTCATCACAATCTGCCCTCGGTCAAACTCAAGTTGATCGCGTGGCTTCCCCATTCTACACACGGAAATCACGCTCACTGATACGACATACACAGTGCTTGTGTCTGACTAGCAGTCATTTTTCGCCAGGTGACGCCGCTATAGCTTGAACGGTCTGTATCGATAGTAGGTCGTTGGTCGTAATGTTCTTGCTGATCAGTGTGAATATATACACAGGGAGAATAAAAGCTTAGGATGTTTATAACTTTCGTTTTATTAAAAAAGCTTTAAGACTTTTGACGTTAAGAGTTAGGAGGCAACACTTTTCAGCACGCCGTCGTAACAGCCGTACCTTGTAACCAGGATTACAATTTTTCGAGAGCTGTCTGGATATTGCTAGAAAATGTGTTATCGGAGAATACTTCTTCATCTGCAGAAAGCAGTCTCGCATTACGGTGCAAACCCCAGTTGCGCTCCCACGCTCCTCTCTCTTTCCTTACATCCGTGCAGCTCACATCATGGCAGACTCTGCCCTATAAAGTCCGCAGCGTGGCGCCTCACCTATACACTGGTCTTCCACAGCGGGACCCGGTGTGCAACGAGGGCGATGACCGCCGGCCTCAGGGGTGTCAAACTTCCCCGGGCTGGGTTGTGACTAACCGCGGCCCCAGAGACTAGTTTCTCCCGCCACTAACTTCGCAGGCACCTGTGTCCGACGTCGCATGCGCGTGGTACGCTTCCCGCCGTGTTGCCTCATGCAGTGCGTGCTCAAAAACATCCGGACAACCACTGTTGTTCGCTCAAAGCGTTAAACATTTCAATATAATTATTTCGCTCCAACCTAATGCCGGCCGGAGTGGCCGAGCGGTTCTAGGCGCTACAGTCTGGATCCGCGCGACCGCTACGGTCGCAGGTTCGAATCCTGCGTCGGGACTGGATGTGTGTGATGTCCTTAGGTTAGTTAGGTTTAAGTAGTTCTAAGTTCTAGGGGACTGATGACCTCAGATGTTAAGTCCCATAGTGCTCAGAGCCATTTGAACCAACCTAATGGTACGT
Source organism: Schistocerca cancellata (assembly GCF_023864275.1). Classification (NCBI taxonomy): domain Eukaryota; kingdom Metazoa; phylum Arthropoda; class Insecta; order Orthoptera; family Acrididae; genus Schistocerca; species Schistocerca cancellata. Next base: position 761,954,946 of record NC_064627.1, read on the forward strand.
AATTAAATTGAAGTGTGATCTTTTATGTAGCAAATAAGGTATTAATATGAAACTTCCTGGCAGATTAAAACTGTGTGTCCGACCGAGACTCGAACTCGGGACCATTGCCTTTCGCGGGCAATTGCCCGTGAGTCGTGCTTTGGTAGCTGAGTTGGTAGAGTACTTGCCCGCGAAAGGCAAAAGGTCTCGAGTTCCAGTCTCGGTCTGGCACACAGTATTAATCTGTCAGGAAGTTTCCTATCAGCGCGCACTCCGCTGCACAGTGAAAATTTCATTCAGGTATTAATATATTGAAAAATATTACGGAACTAAATAGAGAAAGAGAGACAGAAAATAAATAATATTTTCGCTAGTATGTAAGTACTTTTAGGTGATCCTAATTTTTAGACGTAACGCCTCTCCAGTTACGATTACTGACTGCCACAGTGATGGCAGAGACCATTAGATATGTTCTTTATATAAAGAAGAGGTCACGGTTGTGAGGGTGTCTTGCGCTGCGAAGTAGTAAGCGGTTAGTACCAACTACACAATGGCACACTGAGAGAGCCGTTGGTATCCTCTGAACTAACTACATTCAGTGATGGAATGCATTCTTGGAGTAACAATATGAAATATTGTCGACCAAGACAGTGTAGTGTTTTGCTTAAACAGGGCCCTGTTGGGTCGTTCAGCTCCAAAATAGCCAGAATTTAACTTCTGCGTTGTGTAGTGTCTCCATCCTGTGTCCAATCCGTCACATCTGGCCAGTGGCCCATCTTACTGCGGGGATTTCATACATCAGATTGTGTTATCATTTAACCGCCTGGCACCAGTTCTCAATCATCAACAGCGCCACATAGCCAGAAAGGTACTCTCTTAAGGGGATGTGTAATATTTTGACCAGTTAACTTATACAGGGTGTATCATAGTGTTATGTTTGCTGTGTCTCAAACGGTGCCCATATTGTGCACCTGTATTGTGACTTCAAAATCTTGGAGAGATGCTCTGCCCACTGACATGTGTATATTTTCTATATCTCCGTATTTTAGAGATGTGAAACAAATCTCTTCTACTGCATGCTCTCTGCTTTTCATATTTGAGATGAGGTGTCTGGACAAAAGCAAGAAAAAATTATCGTGTCAACACTGGCTCTAAAGTGCATATCTTAAAAGCTATGAGCGTTTGCTCAGTAAAAGAGATGGTTTCACATTTGCGAAAATCAAGCTCATAGATCTTAAGGTACGACTTTTAGAACCCATTTTTACTGAGACATTTTTGCTTCTAATATCGTGTACTTCCAGCTGTATGCGTTAATTAATTGTGATACATCCTGTGTTAGGGGCACTTAAATGAAAACGAGACAGATGGAAAAAAGTAAGCAGACTATTTATTATTTGAAAAATAATCGCTATAACTGTTAATATATTTTATTAACAGAATCTTCCGTCGGTTCTTGGTAGAACAAAAAAAAATGGCTCTGAGCACTATGGGACTTAACATCTATGGTCATCAGTCCCATAGAACTTAGAAGTACTTAAACCTAACTAACCTAAGGACATCACACAACACCCAGTCATCACGAGGCAGAGAAAATCCCTGACCCCGCCGGGAATCGAACCCGGGCGCGGGAAGCGAGAACGCTACCGCACGACCACGAGCTGCGGCCTCTTGGTAGAACAACATTATAATAATAAATGATTTCATTTATTATTATTGTTAATATATTTATCCAGTTGTGAGACAAGATTGTCAATGCATTGATGAAAAAAGTTTCGTGGTTTGCTACGGAACCATGATTGCACACAGCCGTGCACCTCTTCATCCGAAGCAAATCGACGACGACGATTGTCTCTCTTCAGAGGTCCAGTAACATGGACAGAGATCGGGGATGTATGAAGGACATCTAGGGGCTTCCCAGCGAAACTTATGCAGCGTGGTCGAAACAACAACAACCACGCTAGCTCCGAAAAAGTCATGATGACACCTTGACTGCATGGGCCCGCTGCTCACTGATTTCCTGGTATACGGTGCGACAGCACTTGGGCACTTCGCACAAATCGAAGCGTGTTATTAAGTCCAGACGCCTAGGAATATTGACGGTTGGCATCATTCTATTGCAGGGTAATGACTGCGCACATGTTGCCAAGGCTATTTCGACCACGCTGCCGGAGTTTCCCTTGGAAGCCCTTACGCATCCTTCGTACTGTCACGATCTCTTTCCACGCAGTTTCAAAATTTTTGGAGCCCAGAAGAAAGACATTTGTGGTCATGATTTGCTTTGAACGAAGAGGTGCACGCCTGCTCATACTCATGGTTCCGTAGCTAATTGCAAACATTTTTTTCGTGAAGGCATTGAGTCTCGTCTCGCACTGGGATAGTATATTAACAGTTGTGGCGATTGATTTTGAAATAATAAACAGTTTGCTTGCTGACTTTCTTTCTACTTGTGTCGTTTTCATTTGACTGCTCCTTATATCCGAGTACCGAGCGAAGTGGCGTAGTGGTTAGCACTGAGGACTCGCATTCGGTAGGACAACTCTTCCAATGCCCGTTTGGTCATCCAGATTTAGGTTTTCCGTGATTTCTCTAAATAATTCTACGCAAATGCCGGGATGGTTCCTTTGAAAAGGGCACGGCCGATTTCCTTTCGCACCCTTTCGTAATCGGAGATTATGCTCCATCTCTAATGACCACACTGTCGGCTGGACGCTAAACTCAAATATTTCTTTCTTTGGTCTTATATATGTGTATTGAACTAAATCTTGTAGGTGACGAAAGGTCAAATTCCTTCCATAATTAGAGCGGCACGTGGATTGTCGTCAAGGAAATGTTGTGTAATCGTACCACTAACATTGATACGTATGTATCCCACGATAGGTTATCGCAAGACGAGCGGGAATTTGCTGTATGTTATTACTACGTATCGATGTCCCACTGTTAAAGTGGAGCCAGTGAATGGTTTCCAGAGTTTCTATAATTACAGATTGTATGCTGTTCGAGAGTGGAACGGTAGAAAAAAAAATGGTTCAAATGGCTCTGAGCACTATGGGACTTAACTCCTGAGGTCATCAGTCCCCTAGAACTTAGAACTACTTAAACCTAACTAACCTAAGGACATCACATACATCCATGCCTGAGGCAGGATTCGAACCTGCGACCGTAGCGCCTGGAACCGCTCGGCCACCCCGGCCGGCGGAACGGTAGACAAATAGCTTTAAGGTGGTTCAACAAGCCCTCTGCTACACACTTAATTGTCAATTGTAGAGTAATCACGTAGACGTAGTTGAAGATGCAGGTTGTGTTGTCTTCAAATTTCATTGTTAACGCTCTGCTCGCTAGATCCCCGTGCTGATGTATCAAAATAGTTCGCGTCTGGTTGTAGGCAACTAATGGAAAAATTTTCAAAGCGTGGTGCTGCCACGCCTTCCAGGACAATACATCCCACGCACGTATTTGAGTTTGCTGTGCTAGAAACGGTGTGCATATTGAGCACCGGTATTGTGAGTTTTGTGGTGTCACACTTGCTAGGTGGTAGCCTTTAAATCGGCCACGGTCCGTTAGTATACGTCGGACCCGCGTGTCGCCACTATCAGTGATTGCAGACCGAGCGCCGCCACACGGCAGGTCTAGAGACACTTCCTAGCACTCGCCTCAGTTAGACAGCCGACTTTGCTAGCGATGGTTCACTGACAAATCACGCTATCATTTGCCGAGACGATAGTTAGCATAGCCTTCAGCTACGTCATTTGCTACGACCTAGCAAGGCGCCATTACCAGTTACTATTGATGCTGTAAAACATGTACCGTCAAGAGCGATGTTCACCAATTATGGATTAAAGTTATGTATTCCAGAAGATACGTACGTTTTTTGCTAGTCTCAATTCCTTGTCCTGTTCCAGACCTCACGCCAGCCTGCGTGAGCTTAAACGCGTGCCTTTCGGCTTCCTTATAGTGGGTTGGCTGTCTTGCCAATCCACAACAAGTTTAATATGTTAGAGAGACACTCTGTCCACTGACATGTGTCTATTTCCTGCATGTCTCGTAGTTTTTCCGCTGTCGACGTCTGAAAACCTAGAATGCACGTATGAACAACCCTGTATGTCCCACCCACTCCCAACGATGAAAAATGAAGAAGGGAGAAATTTTTTTTTCTTATAGCTACTTCTGACAGTGACACGAAGAGGTGGCGCAGTGGTTAGCACACTGGACTTGCATTCGGGAAGACGACGGTTCAATCCCGCGTCCGGCCATCCTGATTTAAATGGTTCAAATGGCTCTGAGCACTATGGGACTAAACATCTGTGGTCATCAGTCCCCTAGAACTTAGAACTACTTAAACCTAACTAACCTAAGGACATCACACACATCCATGCCCGAGACAGGATTCGAACCTGCGACCGTAGCAGTCGCGCGGTTCCATCCTGATTTAGATTTTGCGTGATTTTCCTGAATCGCTACAGGTAACTGCCGGAATGGTTCCTTTGACAGGGCACGGCCGACTTCCTTCCTCATCCTTCCGTAATCCGATGAGACCGATGACCTCGCTGTTTGGTATCTTCCCCCAAATCAACCCAACCAACTAATTAAATTAACGATACATTAACATATTTCACTACATAAAAAAACACTGTCACTACAGAAAAAACTGATAGTGTGTTAAGATAGGACCTTAATTTCAAAAGTGAGGCTTAATACCGAGGGATCCCTCTCGAAATGGGAGTGGAATGAAGGAATGCGTAGAAGACACATTTCAGCAGGTGCCACGAGAGAGTCAGAATTGAAGTGTAATCTCGAGTGGAAGATTGGTTGGTTGGTTGTTTGGGGAAGGAGACCAGACAGCGTGGTCATCGGTCTCATCGAATTAGGGAAGGATGGGGAAGGAAGTCGGCCGTGCCCTTTCAGAGGAACCATCCCGGCATTTGCCTGGAGTGATTTAGGGAAATCACGGAAAACCTAAATCAGGATGGCCGGACGCGGGATTGAACCGTCGTCCTCCCGAATGCGAGTCCAGTGTCTAACCACTGCGCCACCTCGCTCGGTTCGAGTGGAAGAGGGAAGGCTTGGATGAGGCTGGCTTGCCAAGCCGGAGGGCGTCGATCGGCACGTGTCTGCGTCGGTGCGCGGCATCCAACCTGCTCGGGCAGGCGCCGCACGTAGGCACGCCGCGGAACTAATAACGACGCCTTACAAATAGCGCCGGCAGCGCGCCACTGGCTGCTGCTGCTGCGGACCACCGACAACAGATGCTGCCCGCTCGCCCGCCGTCTCCTTCCACCGTCTTTCTACTTTCCTACGTGGCCATATTTTTCAAGAACCTTTGGAGCAGAGTTTTCGCTGAGCGTAGCTATAGGTTACCCGGAAACTGAGTCGTCTCTGTGCTTCAACATTGATCAGTCAGAACATTATGACCACCTACCTAAAAGCCGGTATGTCCACCTTCGGCACGGTTAACAGCGGCGACGCATCTCGTCATGGAAGCAGTGAGGCCTTGGTAGGTCGCTGGAGGAAGCTGGCATACACAAATCACCTAAATCTCGTGAGTTGCGGGAAAGGGGGGCGGTGAGCTCTGGCGCCACGTTCAGTCACATCCCAGATGTGTTCGATAGGGTTCAGATCTGGCGAGTTGAGGGCTCAGTGCATCAACTGGAACTTGCCACTGTGTTCCTCGAATCACTCCATGACACTCCTGGCCTTGTGACACGGTGCATTATCGTGTTGAAAAATGTCACTGCCGTTGGGAAACACGATCGTCATGAACGGGTTTATGTGGTCTGCAACCAGTGTACCATACTCCTTGGCCGTTATTGTGCCTGCACGTGCTCCAGTGGATCCCTGGATGCCCATGTGGATGTTCCGCAGAGCATAATGGAGCAGCCGCCAGTTTGTCTCCGTACCGTCGTACAGGTGTCAAGGAGCTATTCCCCAGCAAGACGCCCTCCCATCGGCATGATATAGAAGGTATCGGGATTCATCAGACCATTGCGCCAGCGTCCAGTGACGATAGTTACGTGCGCATTTCTGTCGTCGTTATCAATGTCGTGGTGTTAACATTGGTACATGAATGGCTCGTCAGCTGCGGAGGCGCATCATTAGGGCAATTCGGTGCACTGTGTGTTCAGATACACTTGTACTCTGCCCACCACTAAAGATTGATGTTAGTTCCCCCACAGTTCGCTGCTTATCCTGTTTTACCAGTCTGCCCAGCCTACGATTTCCGACGTATGTAATGAGAATTGGCTGCCCAACCCCAAAACGTCTGGACGTCGTTTCATCAAGTCAGCAATTTCGGAAATGCTCCTGCCGAGGCTCCGGGCCATCACAATCTGCCCTCTGTCAAACTAAGATAGATCGCGCGCCTTTCTCATTCTACACATGGACAACGCGATTTTTGATAGTACATGCACGACAAGTGTGGCTGACTAGCTGTCATTCCTCGCCAGCTGACGTTGCTATCGCCTGGACTGGTTTATGTCGATAGTAGGTTGGTGGTTATGATGTTCGGGCTGACCGTTTATGCCCATGTGTTGTTGTTGTGGTCTTCAGTCCAAAGATTGGTTTGATGTAACTCTCCACTCTAGTCTATTGTTTGCAAGACTCTTCATTTCCGGATCGCTACTTACGGCAGTTTGCTGCAAAATGCCCCAGAGCGCGCTGGTCTCCTTTCTTATTTCTAGGCGCTGCCCTACCCCTTCCTGTGATTTATCGTGGTACATATTTATAAGTGTGTTCTTTTAGCACTACAGGTTGTGTCATCAGCCGGGTAATCGAAGTAGGTGCTTCAGCACATTGACCATTTTGGTAGCGTACACTTTCATGTTTTTTGTGTGAGAAACAAAATAATTTCAATGAAAGGTTAATCTAAATAGGGAGACTGTAAAGGCGACACAACTGTCTTCCGACCACCAGCAAAGATTCGTGACCTATTAGGAAGGGCAAAAGATGACGTAGGCCTTAAGAAAGCGGGCGGATACAAAATCCCGTGCGCCTGTGGCAAATCCTACATCGGCCAAACAGTTCGCACGTTCGAGGACCGATGCAAGGAACACGAACGTCACACCCGCTTACGCCAACCCAGCCATTCGGCCCTAGCAGAAAACTGCATTGAAACCGGACACACAGCGAAATTCGAAGAGACAAAAATCCTAAAGGCCACAAGTGCCTACTGGGACAATATCTACAAGGAGGCCATAGAAATTCGGGTAGCAGATAACCTCATAAACAGGAACACCGGGTTTGAACTTAGCAAGGCCTGGAAACCATTATTAAACACCATCAAAGAGCAACGGCGCGAGCGGACGCGAGATCCTTCCGCCACGGCGGACGGAGATGAACTGCGCCTGCCACCGGGTGCGGCTACAGCTACCTCCACCCCTCCCACCACGCGGCGGCCCGCCGGCCGCCAGCGCCGGGTTACGACTCGGGACCCCGCGGACATAAATACCACGGGCACAGCGCAGACAGATCATTCCATCAGCACCACCTGATGATGGCGGAACGGTTATTCGCCGAAATATCGTGGAACTTCGGCGATCGGATCCGGCTGCACACCCGAGAACCTATGGTTCAGCACATTCGCCGGGAAAGCCCCATATCACATATTAATCTAAATACTGTACAGTTGACTTAAAATCCAAATTTTGCTACTTCCATTTATCCTATAATTACTACATATATATCCTATGAATTGTTAGAGGTTGTGATTGATGTAGTGAGGTCGTCATTTGTAACTGGCTTCACTAGTTTGGCAGTACAAGCTAACTTAATTGTGAAACAGCTACTTATGATAATTAAGGGTGAATATAATTACTAATCATTTCAGTAACACTCCTTGTTAAGTCTACTTATAATAATGTTTAACTGCATCTCTCTTTAATACGTTTTTATTAGATCGCTTTCTTGTCTGCCTGTCCGTTTGGTACCAATTTTGCAATTGATTTTAAACTAACTTTGCGATTAGCTAGAGACTTGAAATTTTAAACAAAGCTCAGAACTGGATGACACTGAAGTATATAATCGTTTTTTGTCTGTCTGATCCGCCTAGCTTCCGTAGTGTTGGGAACGTGGGTTAAAAGTGTGGGTTGCGGCTGACAGCTTGGGTGCCCTGAAGAATGAGCGTGTTGTGCAGATACTATCGCAGTGCGTTACAGGTAGTGTGTGTGGAACTGGGTAACCGCCAGTAGATGGTACTGCTACATCTGCAAGCCGTAGGTATCGCCTCTTTAGCACTGGTCTCAAGGCGCCGCAGGGCCAAGCCCACCTTGCCATCCAATTAGAGCACCCCAGCTGTTGTTTCCTACAGTTCTCGTTACAGACCACTGATGTAACCTCAAATTTCGCTACGCCCCAGGTTTCGGTCTTTGATTACTCCCCTCGTTATTGTACCATGACATCTCTGTAGTCGTTTTTCCTCTTGTTGTCGACCTCCCGTTCACATTTGCCTAATCGCTGTTGATGGCCCCTGACCAGTCGAAAAGTCGGTGGTGTCTAAGCGGTTCCACAGTCATTTTTATTTGCCTTCCCTCTCCTGTGGAACAGCCTCCTCATTCATAGTAGCACCTACATCCTCAGTTATTTGCTGTATGTATTCCAGTCTCTGCCTTCCTCTGCTTAACATCTACAACTCCCTCTAGTACCATGGAAGTCATTACCTGACGCCTTAACAGATATTCTGTCATCCTGTCCCTTCTTCGTGTCAGTGTTTTCCGTATATTACTTTCCTCTCCGATTCTGCGCAGAACCTCCACATTCCGTTCCTTATCAACCTAATTTTCAACCTTCGTCTGTAGCACCACATATCAAATGCTACGATTCTCTTCTATTCCGGTTTTCCGCAGTCTATGTTTCACTACTACACAATACCGTGCACCAAATGTACATGTGCTTCTGTAGCCGCCCATAATTGCGAAAATGTTGCCAGCGGAGGATTTTTTGCACAAACTGACCTCTGGATTATGTCCCATAAATGTTCGACGGGAATAGTGTCGGCCATCTGGGTGGCCAGATCATTCCCTCGTACTGTGTAGAATGTTCTTCAAACTAATCGTGAACAATTGTAGCCTGTTGACAGCGCACTGTCATCTATAACAATTCCATCGTTGTTTGGGAACTTGAAATCCATGAATGGCTGCAGATGGTCTCCAAGTAGCCGAACATAACCATTTTCAGTTAATGATCTGTTCAGTTGGACCAGAGGTCTCAGTTCATTCCGTGTAAACACAGCACACAGTAATACGGAGCCACCACCAACTTTCACAGTGCATCTACATCTACATATAAACTCCGCTAGCCACCAAGCGGTGTGTGGCGGAGGGCACAATTCGCGCCAAAGTCATATTTTCCCCCCTCTGTTCCACTCACCGATTGCGCAAGAGAAAAACGACTGTCTGAACGCCTCAGTACGAGCTCTAATTTCCCTTATTTTGAATGGTGATCATTGCGCGATTTGAAAGTTGGTGGTAATAATATATGCTCTACATCCTCGGTGAAGGTCGGATTTCGGAATTTAGTGAGCAGCCCCTTCCGTTAAGCGCGCCGTCTGTCTGCAAGTGTGTCCCACTTCAAACTTTCTATGAGACTTGTAACGCTCTCGCGATGGTCAAATGTACCAGTCACGAATCTTGCCGCTCTTCTTTGGTCCTCCTCAATCTCTTGAATCAGACCCAACTGGTAAGGGTCCCATACAGACGAACAGTACTCTAAGACTGGACGAACTAACGTATTGTAAGCTATTTCCTTTGTTGAAGGACTGCGTCGCTTCAGGATTCTACCAATAAACCGCAATCTGGAGTTCGCCTTACCCGTTAGTTGTGTAATCTGATCATTCCATTTACGATCATTTCGAATAGTCAGACCCAGATACTTGACGGATGTTGCCGCTTCCAAAGACTGGGCATTTATTTTTTACTCTTACATTAATGGGGATTTTCACCCTGTTATACGCAGTAGGTTACACTTACTAATATTGAGAGATAACTGCCAGTTATTACACCACGCATTTATTTTATGCAAATTCTCATTGATTTGTTCACAACTTTCGTGTTATACTACTTTCCTGTAGAGTACAGCATCATCAGCAAACAGTCTAATCTGGCTGTCAATACCATCAACCAGATCGTTTATGTAAACTGTAAAAAGCAGCGGACCTATTACGCTGCCCTGGGGCACACCTGAAGTTACGCTTGTTTCTGTTGAAGTTGCCTCGTTCAGGACGACATACTGCTCCCTGTCTGTTAGAAAACTTTCTATCCAACCGCATATGTCATCGGATAGACCGTAAGCGCGCATTTTCTGGAGCAAGCGACAGTGCGGAACTGAGTCGAGCGCCATTCGAAAGTCGAGAAATGTATCAACCTGGGAGCCGGTATCTAGAGCCTGTTGTATATCATGCACAAAGAGGGCCAGCTGTGTCTCTCATGACCGCTGTTTCCTAAAACCGTGTTGGTATCTGTAGGTGAGCTTCTCAGAGTCTAGGAAGGTCATTATGTCTGAACACAAAATGTGTTCCATGATTCTACAACAAATCGATGTCAGTGAAATTGGCCGGTAATTATGTGCATCCGATTGTCTACCCTTTTTGTAGATTGCTATAACCTGGGCCTTTTTCCATCGGTGACAACTTGGGTCCGTGGCGTCGTGGGGTCTGCACCACACTCGAACCCTACCATCAGCTCTTACCAAATGAGATCGGGGCTCATCCCAACACCCGTCGGATTTCCAGTCTTCTAGGGTCCAACCGACATCGTTACGAGCCCAGAAGACGCGCTGAAAGCGATGTAATGCTCAGCAATCGCACTGGCGTCGGCCGTGTGCTGCCATAGCCCTTTAATGCCGCATTTCACCGCACAGTGCTAACTGATACGTTCATCCTACTTTCCACATTGATTTCTGCGGTCATTTCACGCAGTGTTGCTTGTCTGTCAGCACTGAGAACTCTACCCAAATGCTGCTGCTCTCGGTCGTTAAGTGAAGGCTGTCGGGCACTGCGTCGTCAGTGGTGAGAAGTAATGCATGAAATTTGGTATTCTTGGCGCACTCTGGACACTGTGAATCTCGGATTATTGAATTCCCTACTGATTTCCGAAATGGAATGTCCCTTGCGTCTTCCTCCAACTACCATTCCGTGTTCAGAGTCTGTTACTTTCTGTCGTGCGGCCGTTATCACATCGGACATCTTTTCACGTGAATCACGTGAGTACAAATGCCAGCTTCGCCAATACACTGACATTTATACCTTGTGTACGCGATACTGCCGCCATCTGAACATGTGCATATCGCTATCCGATGACTTTTGTCACCTCGTTGTATATATGCTGTTTTATTGTGACTGTCCTCGTCTTTCACTTCTCGGCTTCCATAGTTTAATATATCTGTCCAATCTTTTTCCTAAATCCCGTTGAATTCATCGCATCTCTAACATCTTGCATCCATTTTCTAGGTTCTTCGTTCAGATGGTGTCCATGCATAGATTCTGTTTGCTCATCGGTTACCATCTATTTGTGGAGGTGGCCGTACCAAGTTAATATTTTTCTGTCTATGGCATCGAGAATAGTGTCTGTTTCACCTTTAATTTCTCTTATTCTGTAATTTCTGATGTTTTACAATATGGAAATGGGACAACTTCTTAGCAAAAAAATCATCTCAAAGGACAAGAGTGAAACATACAATTGTGGATAAAGGGGTGTAAGGCTAAAGGTTAGGGCCCATGGACCATCTTGTGTTATTTGCTGTTACTACCTTCTTGACGTAAATACTTGTTAAACAGGCAGGTATTTGGCAATCACAATTTCACTTAATTACAACACAGATTGAGTAAGATATCACATCTTAACAGCAGAGCAATAAAACAGGTAGGCCTTGATTAAAAGACTTTCAGCTAACCTAAATTATGAAATAGCTCTTAATTTAATTATAAGTAAACAGGCAGGACTTCCATAATAACAGCTTCAGTTAAGTATAATTGCCAAACAGAAAACAGACAGGTCTTCAATAATAACCGCTTCAGTTAGATTAAATTACCAAACAGAAAACAGGCAATCCTTCTTTAGTAACAGCTTCAGTTAAGTAAAATAATTTCCTCTTCACAAGGGGTGCACCAGAAGGCTTGTACCCAAGGAGCACAGGACTACACCAAACAGGGAGGCCAAGAAAGGTTATAACGAGAGGACCGCCCTTCCAAGGCCCTTTTCGTTGCTAGCAAGAAATATTAACACGGCATGGTTAATTACGTGAAAGAAACAATAAGCAGCCAAACGGTATACCCGCGTCACTGCGAGATACCGTCTCTACAGTGACCGCGAAACGCCCGAAAGAAAACTAGGCTGCCAAACCCGATTACATAGCCTCAGAAACTGCAAATTTTGAGACGCAAGCACCTCCTAAGCCAATGTAATAAGAGCGATGACGTCTGCAATGCCTGAAGGTATGTAAAAGCCGGCACCCGAACGTATTACAAGAGAAAGATAGTTGTCTGGTGTTCGAAGACGTTTGGCAGGGAGGTCGGCTAAAACCCAACCATCCAGGTACTCAAGAAACACCATCGTTTCACACAGTTTAAGATATCCTGTTAACAAACAACCAAGGCCAGTGTCGACTCAGGAAAAGCAAACAACAGCCACAACTCAAGGAACCAACTAGTGGTGAAATAGATCAGCTATGAACTAATAATTATCGCGACCTAGCGGTATCAAGAGAGTTAAGACCTCAAAAATCCAAAACTTAACTGAAGTTCGCGAATCGAAGCTGAAGCTTGCTGGTTCCAAAGGAGGCCCAGAATTCAGCTCAGCGAAACTGGCTTCAACTCTCTCATTGGTTTGGCGCTTCCCAGAGCTGGCTGGCCAGGCTACACACGAAAACGACACTCGAAGTCAGCCACGGATTCAAATCGGCCCACAAATATGCCCAGCAACCACTCGCCAGACTCTGTGCCCAATACACTTGCACAAGACCTCGCCTCAGTTTCTGGGCGGACGTGTCACATGGTCACCCTCACTCTGTTACCACTCCTCAACTCGGCTCGCCACAACACGCCCATCCCATCAACAATCTCGAGGAAAGATCTTAGTGACCTCAAACCAGAGAGACATCACACGACAGATCGAGCTAGTGGCGCCAGGAATTCGAAAGGCGACGCCAGCAACCCTGCCACGGCTCAGCTCTCCCCCTTAAACCAGTGGACCTCGGTCCAGCCTACTGAAGAAGACGGGGAAGGTTAATTAACGGTCTTAAGTTGATTAAGGTGCACCCTGAGGTCCTTACCAGTGGCCAGATGCCTGACAACCAAGTTAACCGGATACAGAATTTTTATGATAGAACACGGGCCTAGCCGGCCTCGGTGGTCTAGCGGTTCTGGCGCTGCAGTCCGGAACCGCGGGACTGCTACGGTCGCAGGTTCGAATCCTGCCTCTGGCATGGGTGTGTGTGATGTCCTTAGGTTAGTTAGGTTTAAGTAGTTCTAAGTTCTAGGGGACTTATGACCTAAGATGTTGAGTCCCATAGTGCTCAGAGCCATTTGAACCATTTTTGAACACGGGCCTATGAAATGGGGAGCGAACTTCCCAAGTTTGGCACCACCCCTCACCCGACAGGCACAGTCCTTCCCGAAATCCTCGTCTCCTACCTTGCCCTGAAAGGACCGTCTATTCCTATCATATCGCCGTGCCTGGCGGCGGTGGGCTAACCTATTGTTATTCCTAGCCCAGTCCCAATTTTCCCTGAGATCTTTGCGAGTAACGGACAAATACAGGAAGTCGTTGTTGGGTAGAGGGGAACAGATGGGATACGCAAACAAGAGCGCGGCAGGTACAGTCTCGGATGCTTCGTGCTGCACAGTGTTAAATGCAAAATTGTGCCAAGGCAAGGTGGTGTCACACTTATATAGAGACTTATGATGGTAAATTATCAAATATGACTGGAGGTTGCGATTCACTATCTCGGAGAAAGATGCCTGGGGATAATATGGTGTGCTGGTTAGGTGCTTAACAGTATTACGAAAGCAAAAATGCTTAAACTGTTCGGAAATAAACGCCTGAGCGTTATCGCTAACAAGAGCCTTAGGGGGTCCATACCAGCTGAAGATGTGCACTGATAATGGCCGCCCTGACCCCACCACTAGGGACTAACCATACAAATCTGGAAAATTCGTCAGCAACTACCAGAATATATCAGTTCCCCACTAATCGATAAAGAGTTTGTCCATAGGGTTCTCCTCACACTCGGATTTTAACAACCCCTTCGGAGGACTATTAGTGGATTTATCCTTCTTACAGACTTCACTCTCGCCCACAAAAGCATTATATCCCATGTCCTCCCACCAGAGAACTATGAAAAAAAAAATAGAAAACGGGAGGCACCAGCTCCCGAGGCAAACAAATTTTAAAGTCCCCAGCTTCGTTAAGCGTTTATATACTATGCCATTCCTGACGGAGTAGTCACTAACCTCATCACCGGATAAAATTTGCTTTCTTAATGGTCCCCACAACGGATCGTGATACTGTTTGGTTTTAAGGTCCACAAACAATTGAGGAACTTAAGGTAAAACGGCACACACAACTGGGTGAGACTTACTAACGCCCTTATTCTCGACAGGAGGAGTGGTGCTCCCGAAACATGCGACTGAGGGCGTCGGCGATTTGGTTGTCAGATCCTTTTATGTGTTGCATCTTGAAATGAAACGTGGAGATGCAGATTGCCCGCCTGGCAATCCGGCCAGTTCTCGTGGGTCTAGCCAACACCCAACTTAGGGCCTGATTGCCCGTCTCGAGATCAAATTCCACATACTCAAGGTAGAACTGGAACTTCTCTAAGCCGTAAAGTACAGCCAGCGCCTCGCACTAAGAGAGTAATTCATTTCTGGACCAGGCAACCTTGACGCGGAAGCTAATGAGCGTCTTATACCTTGATCCTCCTGCAACAACACTGCAGCAATACCGGGATTGAACGATAAATCTTTTGCCGAAATCCGGGACGGTTAAGACCGGCGTGCTAGTGATAGCGGTCTTGGTAGCTTCAAAAGCCCCCTGTTGGCTCTCACCCCAGACAAATTTCTCCCCCTTCCTTGGTATTTTATTCAGGGGAGCGGTCATCTGGGCAAAACCAAGAACAAAACGGCGAAAATAATTCGCCATCCCAATAAATATTTCTATCTTCTTCCTATTTCAAGGCTGAGGAAGTTCCTTCAACTCCTTAGTTCGTTCCTGGTCAGTCCTAATGCTGTCCTCGGAAATTAAATGGCCCAGAAAGGGCATCTGTTTGCTAGAGAGTGTAATTTCGGTGGCTTAATGGTCAACCCCGCATCCTGAAACTTGAAGAGGACCTCCCGAAGATGGGAAATATAATCCTTAAACAACTAACTATAAATGACAAAGTCATCAAGGTAATTAAAGACACAAGAAAACTTCATGTCGCCCGGGAGATGATCTAACAAATGAGACAAAACCGCCACCCCAGTGGACAAGCCGAACGGCACCCAGTTGAACTTACGAAGGTTCCAATCAGTGCAGGACGCAGTGAAATGTTTAGACTCCTCGGTAAGAGGAATCTGATAATAATTTTGGTTCAGGTCAAGCACCGTGAACAACTTAGCTCCCCCGAAAACCAGGTAAAGCAATTGCGAAGATCTGGCAAGGGAACAGATTCTATGATATTTTTTTTAGAAAAATCGGTGTCGCTTAGAAAGATATAGACGAGCTGATACTCCTTCCTTCAACATAATCGCGAATTTCTGTCTCAAGATTTTCATTTTGGGTGGCGAAAGGCGATATGGCTACTGTCGCACCAGAATATCGTCAGCCAAGTGTATGTGCTACTGAATTTCGTTATCGACCCCAGTTTATTGAAGAAAACTCGGGAAACTCTCCTAATAAATTCAACAACTACCTTGCCCGACGCGGCTCAAGATGGGCCATATCAAATTCACCGGAGTTACAGTTTACCGAATCCCCCACACTCGCGCAACGGCAAGCGCAAAAAAGGCTATCTTGTCACTTGGCGTAAACCTAAAAGGGAGGATGCGGCTCGCAGAGTCGAGATCCTGTTTTCTGAATAAAATCATACTCGAGCAACAAATTGAACGATCGATCTTTAACAAGCAGGAGTGTAACGGGCCATGAGAAATTACAAATGGACAAACTACCGCGCACCTCGCCGACCACAGGCAACTCTTGCCCATTGGCCACACGACATCTCTGAGGGCAAGGGCGCATGGAAGATAATGCCCAAACAGCAAATACCAATTATATTTTAACAAGATCACGGAGCTGCCTACGCGCGCACCATGGCGCGCGCCTTCAACCGAAACAAGTCCCCCCCCCCCCCCTCCGCATCACCCACCCTTCCTCACCTGGCGTCATTTGCCGGGCTAGGAGCTCGTGCTACGGGACATATGCGCACCAAGTGATCGCGGGCGCCGCACCGAAGACAACCTTCCCCAGAATATGTGTTGGATGCGTGAGGAGCCCTATTAATTCTATTGGTGGGCAGAGGAGTTTCCAAGTGCTCCTCACGCCTCCGCTCCTCATCGGCAGATGACAAGGATTCAGTGGAATCAACCAATATTTGGAATTCCCGGAAGGTAATGGGGCGGGAAGAAATGGCTAAGAGTGACCTATCGTCGGGAATCATGCCCTCCAAAATATTTAATACAGTATTAAGTTCCGAAACCGACATATCAAGAGGCAGGGTGGCTAGGCGCACTCGCTCGACATTCTGCTGCAGCAGTTCAAAAGATGCCTGCATCCGCCTAAATATTTGCGTTCAAGCTCGTTCCGCATCCGCAGCGAGCGCTTCCTGTCGACAATCCATCCCCTTAGTTGTTCTATTGAGCCCTCAGAGCTTCAGATATAAAACCACTCAGAGTACCTTCCGTCAAGGGGTAAAGTAGTGCTAATGGTACATGGTGAGGAGTCACATGAAATTCAAATCGCACCAACAGCCACAAAAACTGCTGGACACGGTCCAAGGTATCGAGTGAAAGCTCTGAAATAACGTTAGTAGGCACATAATTGGTTGGGCAGTCTGGCGAAATGATTAGCTGGAGGGCCACCTAAACCTTGGGCCTGATCAAAGAGCTGATTCGTGGGGGTAGCTGCATGACTTACTCCCGCTTCCTGATTCCAAGCTTAAGGACTCTGCTTCGTCCTGCAGATCCCTCGCTCGATCATTCAGTTGTCTCACCGTTGTAACTTCAGGCTGGCTAAGTTGCAAGGAGGTAACGTCCGTGAAAGATTTAGCAAATGCCCTAAGTGGGCCTGAATTCTACCAGTTTGCCTAACAGTAGTTTGACTGTCTTGCAGAAAGGACAGGTTCCGCTGCTCCTCATCCAACGCCGCGAAAATATTATCGAGAGAAACAGCTACCTCCCCAAAATCACCGAAACGCAAAGTGGGGTGCTCAAACAGTTTCTTTTTCGGTTAGCTCCCATATTTCAACTCCATATGTGGTGATACCCCATACGACTGACTTGCACAGCAAGAGCTTTGTTGTCTTTGTAATTTTGTCGCTGCATAGGAAGGAGTTAAACTGACCAACGGTTCTTTAATTTCGCACTATCCTGGATCCAAATATACTCCATGACCTACAGTCACTACAAAGTATTCTGCCTAATTTGTGTTTGTTGTCGGGCCCCATTTTGACTATTCTTCGTGCAGTTTGCTGAACATGCAATTGGAGCCATCTGCGTCTCCCGCTATCAGGACCTGGTCATATGCGAACAGTGTTTCTTGTTATACAGGCATTTCCATTTCATAACACTTCCTCTTCCAATTTTGCAAAACTTCTAACTGTACTTTAAATGAAATCGGTCCTAATGGACATACTTCTCTTAGACCCTTACTTTCTAAGCATTCTTGGGAAATTTTGCTACCTACTTTAACCATACTGTTGCAACACTCATATATGATACACACTGATATACCAAATCATTGTGATCACTGCGCACCGCGACGCTGTACGCCGCCTGATGACGTTGCGGGCACGTGACGCGGTGACAAAAGTATGTAAGCGGAGCAGACACGGGCGGGGGATGATCCTATTGAAGATATGGGCTGCAAGTGGGGAAATTCATTGAGATAAGCGACGTTGTCAAAGGACAGATTGTTATTACGCAGAACCTGTGAGCGAGTACCTCGAAAACGGCGAAGCTGGTTGAATGTTCACGTGCTAATGTCTTCAGCATATACGGAAAGACGTGCAAAGACAGTGAAACTACCACTAGACGCTAAATGGTTGGACGATCACGGTTCTTCACAGAACGTGGGGTTTGGAGGCTTGTATGCTTTGTAAAGTAGGACAGATGATGATCTGTAGCTACTATGAGGAAAGAGAACATTGCTGGTACAAGCATAAGTTTTTCAGAGGACACCGTTCATCGTACATTCTTGAACATGGATCTCCGCAGCAGACAACCCCTACGCGTCTACATGTTGACCCAACGACATCGTCAGTGAAGCCTGTAGTGGGAACGGGACCATCAGCATTTGACCGTCGATCAGTCGAAATATGTCGGCTTTTCGGATGAATCACATTTTTGCTACAGTAGGCCGATGGTCGTCTCTTCAAACGCCTTCACCGAGGTAAACGGCGCCTCAAAACGTGCAGCGCGCCACCGACGCAGGCTGGTGGGAGCAGTCTTATGCTATGGAAGACATTCTCCTGCGCTTTCTTGGGACCTGTGGTAGTAATTGAAGACACATTGACAGCTGCTTGAAGTCTTCCCCGACGGCGATGTTATCTTTCAGAAGTATAATTGTCCGTGTCGTCGTACAATGGTTTGAGGAGCGCTACAGTGAACTCACTTTTATGTCTCGACGACTAAATTCGCCTGTTGTAAATCGTTTCATGTCTGTCGCCATCATCACGCACGCAAATTAGCGACCCGTTATTTACGCGAATTACACGACCTGTGCATACACATCTAATGCCGTATACCTCCACAAGGCTACAACAAACTGTCAGATCCCTCATACGCAGAATCAGTGGTGTATTTCGTTCCAAAGGCGGACAAACAAGCTATCAAGTATAATGTTTTGGCTCATCAGTGTAATTTATTACTGAACACATTTATTACCGCTCTGCGTTGCTACCCATAACTTACTTAGTCAGACTGTACCATATGCTTTCTGTAGATCAACAAATGCTAAGTGATCTGTCGCTCCCCTCTCTAGCCTCTTTTCAGTGAGGTGTTTGAGAATGAATATTCTCTCTATATAAGAGCTTTCCGCTCTAAATCCACTTTGCTCCTCCGATTCTATTACTTGTGCTTCTAATTCACGCTTTATTACTTTACCGTACAGTGGGGCTGTTATACAAATAACACTGATTCTTCTATAATTTGCAGAACCGCGTCAGCTTCCATTTTTGAATATGGATTAAAAAATTGTTTTCTTTTTCATTCATTTGGCGGTTACCCATGAAACATCTATTGAATATTTCTGCCATATTTTCTAAAACAGCGCCGGTAACATGTATTTGTTTTCACGGAACCAAAAGTTGGTCATCCTCAAGTTTTCATTGTATCTGATACTCCTCTACACCAATAATATCGAACAATGATCAACGTCCAGTTAAATTGAACCGGGGTTATATTAAAAACAGCCAGTAGGACGTCTGATGTTCCTTGCAGACAGCGTAAAGTCATTCTTTTCTGTAGTGAATGATATATTGGACAAATCCCGAGAGTGTAAACAAAAGTTGGTTCCAAGTGACGATTATGATGCCAATTTTGCAGAAACTTAGGTAAATTTACATCTTATATATTACTATCATTATTCTTCTGTTTACTCGCCTGTTTTCTTCTTATTCTCTTCTCTCATGAACCAGTTTTTTTACATCGCATTGAAGCTTATCCGAAGCTCATGGCATGGAGGACAGTGACAAGTTATTCCTCATGCCTCATCCTGTGTACTGCTTCCATTGTTTACAACCAGGAGTTATGGGAACAACGAAATAAATTATTAATATCATATCTCTAATTTTGCTGCAATATTTGTTTGCATAAAAGTTCTGAGTTGTTGTATGGTTGGGAGAAACGATAGTTGTGTAAGATTCAAACACAGGAAAGATGGTTACAAGCGTCTTGTTGACTGTGAAAAAAAATATATTTCAGTTGAGGAAGGGTAGGAGAAGGAATCGACCGTGCTATACATAATGGTAAGACAGAGATTTAGGAACCAGGTTTTAAATTGTAAGACATTTCCAGGGGCAGATGTGGATTCTGACCACAATCTATTGGTTATGACCTGTAGATTAAAACTGAAGAAACTGCAAAAAGTTGGGAATTTAAGGAGATGGGACCTGGATAAGCTGACTGAACCAGATGTTGTACAGAGTTTCAGGGAGAGCATAAGGGAGCAATTGACAGGAATGGGGGAAAGAAATACAATAGAAGAAGAATGGGTAGCTTTGAGAGATGAAGTAGTGAAGGCAGGGGATCAAGTAGGTAAAAAGACGAGGGCTAGTAGAAATCCTTGGGTGACGGAAGAAATACTGAATTTAATTGATGAAAGGAGAAAATATAAAAATGCATTAAATGAAGCAGGCAAAAAGGAATACAAACGTCTCAAAAATGAGATCGACACGAAGTGCAAAATGGCTCAGCAGGGATGGCTAGAGAACAAATGTAAGGACGTAGAGGCTTATCTCACTAGGGGTAAGATAGATACATCCTACAGGAAAATTAAAGAGACCTTCAGAGAAAAGAGAAGCACTTGTATGAATATCAAAAGCTCAGATGGAAACCCGGTTCCAAGCAAAGAAGGGAAAGCAGAAAGGTGGAAGGAGTATATAGAGGGTCTATACAGGGGCGATGTACTTGAGGACAATATTATGGAAATGGAAGAGGATGTAGATGAAGATGAAATGGGAGATATGATACTGCGTGAAGAGTTTGACAAAGCACTGAAAGACCTGAGACGAAACAAAGCCCCGAGAGTAGACAACATTCCATTAGAGCTACTGACAGCCTTGGGAGAGCCGGTGCTGACGAAACTCTACCATCTGGTGAGCAAGATGTATGAAATAGGCGAAATACCCTCAGACTTCAAGAAGAATATAATAATTCCAATCCCAAAGAAAGCAGGTGTTGACAAATTTGAAAATTACCGAACTATCAGTTTCATAAGTCACGGCTGCAAAATACTAACGCGGATTTTTTACAGACGAATGGAAAAACTAATAGAAGCCGACCTCGGGGAAGATCAGTTTGGATTCCGTAGAAATGTTGGAACACGTGAGGCAATACTGACCCTACGACTCATCTTAGAAGCTAGATTAAGGAAAGGAAAACCTACGTTTCTAGCATTTGTAGACTTAGAAAAAGCTTTTGACAATGTTGACTGGAATACGCTCTTTCAAATTCTGAAGGTGGCAGGGGTAAAGTACAGGGAGCGAAAGGCTATTTACAATTTGTACAGAAACCAGATGGCAGTTATAAGAATCGAGGGGCATGAAAGGGAAGCAGTGTTTGGGAAGGGAGTGAGACAGGGCTTTAGTCTCTCCCCGATGTTATTCAATCTGTATATTGAGCAAGCAGTAAAGGAAACAAAAGAAAAATTCGGAGTTGGTATTAAAATCCATGGAGAAGAAATAAAAACTTTGAGGTTCGCTGATGACAATGTAATCCTGTCAGAGACAGCAAAGGTCTTGGAAGAGCATTTGAATGGAATGGTCAGTGTCTTGAAAGGAGGGTGTAAGATGAACATCAACAAAAGCAAAACGAGGATAATGGAATGTAGTCGAATTAAGTCGGGTGATGCTGAGGGAATTAGATTAGGAAATGAGACACTTAAAGTAGTAAAGGAATTTTGCTATTTGGGGAGCAAAATAACTGATGATGGTCGAAGTAGAGAGGACATAAAATATAGACTGGCAATGGCAAGGAAAGCGTTTCTGAAGAAGAGAAATTTGTTAACATCGAGTATAGATTTAAGTGTTAGGAAGTCATTTCTGAAAGTATTTGTATGGAGTGTAGCCATGTATGGAAGTGAAACATGGACGATAAATAGTTTGGACAAGAAGAGAATAGAAGCTTTTGAAATGTGGTGCTACAGAAGAATGCTGAAGATTAGATGGGTAGATCACATAACTAATGAGGAAGTATTGAATAGGATTGGGGAGAAGAGAAGTTTGTGGCACAACTTGACTAGAAGAAGGGATCGGTTGGTAGGACATGTGTTGAGGCATCAAGGGATCATCAATTTAGTATTGGAGGGCAGCGTGGAGGGTAAAAAACGTAGAGGGAGGCCAAGAGATGAATACACTAAGCAAAAAATGGTTCAAATGGCTCTGAGCACTATGAGACTTAACTACTGAGGTCATGAGTCCCCTAGAACTTAGAACTACTTAAACCTAACTAACCTAAGGACATCACACACATCCATGCCTGAGGCAGGATTCGAACCTGCGACCGTAGCGGTCACGCGGTTCCAAACTGACGCGCTTAGAACCGCACGGCCACACCGGCCGGCTACGCTAAGCAGATTCAGAAGGATGTAGGTTGCAGTAGGTACTGGGAGACGAAGCAGCTTGCACAGGATAGAGTAGCATGAAGAGCTGCATCAAACCAGTCTCAGGACTGAAGACAACAACAACAACAACAACAACAACAACAACAACAATGATCATCTTCTGTGCTATAGTGTACAAATTAAAACTCATAGGCACTGGTGTTAAGGTATTATCAGTAATCAAAGCTTTTTATAGAACCGCTTTTCTTGCCATTGCCAGAGCACATTTTACAACATGTCTACTTCGACCATCGTCAGTTATTTTCTTGTTCAAGTAACAAAACTCATCTGCTAATGCTACAGTCCTGTTTCCTAACTCCCAAGAAATCACCCGATTTTACTACGCTTTACTCTCCTTTTACCTTTTTTATGTATTCATACATGGGTCTTTCAAAAGTGACAGTTGTTTAAAACCATCAAAAGACAGCACAACTGAGTGGTAAAGTCATTCGTACAAGCGACGGGTGCAAACTGGTACACAGCGTCGAAGACAGCTGATGGAATAGGACACGAAGATAAAAGTACAATTAAGCAAAACAAATCTAGGTGTAGACGAAAACATGAAAGAATGTGTGTACTACTGTTTTCGTTAGAAGAACAAATAAACTTAGCGTCAGTGGTGACGGGGAACGTCAGGAATGAGGCAGTTTAGCCTACGATGTTAACTCGATTGACGTTCCACTACAGACGTCGGAGCAATAATTCGATTGTTCACTAGGGTGGTACGTATCCCTTGACCTATGTTTCACTCGAATGCTGCCCTGTATAACAGTAGGGGGCAATTACAATAAAACTTAGCGTAACGTTGGAGGGTAATTTCTCGTCGAAGGTCCCGTTACTCTCGGAAAAATTGACATCAGAAGCACGACCACTGGTATTTGATAACGCTGCTGATGACAAACTGAAGTCATACGATGATAATTACAACCATAATTTAATTATAAAAATGTGATACGCTGCCTTGCCACAAACTGGAAGAAGACTGCATCTCTAACTGTCGAACAAAATTTTTGGCAGTTCGCATCCAGTAGCACTTGCTTTGATTTTTTTACAGAATCCTAAATTTACCATAGGCGTGCGCTTTACAGTTCCAGCACATGAGTTAACCGATCGTTAGTCATCGTGGCCTACGTATGAATCAGTCGGTTCAACTGTTCCGTTGTGACGGTGGCTTCATATGCAGCTGTATTCTCGGCAGTTGTCGATTACAGCAGACTGCGCGTAACAACAACACGCTTGCGAAAATATGATTAATGAACACTGATTTCATACGCTTGTGCGAGAAAAAGAGCCATCCTTTACTCCACTAACGACTAGTTTGCTTTTCAGATAAGTAGCAAAGCAGGACGATGAGTACTCCGTAATTAGGTGGTCAGACGGTTAAGATACTGGATTTCAAGCTTAAGAGAAGCGAACTATGAAATCATTTCCAACAAACTAAATGAAAGTTATCTGTGATTTCTCATCGTCACAGAAAGTGATGAAACCTGTCAGTATCTCCAGGATTCTTCCATGTATACAGCCTTTTTTCATGATTCTTGAACCAAGTGTTAACTATGATTAAGCTGTGCTCTGTGCAAAATTCTACCAGGCGGATTCCTCTTTCATTTCTTACCCCCAATCCATATTCACCCTTATGTTTCCTTCTCCCCCTTTTCCTGCTGCAGAATTCCAGTCACCCATAACTATTAAATTTTCGTCTCCCTTCCCAATCTGAAAAATTTCTTTTATTTCATCATACATTTCTTCAATTTCTTCGTCATCTGCAGAGCTAGTTGGCATATAAACTTGTACTACTGTAGTAGGCGTGGGCTTCGTATCTATCTTTGCCACAATAATGCGTTCGCTATGCTGTTTGTAGTAGTTTACCCGCATTCCTATTTTCCTATTCATTATTAAACCTACTCCTGCATTACCCCTATTTGATTTTGTGTTTATAACCCTGTAGTCACCTGACCAGAAGTCTTGTTCCTCCTTCCACGGAACTTCACTAATTCCCACTATATCTAACTTTAACCTATCCATTTCCCTTCCTAAATTGTCTAACCTACCTGCCCGATTAAGGGATCTTACATTCCACGGTCCGATCCGTAGAACGCCAGTTTTCGTTCTCCTGATAACGACATCTTCTTGAGTAGTCCCCGCCCGGAGATCCGAATGGGGGACTATTTTACCTCCGGAATATTTTACCCAAGAGGACGCCATCATCATTTAACCATACAGTAGAGCTGCATGCTCTGGGGAAAAATTACGGCCGTAGTTTCCCCTTGCTTTCAGCCGTTCGCAGTACCAGCACAGCAAGGCCGTTTTGATTAATGTTACAAGGCCAGATCAGTCAATCATCCAGACTGTTGCCCTTGCAACTACTGAAAAGGCTGCTGCCCCTCTTCAGGAACCACACGTTTGTCTGGCCTCTCAACAGATACTCCTCCGTTGTGGTTGCACCTACAGTACGGCTATCTGTATCGCTGAGGCACGCAAGCCTCCCCACAACGGCAAGGTCCGTGGTTCATGGGAGGAAGGGGGAGATGATCATTATGTGACTGAAAATCGATTTTGCTGTCAATAAACCATCTGACCTTCCTTCTAATCATCATGTGTTCTGTGGGGACATGATGAAAAGTAATGCTTCCGAAGTTTTACGTAAAAACTCTTAAAGCTTTTTAAACAAAAACAAAGTTACTTAGATCACACATCTTTATTCTTCTTGTGTACAATTTATTTCTCAACTTAATCACTCTGGTGACAAACACATTTCTATCCACGGGAGACCAGTTTGTTGATACCGTCACAGTAGAATGTTTGACTATCTTCACGGAGCCACTTTCTCGCTTCTGCTTTCACCGCTTAATCACTATCAAAGTGAAGTTCTCAGAGGTGTTCTTTTTGAATTTTGGAAACAGATTAAACTCGTATGATGCCAAGTAAGGACTGTATGAATGATGATCGATGATTGTAAACTGAAGCCGTCGCATTGTTGCCGATGTCTCGGCGCATGTGTATGGCCAGTCCACCCACGAGCGCTGCGACAGGAGAGGGTGCTCCATATGTGCCCGAACTCTTCCAGTTCGAAGCCAAATTACAGCACGCTGTTTCTCACGCACCGACATAGTTACGTTAACACACTGTCATGTTATGCATTACAATTCGGAGGCATCTAGCGACAGAGGGCTGCAGATTTGTAGACACGGAGACTACGGATGGCCGGCCGTTGTGGCCGAGCGGTTCTAGGCGCTTCAGTCTGGAACCACGCGACCGCTACGGTCGCAGGTTCGAAACCTGCCTCGGGCATGGATGTGTGTGATGTCCTTAGATTAGTTAGGTTTAAGTAGTTGTAAGTTCTAGGGGACGGATGACCTCAGATGTTAAGTCCCATAGTGCTCAGAGCCATTTAGACTACGGATGTAAAATGTCAACAATGTTTCTTTGATTTAAAAAGCTTTAAGAGTTTTTACATAAAAATTTGAAGGCATTACTGTTCTGTTCACCTCGTGTCTAGACGTGGACTGTAATTCGCACGAGGTTTTTATACAACTGTGAAAGCTCTTGTTATTGTACGTATTCAACCAGCGTCCTATGTGGACGAATCTGGGTGCTGACAGTGCCAGTACTCTGTTGGAGTTACGTCAGCAACCGCTGTTGGAGGCGAACGGAAAAATTACATCTAGAAAAGATATTCACTAATTACCAGCAACTACTTTCAGTCAGCGTGAATAACGTCCGGCCCCGGTAGCTCAGTGGTCAGCGCGACAGAATGTCAATCCTAGGGGCCTGGGTTCGATTCCCGGCTGGGTCGGAGATTTTGTCCACTCAGGGGCTGGGTATTGTTTTGTTTTGTCCTAATCATCATCATTTCATCCCCATCGACGCGGAAGTCGCCAAAGTGGTGTCAAATCGAAATACTTGCACCCGGCGAACGGTCTACGAGATGGGAGGCCCTAGTCACACGACCACGACGAGCGTGAGTAAGAGGCTCCACACGTTTTAATAATAATAATAATAATAATAATAATAATAAAGTAGTAACAATAATAAGAAAGCACAATACGTCGTTCTCATCCTAACTTCTTAACTCTAGAAGAAAAGTATGTATGAAGTTATGTAACTGACGTCCAGGGTTTTCTGTTGATTCTGAGTAGAGCGTACTAATAATTGAGAAAACGCCCTTATTCTGTTTCTTTAATATAAGAGCAGTATTTTTATACAAGTCTGGTGGCTCTGTTTACAGAATAACTCATGGTTTTTATTTAGCGTGTATTGGTAAACGTTCTCACTCAGAGTTATCAACAGAAGAAATGGTTCAAATGGCTCTGAGCAGTATGGGACTTAATGTCTGAGGTCACCAGTCTCCTAGAACTTAGAACTACTTAAACCCAACTAACCTAAGGACATCACACACATCCATGCTCGAAGGCCGGATTCAAACCTGCGACCGTAGCGGTTCCAGACTGTAGCGCCTAGAACCGCTCGGCCACTCCGGCCGGTAAGAACATTTCATTTTGTGTAAATGGCGCGATGAAGTTTTTGGCGCATTAGTTGATTAGTGTCTTTGGAGTAAAGCGGTTTTCCTTTTTTTTCAGGTAGTGATGGGATCTGAAGATTGTGCTGCTTCGACGACACCCAGCGATGAGCCAACCGGTG
Organism: Schistocerca cancellata; assembly: GCF_023864275.1. Classification (NCBI taxonomy): domain Eukaryota; kingdom Metazoa; phylum Arthropoda; class Insecta; order Orthoptera; family Acrididae; genus Schistocerca; species Schistocerca cancellata. The sequence goes on from NC_064627.1 coordinate 761,982,062, forward strand.
ACGGAACAACCTCGGTCTCGGATAAGCCACCAGTGATCCCCCACCCGATACCCGTTTTAGGACAAAATGTGTTGGAAAGCGCTCCTCCGCTTGTGGACGTTTATGTCGATCTCATCGAGAACCGCAAGCTGACGGGCAAAGTGATCAAGAATCTCTGCGCGGTGAACCCCATCCCGTCGCTACACCACCTAAAGCGCGTCAGGAACTTCTACATCATCCTGGACTACGTGAAGGACGACACGGCCGAGTCGTGCCTGCGCGGCCTGCGGGCCAGGGGCCTGGACACGGTGGGCCTGCGCTGCCGGCCGGAGGTGCGCCAGGTGCCCCGCCAGCCGCCCAAGACGCGCAGCCAGTTCCGTGCCGCCAACGCGCTCTGGCCCTGCAACTTCCGCGAGGACAAGCAGCTGGAGGCGCTGCTGACGCAGAATGCCTTCAGCGACGGCGAGCTGCGCCACCAGGTGCGCCTCATGGAGCGGTGCCTCGAGGCAGCGGAGGTCGGTATCTACTGCATTTATTTAAACTACTGACCATTAAAATTGCTACACCGAGAAGAAATGCAGATGATAAACGGATATTCATTGGACAAATATATTATACTAGAAACGATATGTGATTATATTTTCACGCAATTTGGGTGCATAGATCCTGAGAAATCAGTACCCTGAACAACCACCTCTGGCCGTAATAACGGCCTTGATGCACCTGGGCATTTAGCCAAACAGAGCTTGGATGGCGTGTAGAGGTACAACTGCCCATGCAGCTTAAACACGATACCACAGTTCATCAAGAGTAGTGATGGAGTATTGTGACGAGCCAGTTGCTCGGCCACCATTGACCAGACGTTTTAAATTGGTGAGAGATCTGGAGAATGTGCTCGCCAGGACAGCAGTCGAACATTTTCTGTATCCGGAAAGGCCCGTTCAGGACCTGCAACATGCGATTGTGCATTATCCTGCTGAAAAGTAGGGTTTCGCAGGAATCGAATGAAGGGTAGAGCCATGGGTCGTAACATGTCTGAAATGTAACATCCACTGTTCAAAGCGCCGTCAATGCGAACAAGAGGTGACCGAGACGTGTCACCAGTGGCACCCCATACCATCACGCCGGGTGATACGCTAGTAAGGCGATGACGAATAAACGTTTCCAAAGTGCCTTCACCTCGATGTCGCCAAACACGGATGCGACCATCATGATGCTGTAAACAGAACCTGGATTCATCCAAAAAAATGACGTTTTGCCAATCGTGCACCCGGGCTCGTCGTTGAGTACACCATCGCAGGCGCTCCTGTCTGTGATGCAGCGTCAAGTGTAACCGCAGCCATGGTCTCCGAGCTGATAGTCCATGCTGCTGCAAACGTCGTCGAAGTGTTCGTGCAGATGGTTGTTGTCTTGCAAACGTCCCCATCTGTTGACTTAGGGATCGAGACGTGGCTGCACAATCCGGTACAGCCATGCGGATACGATGCTTGTCATCTCGACTGCTAGTGATACGAGGCCGTTGGGATCCAGCACCTAACAGTCATTGGCTTTCGACCAACGCCAGCAGCAATGTCGCGATACGATAAACCGCAATCTCGATAGGCTACAGTCCGACCTTTATCAAAGTCGGAAACGTGATGGTACGCATTTCTTCTCCTTACACGAGGCATCACAACAACGTTTCACCAGGCAACGCCGGTCAACTGCTGTTTGCGTATGAGAAATCGGTTGGAAACTTTCCTCATGTCAGCACGTTGTGTAGGTTTCGCCACCGGCGCCAACCTTGTGTGAATGCTCTGAAAAGCTAATCATTTGCATATCACAGCATCTTCTTCCTGTCGGCTAAATTTTGCGTCTGTAGTACGTCATCTCCGTCGTGTAGCAATTTTAATGGGCAGTAGTGTATTAACTGTTGTTTTTAGATTTTAAAACGCCCCTCCTCGTACGTTATCTCGGAGTTTGTGTAGCGTTTGGTGAAGTTTCACTAACTGCCGCAGCTTGAATCCACGTACTCCTACAAGGGAACCCTACGAACGTCCCCTCGCAGATTTAATTCGTACTGACTGGGTGCATAGTGCAGACTAGGACTCCAGTATGTGTAATTAGGAAGACGCGACTATCAATCATTTTCGAGAAAATCGAGCTTGGAAATTTTAGGTGTACATTTATACTTCGTATGGTCACTAATATGCAAAGATTCCGCAGCTGAACGAGTAAGCGCTTGGTTTCATAAACACGAGGTCTCTAGATCGAATCTCGCTGTCGGTACTTCTTCCTCTTGAGAGCTATGTGCACCAATATTAGGTACTACGCTTCGATACGTGTGGTGCGCCGCGAAACTGTATGACGATCGAGAACGATTCATGAATGTGAACAAGTTTGTTTTGCAATAAACACATTAAAAACAACTATGGACATGCAGAACTTTGGCGTTCATTACATATGTTGTACGCCGCGATTATTATGTTTTTCCGTGTCCGTATGATCAATATCATCCTGAGCCTTGCAGCGCTGGATGTGTTACACATTACACTTCTCATAAATGCGGATACAATAATATAAATGAAACAACTACGCAGATTTGATTGAAAGTTATCGTGTATCATTTTCTTCATTTCCAACCACCTTACGAAAAGAATTTCTTTTTCCATGTTAAAGATTAGGAAAATAGTAAATTAATAAAATACTATACTTCGCACGATCATAACAAATCCATTGTTTCATTTGCATGGGAATGAAAAAAGAAAATGGCAGCTAGATTCGATCCAGACACATCGCGCTTATAGAACTAAGCACTTAACTCACTCGGCTGCGGACTCCGTAGATAGTAGTGGCCCTACGAAGATTACAGCACGAGCACGCCAATAATTTACTGACTAGATTTTCTCATCTGATTTTCTCCATTATAAATGGGTTTCTGAAATCCTACGACTGTGAAAATAGTGGATTTTTTTTTGTAAATAACTTTTTGCCATTAGTCAGGATTTTCCTTTATTTGTATTTTACGTGGCGGGTTTCCGGAAATGGTTCTTGTTTTCAAGTGTGCATTTCTTTGTATTATGCCATTATTTCGCAACATTTTCGATGTGTATGGTTCTGATTTGTTTTGTTGACTTCGAGTTTTCTTATAGTCCATTTGTGCAGAATGTGTGACACTCTGGCGTGACGCAAAGAAATCGGCAGTTAAAATTGATAATCATTTCCCGAAATACGTCGTGAAAAAAATAAATAAAAGAAAATCGTGACTGGTAGCAGAAAGTCAATTTTCTCAGAAACGTTTGAGAGAGTGCTCTACACACCAATATGAATGAAATCGGTGAGGGGGAGTTCGAATGGTCCGCTTGTTAGCGCTGTGCGGTGAGCGAGACTAACCAGTCATTGTATTGCTCCGTAACTTCCTCCAAATCTTGTGTCGGCGGACCTGGATAATTCCTGTGCACTGCTTCACTAATGCTATCAAGCTAAACCAGAGTAGCAAGCCTCACTTAGACGCGCGAGACAGAGTTACGATAGTCATTTCCTCTGTACGACTAATGAGTGCCCTGTAGCCGTCTGACTACTTTCAACAGCTGCCACGTTCGACCACTGGACTGGACAACAACCACCCCGTTACCAACTGGTTTCCCCCATCTGTTCTAAAACAACATAGTCTAAAGTTAAACAGGATAAGGGCTTACACTAGAATTCAACAGTCCAAATTTCCATTGAAGCAAAACGCAGTTCATTCTCTTCTAATATCCTCCGTCAACTCCAGTTATTTCGTTACACAGCTATCCACACCCTTGTTAGGCGACCTATTCCTGAAGAGTTCATGTGCACTCCCTAACAGCAGCATCCACTTCAGCAACAAGCAGTAGACACGTTTCCAATGTCCGTGCTGGGTGGTTCACTTACAAACACTTTCTGAGCTATCCACACGTAGAAAACAACTTTACTGATCCTGGCTACAGAATTTCGACATACTCCGCGACACAACATCCGCCCCAAAGGACTCAAAAACTCGCCTCCTCCACCCTGCTGGGAGCGCCGACCGACTCTTATTCTTCCCGAGCTGCTCACAGCTTCACGACATTCATCTAAATCTACATCTACATCCATACTCCGCAAGCCACCTGATGATGTGTGGCGGAGGGTACTTTGCGTACCTCTATCGGTTCTCCCTTTTATTCCGGTCTCGTTCGTTGAAAGAAAGATTGTCGGTATGCCTCTGTGTGGGCTCTAATCTCTCTGATTTTATCCTCATGGTCTCTTCGCGAGATATACGTAGGAGGGAGCAATATACTGCTGGACTCCTCGGTGAAGGTATGTTCTCGAACAACAGCCCGTACCGAGCTACTGAGCGTCTCTCTTGCAGAGTCTTCCACTGGAGTGTATCATCTCCGTAATGCTTTCGCGATTACCAAATGATCCTGTAACGAAGCGCGCTGCTCTCCGTTGGATCTTCTCTATCTCTTCTACGAACCCTATCTGGTACGGATCCCACACTTCTGAGCAGTATTCAAGCAGTGGGCGAACAAGCGTACTGTAACCTACTTCCTTTGTTTTCGGACTACATTTCCTTAGGATTCTTCCAATGAATCTCAGTCTGGCATCTGATTTACCGACGATTAATTTTATATGGTCATTCCATTTTAGATCACTCCTAATGCCTACTCCCAGATAATTTATGGTATTAACTGCTTCCAGTTGCTGACCTGCTATATTGTAGCTAAATGATAAAGGATCTTTCTTTCTATGCATTCGCAGCACATTACACTTGTCTATATTGAGATTCAATTGCCATTCCCTGCACCATGTGTCAATTCGTTGCAGATCCTCCTGCATTTCAGTACAATTTTCCATTGTTACAATCTCTCGATATGCTACAGCATCATCCGCAAAAAGCCTCAGTGAACTTCCGATGTTATCCACAAGGTCATTTATATATACTGCAAATAGCAACCGTCCTACGACACTCCCCTGCACGACACTTTTCACGTGCAGACGTTCCGGCCAAGCAGCCTCCAGATCAAAAAATAGGCACTGCGATTCGCCATATCCTGCTGACGCTACCGTAAAGTGCTGCTGCCTGCCGACTTTATCAGGAGTTTGTCTCCCAAAGTTTACTAGGAAACGACTGCCATTCCGTAGGTAACACATTCGCCTTTGAAGATCACCAGCCCTTAGCCGGATTATGGCATTCCTCTCTGTCGGAATAGGCTTCAGAACGCCCAACGGTATCGACCGACCGCTCTTTCACCCTGGGTCGATAGGTATCACTGGCTGTTGATATGGGAGGGGCATGTGGTCAGCACACAGCTCTCCCGACTGTTGTCAGTTTCAGTGACCGGAGTCCCTACTACTCAGTTAGGAAGCTCTTCAATTGGCCTCACAAGGGCTGAGTATATCCGCCGTAGGGGAACCCAGTCCTTTATCTTCAGACCGGAGAATAGAGGCAGTCCCACGGACACCGGAAAGCCAACGCTGTCGCTCACAACAGCGCCAAGCACTGGCCGAGCGTCGCTGTCGGAGTATGATACGTTACAGTGTGACTTTCAGGCTAGAAGAAACTGCAGGCCGTGTCTCAGTGTTATTATTATTATTATTATTATTATTATTATTATTATCAGTAGTAGTAGTAGTAGTAGTAGCAGTAGTAGTAGTGGTATTCTTATTATAGTTACAGTGAAGTAGTCAAAGTAGTCCCACGCTCAGGGCGCAGATGCAGCAAACCTGCACTGCCTTCTTAGGCAATATCCTGGTGCAGGTGGTTTGTCATTGCCTTCCTCCGACCTTCCATGAAGTATCAAATGTGTGCGAAAACCCCACATAAAATTAATCGTGGGTAAGATAGATGCCAGACTGAGTTTCATTAGAACAATTTTCAGGAAATGTAGTCCACCAACAAAGGAATTCTTTGTTGATCCATTATGGACTGTGGGACAACGGCTGGCATGTATTTCTTGATGCAATGATTTACCAACAGCCGTATGTTTTGCAGAAATTTATTCTATGAACTTATGTCTACCAGTTTCGACATTACATTGATTCCATCTTCAGGTCCCACAATATGGTTCCTTCCATGTATAGCGATTTTACGACTATGACGTGTGGGGCCTGAAGATGCCTCAATATAATGCCGAAACTGGTAGCACAGAAGAAGTTCATAAAATAAATTTCTACAATACATACGGCTGTTGGTAAATTATTGCATCAAGAAAAACAACGCAATTAGCTTGCGAAACGTTCGTTTCCGCGTACTTGAATGTTGCTGGGATCAATACCAGTTAGGATTAATAGAGGAATGAGAGACCATCCAAAGAGTAGCAGCTAGTTTCGTTTGAGGTTCATTTCGTAACCGTGAGAGCGTCACTGAGGTGCCCAGCCAACTACAGTGGCAGACGCTGCAAGAGAGCCGCTCTGCATCACGATATGGTTCACTGTAAAAGTTCCGAGAGCATACGTTACTGGAAGAGTCTGGCAATATATTGCTTCCTCTTACGTATACCTCGCGAAAAAAACCATTAAGATAAAATTAGAGAGATTCGAGCCCACACCTTGCCAGCAGTCGTTCTTCCCACCCACGAACCATTCGCGACTGGAACAGGAAAAGTACACAAGTACAGAAAGTACCCTCCGCCTCGCATTGTAAAGTGAAAAGATGTAGATGCAGATGGTCCTGTGTCGTGTGACTGACTGTCATGAGCCCTTGTACGAGGGGCATTTGAGAAGTCCGTGCAAAGTCCGAGAGGTGGCACCACCGGTGCATATCGAGGTCATGTTTAGTTAGTAGCATCTTTGGAAAGAACGCACACCAAATTTAAGCCACATTGGACTATTTCTTTGTGTTTGGCATTCGTGTGAATCAAGGAAGTCGAGTGATTGTCGAAAAAAATGGACGAAAAAGAATTTCGTGTGGTGCTTAAACATTACTTTATGAAAGGCAAAACGCCTCCGGAGGCGAAAGAGAAGCTTGATAAACATTACGGGGACTGTGCACCTTCGATTAGAACAGTTTATAAGTGGTTCCAAAATTTTCCGAGTGGGCGTATGGGCACAAGTGATGCTGAACGTCCCGGACGCCCTGTGGAGGTTACGACTCCAGAAATCATTCATAAAATCCATGATATTGTGATGGATGACAGAAACGTTAAGGTGCGTGAGATTGCTAGTGCTGTGGGCATTTCGAATGAACGGGTACATAATATTTTGCATAAACATTTGGACATGAGAAAGCTATCCGCAAGATGGGTTCCTCGATTGCTCACGCTTGACCAAGAACGGAATCGTGTGAATTGTTGCAAGGATGGTTTGCAACTGTTCAGGAAGAATCCGCAGAATTTTAAGTATCGTTTCTTCACTGTGGATGGAACATGGATACATTACTATACTCCTGAGACCAAACAACAATCTAAACAATGGATTGCCAAAGAAGAATCTGCACCAAAAAAGGCGAAGACCATTCCTTCGGCCGGAAAGGTTATGGCGACTGTCTTTTGTGATTCCCAAGGGATAATCCTCATAGATTATCTGGAAAAAGGTAAAACTATTACAGGTGCGTATTATTCATCGTTATTGGACCGTTTGAAAACCGAGCTGCAAGAAAAACGCCGGCGATTGGACCGCAAAAGACTCATTTTCCATCACGACAATGCACCAGCACACACCTGAGCAGTTGTGGTTGCAAAATTAATGGAAATAGGATTCCAACTCGTTTCACATCCCCGCTATTCTCCAGACTTGCTCCCTCGGACTACTATTTGTTCCCCAATTTGAAGAAATAGCTGGCGGGACAAAGATTTTATTCAAACGAGGTGATTGCAGCAAGTAATAGCTATTTTGCAGACTTGGGCAATTCCTATTATTCGGAAGGGATCAACAAATTAAAGCAGCGTTGGACGAAGCGTATAAGTCTAAAAAGAGACTATGTCGAAAAATGAAAAAGGTTTACCCCAAATACGTAAGAACGGTAGTTTTTTTTCTGCACGGACTTTTCAAACGCCCCTCGTACAGTGCAGTGTCGGGTTTGTGTTGTGTTGGGGTGCCGGCTCATATCCTACACCTCTGGAATAGCACCAACGGGCCCGCCGAGTACCTCCGACGGACAGATGGTTCATATGGCTCTGAGCACTATGGGACTTAACATCTGTGGTCATCAGTCCTCTAGAACTTAGAACTACTTAAACCTAACTAACCTAAGGACATCGCACACATCCATGCCCGAGGCAGGATTCGAACCTGCGACCGTAGCGGTCACGCGGTTCCAGACTGAAGCGCCTAGAACCGCACGGACGGACAGATCAGTATCAACAGTGTCACCATGTGCTCACTTCATGAAACGATGCGGAGAGCTTTGGAATTTAATCCAGCCCATTAGTGCAAAGACTTCACGTAACCTTCTCTCCTTCCTTGCTGGCCAAATACTAGTAGCGTAAAAAAATGTACACCCCCAGAATTCGAAGCGGTATACCTCTGACTCGAGCGCTACCACACAGGCGTGCGTTATCGTCCTGGCTACGGAGGCAGTTGCAATCTGTAGTAGGCTAAATTAATAAAATTATTCCTTCGTTTGTAAACAGTTATCAGTACAGCTCCAATATAAACACCTCAATAGACTTACTAACTATCTAAAAAGAAGGAAAGCAATAAGTAACAAGAAAGTGAGGCACAGAGATGGAAAGACAGAGGTAAGGAGAGAAGAGATTGAGGCAGCTAGAAGTTACTATGTAGCTACGAACAGACGTTAAAAATGATGAAAAAGAATAGCGGTAATGGTTAAAAATGCTGATATTGTTTCATCTGTACTTGATGAAGGGCAATCCACCATTCGGTGTCCATGAGCCCATATCCAGAGCGCTGCCGCACCTCCGGTAGTCGGAAAACATGACCTCCTTTATCCTTGCGTATGTTCACATTGGTCTTCAAGATTTTGGCCCGTGCTGTGTCACCCATCATATCTGTCCGGAACTGTAGCTCCTGTTGCCGGGACGTACTGTATTCCACTGGAGTTCGAATCAAGTCATAACCGCTAGTATTCGTGCTGGCACGTCCTGAGAACATTATGCCTTTCGTACCGAGTGCTGGTGTCAGTTATCTTCACTTTGCGCTGTTTCCACAGTGTAGCAGTGCTGTTGCAAATTACCGAGCATCACGTTCGCTTCCTCTCTGAAGATATCTTTTGTAGATCTGCCGTGCAGTAAGTGTCTGACAATCAGTTCAGAACAGTTCAGCTTCTCTAACACGTATGATGCCGTACAAACTACGACCTCTTAGTCTGTCTCTGCTTCAACTGGGAACCATTGATCGAGGCGCTCTATACCATACGTTTAGGTGTTTCCGTTTCTCCACAGTCGCATCTATCGTTGCTTCTCATACCAAGTCTATGGGGAAGAACTGTGTTCCGTCAACAAGTGGGTATACATCTTCGAAGGAATTAGGTGACTCATTTTCTCACGTTCCTAAAGGTTTCGAAGAATGTTGTATACCCTTCTTCTTGTATTGGTAACGCTCCCTATTCGTTGCCATTCATAAGTCATTCACGTTTCTTGTCAGTAACCACTTAATTCCTTACTTTTTCCAAATTACCTTTTTAGAGAAATTATTTGGTACCCGTTCTCCGGATTTGTTGGTCGATTGGATATATTCCAAGTAACTTCTACCGATGTAGTCCATTGTGCACCATTGGTCGTTGTTATATGAACGTTGCGCTTTGCCGCGCAGGATTAGCCGAGCTGTCTAGGGCGCTGCAGTCATGGACTGTGCGGCTGATCCCGGCGGAGGTTCGAGTCCTCCCTTGGGCATGGGCGTGTGTCTGTTTGTTCTTAAGGTAATTTAGGTTAAGTAGTGTGTAAGCTTAGAGACTGATGACCTTAGCAGTTAAGTCCCATAAGACTTCACACACATACACACACACACACACATACACACACACACACACACACACACACACACACACACACAACGTTGCGCTGTATCCTTCAGAAAGTCTGAACATGTGTCATTTGCCCCACGCACTAGACCGAAATTGACTATGAATATGTCATCGTGGCCGGCCGCTGTGGCCGAGCGGTTCTAAGTGCCTCAGTCCGGAACCGCGCTGCTGCTACGGTAGCAGGTTCGAATCCTGCCTCTAGCATGGCTGTGTATGATGTCATTAGTTTAGTTAGGTTTAATTAGTTCGAAGTCTAGGGACTGATGACCTCAGATATGTAGTCCCATAGTGCTTAGAGCCATTTGAACCATTTATGTCATCATGATAAAGTTGTGAATGAAATTCTGTGGTGACCTACCATTTTTGTTGCAATAGTGGCTATTTTATGCATGAATTTACACGTTTTTTTCACAGACTTAAGAAATGTAAGCATTGTATGTCCTATCTTCATTCAGATATATCGCCAAAGATCGGTTTACCACATTGCTGCTAATCGAAACGCCTGCTAGTTTTTGATAACTTTCTCATCAGCGACATAGAAATTCTTGTTCGCGACAGTCCTTAATTTGTTTTGTTCGTACCTTTACTACTACATGAATAGAGATGTGTTTTGCTTTTGCTCTATCTGACAAGCGGTCTGCGCCTACTCATCATTACTGATTTCGTCCAAATTTGTGATGTATGCAGAGCTTTGCCAAAAACGAAACTGACAAAACTGGGGAGAGGCATCAGACATTTATATGAATGCATGGCGTCTTTTCCTTGGGACATGTCCGAAAGAGCAGACACGACGCAGAATCTGCAGCTGTAAAACATATGTAACAGTTGTCTTGTGACAGCCAGAGCGAGAGCACCAGCAGCAGCGAGTACTGTTTGTATAAAGCGTTTATTTTGTATTTTGTTTACGACCTTCCACTAAGGAAGGGATTCTATTTGTGTTTATCTGCTCTGCATAGTAACTAACAGTTCTTGATAAAACTTTACGTAGTTTTCGTGTTAGATTTCTTAGTGTTTTCTTGATCGTTTAGAACAGAAAGCGCCCTAAAACCGTCTTTTGTTTGTTTCGCGGCCGTTAGCCACTAGTCACTTGAATCAGCAGTTGTCTTGTGACAGCCAGAGCGAGAGCACCAGCAGCAGCGAGTACTGTTTGTATAAAGCGTTTATTTTGCATTTTGTTTACGACCTTCCACTAAGGAAGGGATTCTATTTGTGTTTATCTGCTCTGCATAGTAACTAACAGTTCTTGATAAAACTTTACGTAGTTTTCGTGTTAGATTTCTTAGTGTTTTCTTGATCGTTTAGAACAGAAAGCGCCCTAAAACCGTCTTTGTTTGTTTCGCGGCCGTTAGCCACTAGTCACTTGAATCAGCAGTTGTCTTGTGACAGCCAGAGCGAGAGCACCAGCAGCAGCGAGTACTGTTTGTATAAAGCGTTTTTGTACTTATTTGCTGCGCTTAGCAAAAAAATAGTTTTTCTGGGAAAACCTAGCGTAGTTTTCGCGTCTCGTATTTCAGTGAGTGTTTCTTGATTATCAGAGTAGCTCATCAGAAGATTATCTTGGGAATTTGTCACCGTGTAGGGTAGGGTAAACATAGTCATGTGTAGGGACTGTGGTTGTTGTGAGCGGACGCAAGGAGAATTGGCCACTCTTCGGGGGCAGGTGGAGGCTTTGTCTGTTAGGCTCATCGAGCTCGAGGCGCAGGCGTCGGCTCGTAGTGGCGTTGGGGCAACTGTGGTGAGACCTATGCCTACTTCGGTGGCCTTGGAATCACATGGAACCCCTGATGTCGCTGCGTCTTCCGGCAGTGAGCATCTTACCGGTCAGCCATCACTCCAGGGTGAATGGCGGACAGTGGTGGGCTCGCGCGTGCCTGGCCGAAAGGCGAAGGTGGGATCTGGCCGCGTGGCAGCTGCCTTACCCCTTTCCAACAGGTACGGGGTGCTTCCTAGTGGTGATGACATCGTTTCCGAGCCACCACAGGATGCCTCGCCTGTTGGGCCAGTGGCCGATTCTCCGGCAAGGTCCCGACAGTCACAGAGGGCGGGCCTATTAGTTATAGGGAGCTCCAACGTTAGGCGGGTTATGGAGCCCCTCAGGAAAATAGCGGGTAGGTCGGGGAAGAATGCCAGTGTGCACTCGGTGTGCTTGCCGGGGGGTCTCGTCCGTAATGTGGAGGAGGCCCTTCCGGCAGCTATTGAACGCACTGGGTGTGACCGGCTGCAGGTAGTAGCACATGTCGGAACGAATGACGCCTGCCGCTTGGGTTCTGAGGCCATCCTTGGTTCCTTCCGGCGGCTGGCTGATTTGGTGAAGACAACCAGCATCGCACGCGGAGTGCAAGCTGAGCTTAATATCTGCAGCATAGTGCCCAGAGTCGATCGCGGTCCTCTGGTTTGGAGCCGTGTGGAGGGTCTAAACCAGAGGCTCAGACGACTCTGCGACTATAATGGTTGCAAATTCATCGACCTCCGTTATTGGGTGGAGAACTGTATGGCCCCCCTAGACAGGTCAGGCGTGCACTACACACCGGAAGCAGCTACTAGGGTAGCAGAGTACGTGTGGCGTGCACACGGGGGTTTTTTAGGTTAGAGGGAGCCCCCCCCCCGGGCGAAACGATAAAATACCTGACGGCTTACCAGAGAGGACATTATCATCGTTGATAAAGAACGTCCGTCCTCAGAGACCAAAAACAGGAAAAGTTAACGTAATATTGGTAAACTGCAGGAGTATCCAGGGCAAGGTTCCTGAATTAGTATCTCTTATTGAAGGAAATAGTGCGCATATAGTATTAGGAACGGAAAGTTGGTTAAAACCGGAAGTGAACAGTAACGAAATCCTAGACACAGAATGGAATATATACCGCAAGGATAGGATAAACGCCAATGGTGGAGGAGTATTTATAGCAGTAAAGAATTCAATAATATCCAGTGAAGTTATTAGCGAATGCGAATGTGAAATAATCTGGGTTAAGCTAAGTATCAAAGGTGGGTCAGATATGATAGTCGGATGCTTCTATAGACCACCTGCATCAGCAACCGTAGTAGTTGAGCGCCTCAGAGAGAACCTGCAGAACGTCGTGAAGAAGTTTCGTGATCATACTATTGTAATAGGGGGAGACTTCAATCTACCAGGTATAGAATGGGATAGTCACACAATCAGAACTGGAGCCAGGGACAGAAACTCTTGTGACATGATCCTGACTGCCTTGTCCGAGAATTACTTCGAGCAGATAGTTAGAGAACCAACTCGTGAAGCTAACGTTTTAGACCTCATAGCAACAAATAGACCGGAACTTTTCGACTCCGTGAATGTAGAAGAGGGTATCAGTGATCATAAGTCAGTGGTTGCATCAATGACTACAAGTGTAATAAGAAATGCCAAGAAAGGAAGGAAAATATATTTGCTTAACAAGAGTGATAGGGCACAAATCGCAGAATATCTGAGTGACCACCATCAAACGTTCATTTCTGAGGAAGAGGATGTGGAACAAAAATGGAAAAAATTCAGAAACATCGTCCAGTTCGATAAGTTCGTACCGACTAAGGTCCAAAGCGAGGGGAAAGATCCACCGTGGTATAACAATCATGTACGAAAGGTACTACGGAAACAAAAAAAGCTTCATCATAGGTTTAAGAGTAGTCGAATCATAGCTGATAAGGAAAAGCTGAACGAAGCGAAAAAGAGCGTAAAGAGAGCAATGAGAGAAGCATTCAACGAATTCGAACATAAAACATTGGCAAACAATCTAAACAAGAACCCTAAAAAGTTTTGGTCATATGTAAAATCGGTAAGCGGATCTAAATCCCCTATTCAGTCACTCGTTGACCACGATGGCACCGAAACAGAGGACGACCGAAGAAAGGCAGAAATACTGAATTCAGTGTTCCGAAACTGTTTCACTGCGGAAAATCGTAACACGGTCCCTGACTTGAGCCGTCGCACGGACGCCAAAATGGAAAATATTGAAATAAACGATATCGGAATTGAAAAACAACTGCTATCACTTAGTAGCGGAAAAGCATCCGGACCAGACGAGATACCCCTAAGATTCTACAGTGATTATGCTAAAGAACTTGCCCCCTTTCTATCAGCACTTTATCGTAGATCGCTGGAAGAACGTAAAGTACCTAGCGACTGGAAGAAAGCGCAGGTCGTTCCCATTTTCAAGAAGGGTCATAAATCAGATTCGAATAATTATAGGCCTATTTCGCTTACGTCAATCTGTTGTAGAATAATGGAACATGTTTTGTGTTCTCGTATTATGACGTTCTTAGATAATACAAATCTCCTTCATCATAACCAACATGGATTCCGCAAACAGAGATCATGTGAAACTCAGCTCGCCCTATTTGCCCAAGAAAGTCACAGTGCCGTAGACACTGGCGAGCAGATTGATGCCGTATTCCTGGACTTCAGGAAGGCATTTGATACGGTTCCGCACTTACGTTTAGTGAAAAAAATACGAGCTTACGGAATATCGGACCAGGTTTGTGATTGGATTCAGGATTTCCTAGAAGAAAGAACACAACATGTCATTCTTAACGGTTCAAAATCTGCAGATGTAGAGGTAATTTCGGGAGTACCGCAAGGAAGCGTGATAGGACCTTTATTGTTTACAATATACATAAATGACTTAGTTGACAACATCGGTAGCTCCGTGAGGCTATTTGCAGATGACACGGTTGTCTACAAGAAAGTAGCAACATCAGAAGACTCGTACGTACTCCAGGAAGACCTGCAGAGGATTAATGCATGGTGCGACAGCTGGCAGCTTTCCCTAAACGTAGATAAATGTAATATAATGCGCATACATAGGGGCAGAAATCCATTCCAGTACGATTATGCCATAGGTGGTAAATCATTGGAAGCGGTAACGACCGTAAAATACTTACGAGTTACTATCCGGAGCGATCTGAAGTGGAATGATCACATAAAACAAATAGTGGGAAAAGCAGGCGCCAGGTTGAGATTCATAGGAAGAATTCTAAGAAAATGTGATTCATCGACGAAAGAAGTAGCTTACAAAACGCTTGTTCGTCCGATTCTTGAGTATTGCTCATCAGTATGGGACCCTTACCAGGTTGGATTAATAGAAGAGATAGACATGATCCAGCGAAAAGCAGCGCGATTCGTCATGGGGACATTTAGTCAGCGCGAGAGCGTTACGGAGATGCTGAACAAGCTCCAGTGGCGGACACTTCAAGAAAGGCGTTACGCAATACGGAGAGGTTTATTATCGAAATTACGAGAGAGCACATTCCGGGAAGAGATGGGCAACATATTACTACCGCCCACATATATCTCGCGTAATGATCACAACGAAAAGATCCGAGAAATTAGAGCAAATACGGAGACTTACAAGCAGTCGTTCTTCCCACGCACAATTCGTGAATGGAACAGGGAAGGGGGGATCAGATAGTGGTACAATAAGTACCCTCCGCCACACACCGTAAGGTGGCTCGCGGAGTATAGATGTAGATGTAGATGTAGATCTTGAAGGGGATCACTGCTATCAGCTGCAGCGGGACATTATGCAGTATCAGCGGCTACAAACGAAAATGTGTACCGGACTAGGATTCGAACCCGGGATCTCCTGCCTACTACGAAGGTAATCCCAAAAGTAAGGTCTCCTATTTTTTATAAGTACATAGACCTGTTTATTTCTACAATGGTTTACATCAGTTTACAGCTTGAACATTTAGCTATTTTTCGACATAATCACCATTTCTGTCGATGCATTTTTGTAGAGGCTGTGGCAGATTTCGTATGCCCATGTTATACGAACTCGCCGCCATGCTGTTCAGAAAGTTATGAACCTCTTCTTTCACCTCGTCGTCGGAACTGAATCGCTTTCCGGCGAAATGTCCTTTAACCTAGGGAACAGGTGATAGTCACTGAGCGCCAAGCCAGAACTATAGGGTGGATGAGTGACTATGTTCCACTGAAAATGTTGCAGGAGAGCAACGGTTTGCCGAGCGATGTGTGGGCAACCGTTGTCGTGGAGAATGTGTACGCCCTTGCTCAACATTCCTTTTCTCCGGTTCTGAATTGCCCGTTTGAGTTTTTTCAGAGTCTCCCTGTACCTGTCAGCGTTAATTGTGGTCCCAGCGATTCAGCTGCGACGATGAGGAGAAAGAAGAGTTCCATAACTTTCTGAACAGCACGGCGGCGAGCTGGTATGACACGGGCATACAAAAACTGCCACAGCGTCTACAAAAATGCATCGACAGAAATGGTGATATGTCGAAAAGTAGCTAAATGTTCAAACTGTAAACTGATGTAAACCGTTGTAGAAATAAACAGGTCTATGTACTTATAAAAAAATAGGAGTCCTTACTTTTGGGATTACCCTCGTAAGTAGGTGCGGTAACCACTGTACCACCCGGGACACAGCGGTATAGCCACTGAGCGGACTATCTCGCCACGCCTCACGGCCGACCCACATCCCCACCGAGCGCCACTTATACGTAGGCCCTGTCCATCTTACTCACTGTTCGCTACACTGAGATTCCCATAGAAGGTCTGAAAGAACAAACATCACTCATTCATATAATTGATATACTTAGCTGGCCAATGCATCCACTTTCTTCAGTGTGGATGCACAAATATGTCCGACCTCCTGTGGGAATCTCGGAGTAGCGAACAGCGAGTAAAATTGACAGGGCATACGGATAGCTGGCGCTCGGTAGGGATGTGGGTCGGCCATGAGGAATGGCGAGATAGTCCGCGCAGTGGCTATAACGTTATGGTCCGGACGGTACAGTGGTTACCGCACCAATCTACACTCATGCTCATAAATTAAAGATAATTGCAGAATGTGGTCCCACACAACGTGGTACTACACAAAACTGGCGCTAATAGCATAGGCACATAGGGAACACACACGACACAGATCTGTAAGTCTACGGTATTGGTAATAAGTTGAGAAAACCGTTCCGAAACGCATGTGCTACAAAACGCCACTGTTACCTGCGCATGTACCCCAACATCAGTATGGGATCTGATCACCGTGCACACGCATACAAGCCGCACAGTGAGTTGGCATACTCTGGACCAGGTGGTCGAGCAGCTGCTGGGGTATAGCCTCCCATTCTTGAACCAGTGCCTGTCGGAGCCCCTGAAGTGTCGTAGGGGTTTGAAGACGTACAGCGGCGATATGTCGACCGAGAGCATCCCACACGTGCTCGATGGGACGTCTGGAGAACAGGCAGGCCACTCCATTCGACTGATATCTTCTCTGTCAAGGTACTCCTCCACGATGTCAGCTCGCTGGGTCCGTGCGTTATCATCCACCAGGAGGAAGGTGGGACCCACTGCACCCCCGAAAAGACGGACATACTGGTGCAAAATGACGTCCCGTTACATCTGACCTGTTACAGTTCCTCTCTCAAAGACATGCAGGGGTGTACGTGCACCAATCATAATCCCACCCCACACCATCAAACCACGACCTCCATACATGTCCCTTAAAGGGCATTAAAAGGTTGGTATGTGGTTCCTGGTTCACGCCAGATGTAAACCTGGCGAGAATCACTGTTCAGACTATACCTGGACTCGTCCGTGAAAATAACCTGGGACCACTGTCCCAATGACCATGTTCTTTGTTCTTGACACAAGGCTTTACGGGCTCTCCTGTGATCAGGGGTCAGTGGAATGCACCTTGCGGGTCTCCGGGCGAATGAACCATGTCTGTTCAGTCGTCTGCAGACTGTGTGTCTGGAGACATCTGTTCCAATGGCTGCGTTTAGGTCCCGAGCAAGGCTACCTGCAGTATTCCGTGGCCGTCTGCGGGCACTGATGGTGAGATATCGGTCTTCTTGTGGTGTTGTACACTGTGGAAGTCCCGTACTGTAACGCCTGGGCACGTTTCCTGTCTGCTGTAATCGTTGCCGTAATCCTGAGATCACACTTGTGGCACACGGAGGGCCCGTGCTACCACCTGCTGTGTTTGACCAGCCTCCAGTCGCCCTAGTATTCTACCCCCTCATAATGTCATCAATATGTGTTCTTTGAGCCATTTTCAACACACAGTCGCCATTAGCGCGTCTAAAAACGTCTGCACACTTACTCGCTGCACCGTACTCTGACATGCACCAACACAGTTCTGCGTATGTGGACTGCTGCCAGCGCTACCGGCGACAACCGCAGGTCAAATGCACCGCATGGTCATACGCTGAGGTGGTTTAAACCGGCAAACCGCCCACCAGAGCGTTGTTTCTCCATGTATCAGCATTATCCTTACTTTACGAGCACGAGTGTAGTAAGCAGGAGATCCCGGGTTCGAATCCAGGTGTGGTACACATTTTCGCTCGTCGCCGCTGCTTCCGCGTATAATGTCGCGCTGCAGCTGACAGCAGCGATCCCCATCAATTTACGTATAATGAGGCATTTATGTTAGCACAGTTTCCGGCGGCGGCTGCCAGAACGGAAGCAGTACAGAACGGTAATCCGAGGGTCGTGCGGTTGAGTCTATTTTATTTTCAGTTTTTGCAGTACTTACACAGCAAATAGACCGAAATAATACTCAGTGCATAGTATTTATTAATATTTTCATAAAAGACAAGAAAAGGAAAGACAAAGGAAAATTACAGATTACAAGTAAATGTACAGGGAGCGACTGTAAGGCGTACACGAGAATTTGGTATACGAAATTAGATCATTTTATTATTTTACAGTTGACGAATTACGCGTGCTGGTGTGAAATTCATCATAAAAAGAGGGAAAGCAGTAAGTTTCTCGCCATCTTGTGCACCTTATAAACTCCGCAATTTTACTATTACGTCGTTGTTCTGAAGTTCCTAAAAAAAACCAGTCTCAGTTAACATTTAAAAAACCAAGTGTCATCTCATAGTTTGGCAGTGAACTTCGTCAAATATTGGTGAGGTGAAAAGGATTTTGATGCAGTTTTCTCGGTATCTGATTTATTTTTCTCTCTCGATGAAATAAGAGCAGTTTTGAAGCTTTTTGGAGAAACTCGTTGTCCGACGATACAAATAAACACCACAGGGATGCATTAGCTACCGAGTGCTGCTCCAAGGTCAAAATGAAACTATCGGAGTCCGAAGCCGTGTGCGCTTTAATTACAAAACCTAGTTAGAAAGTTTTTTGCAGATTCCTCGTGGACGTAATAGTATATATCCTTTGTCTTTCTTTTCATGTCTTTTATGAAAATATTAATAAATACAGTATACTGAGCATTATTTCGGTTGGTTTGTTTGCAGTGAAAATGACGTTGTTGTTGTTGTTGTTGTTGTTGATGTTGTGATGGTCTGCAGTGCTGAGACTGGTTTTATGCGGCTCTCCATGCTACTGTATCCTGTGCAAGCTTCTTCATATCCCAGCACCTACTGCAACCTGCATCCTTCTGAATCTGCTTAGTGTATTCGTCTCGTGGTCTTCCTCTACGATTTTTACCTCCCACGCTGCCCTCCAATACTAAATTGGTGATCCCTTGATGCCTCAGAACATGTCCTACCAACCGATCCGTTCTTCTAGTCAAGTTGTGCCACAAACTCCTCTTTTCCCCATTTCTATTCAATACCTCCTCATTAGTTATATGATCCACCCATCTAATCTTCAGCATTCTTCTCTAGCACCACATTTCGAAAGCTTCTATTCTCTTCTTGTCCAAACTATTTATCGTCCACGTTTCGCTTCCATACATGACTGCACTCCATACAAAATACTTTCAGAAAAGACTTTCTGACACTTAAATCTATACTCCATGTTATCAAACTTCTCTTCTTCAGAAACGCTTTCCTTGCCATTGCTAGTCTACATTTTATATCCTCTCTGCTTCGACCATCATCAGTTATTTTCCCGCTCCAAATAGCAAAACTCCTTTACTACTTTAAACGTCTCATTTCCTCATCTAATTCTCTCAGCACCACCCAACTTAATTCGATTACATTCCATTATCCTCGTTTTGCTTTTGTTGATGTTGATCTTATATCCTCATTTCAAGACACTGTCCATTCCGTTCAAGTAAATCACGTAAAGATTGAAAATTAAAAAAAAGTATCAGGTTATTGCCTCGCCCGATCCGTGCCAAAAATGCTATCTTTCTTAACGCTCAGCCTCTCATTTCTGTCAATTTTATTTCTGGTCAAGTCCAGCATGTACCGTAAATTTGGACGAAATTGGTGATGAGAAGCAGGCACGGTGCCCTTGTGAGCTCTAAAATTTCCATTAACCGATATAAGGATATCGCACAAATAATTTATTATCTATTTTTTTATTTGCTGGTATTGAATTTTGATCTGCTGCATAGGTTCTATAACAGCTCGTGTCAACATCTGTTATTACAAATTATTAAGTGACCTCACGTGCACCGAACGAGGGGCGCAGTGGCTAGCACACTGGACTCGCATTCGGGAGGACGACGGTTCAATCCCACGTCCGGCCATCCTGATTTAGGTTTTTCGTGATTTCCCTAAATCGCTCCAGGCAAATGCCGGGATGGTTCCTTTGAAAGGGCACGGCCGACCTCCTTTCCCGTCCTTCCCTAATCCGATGAGACCGATGACCTCGCTGTCTGGTCTCCTCCTCCAAACAACCCAACCACCTCACATGTATCGTGCTGCACAAAGTGAGAATACTGTCCAGCTATATTATGTTAATGTGTTAGTAAATTACAACTAGAACTTTAACTAAATTGCAACTACGATCGCGCAGGTCAGCCAGAGAGTCGGCGGCGACGGCGTGGGCGCTCTGGTGGCTGACCCTGCATCTGGCGAGGTGGTCGCCGTGGCGTACGACGACCGCGGCAGGCACCCGCTCAAGCACGCCATCATGATGCTGGTCGAGATGGTCTCCCGCGACCAGGGCGGTGGCTTCTTCGACTGGGAGGTCGACAGGTTCCCCTACGAATCAGCTCATTCAGAAGGCCCAGATACCAGAGTATGTGACCCAGCTGCTGTTAGTAGTGGAGCAGTCACTACATGCCCATCAGAGGCGCTTTCCAGCTCTGAAGAACTCTCCGTACTCCTGGACAGCGATGTTGCTCGCTTGGCAGAGTGTTATCGAGATGTTGCCTCAAATAAAAGTTCCTCTGACCAGAAGTGTGAACGTAACATTTCAAATAGTGCTACAACTGTTGTGAGACCAGATACTGGTAATGGTGTTGGGACGGCAGAATTAGACGAAAAGACGAAGGGAGATCAGTACTGTTCTGAAATAAGAGGCAATGACATTTCATCAGGATGTGCTGATGGAGCGACTGGCTGTGGAGACGTGCCTCGTGCGTTAGCTAGCCTCGTCGGAAACAAGAAAGAAGGCTGTCCTACCATTCAGTGTGATAGTTTGTCTGGGGACGCCGTCAGGAGTTCTAGACAGACGCCCTCGGAGGCGGACTGTGAGTCCGGTACAAAGCGACGGCGCACGTCCTCATCGGCGGCAGGTGACGCTGAGGGCCCGTACCTGTGCACGGGGCTGGACGTGTACGTAACGCGCGAGCCGTGCTGCGCATGCGCCATGGCGCTGTTGCACAGCCGCGTGCGGCGCGTGTTCTACGGCTGCGGCCATCCGCCGGCAGGGGCGCTGGGGTCGCGCGCCGCCCTGCACACGCTGCCCGGCACCAACCACCGCTTCCAAGTGTTCCGCGGCGTGCTCGAG